>NC_134535.1:42219531-42528185 GCF_050624435.1 Tenrec ecaudatus
GTGCAAATAATAGAATGATATCATTGATAACACATGCGAGTAAATTTTTGCTGAAGATAAATGTATATATATGTATATATACATATATATATGTATATATACATATAAAAGCTACTTGAGTTTACCCTAAACTTTCAGCAGCAAACCCCACGTGGGAGTACATCAAATGCAGTGACTTGTCCTGTGTGTCAGGCATGGGAAATCAAAGACAGAGGGTAAGGAGGATGAAATTGAAACTTGCTTCTTAGTATTTGATCAAATAAATGTAATCATTTTTATAACAAATGATATGATTTTGTAATTAGTCGGTATGAGAGGACAGAGGAGTCAGAGAAATATCATCTGAAAAGAGGAAGAGAAGTCAAGAAGGTTTACTGTCGACTAGGAAGATATGGACCATGCCAACACTGAATTGTGTCATTAATAATTTAAAACTTCTTGAGATTGCAGATTACTTTAAGCTTAAAAATTACTATTTTGTCTTTCCTCTTCACTAATACCTGAAATATATTTCTAAATGTAAATATTTTGTGTCATTCTGGTTTGGTAGGGAAACAGGCCTCATTTGATATGTTTCAGGCAGAGTGTTTAATAACTAAAATAAGAGCATGTAGAGCTCTTGAAAGAGCTGGGGAGAAAAAACAGCCTTGGAAAAGTCGGTGAAGATTGGTCAAGGCACCAGCGAAGACTTGGGTCTGAAACCTTGAAGCCAGAGATTCTCTAGGGTTCACTGGAAGCTGTGTGAAGGGTCTACCTGCCCCACAGTGTCCTCCAGAGGCTTCCTGCATCTCCCTTCTTCCAGTTGTCAAGTCATGGGAACGTTCCTCTCTTTAACAATCTACTAGGAAGTGAATTCTGGGAAATGTACATGAGACTTTAAATGTGGTGCTTGTGGAAAGAAAATCAACATAGTGGTAGATAAACTTGCAATACTTAATGGACATTTTAATTTATAATCTTAAAAGGCTATTATATACATATTACCATGAAACTCTTAAACTTGTTATAGAATGAGAACATCATACTCATTTTAGAGCTAAGAATCTCAGTGGGATTAATTGGCATGTTCAAATTATACAATAAGTGACTAAATTGAAAAACAAATGCAGATCTTGTATCGAAAGGATATGCATTATGTTCTATCACCGCTCCTTTCATTGCCAACCAAAGTCCCTATGCACTATTTTCTACAGTGTGAAGCCTGTACAGTACTTGAGATTTGCTCTTACCCACTTTGATTGATAAAATAAATATTAAGCCTATAGTTTATAAAGCTCAGTTTTCATTAACTAGCTTTTCCTAGCATGTTTCCTTCTCTATCCAACTGAATTTCTACTGTATTTCCCATGCTGTGATAAAAATATACCATATATACTCGTGTATAAATCGAGTTTTTCAGCACATTTTAAATAAGATTTTGTAGTAAGATAGGGTGCCTTGGCTGATATTCTGGTCAGTTTATACTCGAGTATATATGGTAAATAGAATTATATCTTAACAAATCACTAACTTACTTGTTTAAAGTTGATGTTATTTCATTTAAAAATCACCAAGTTCTAATTTTTAACACTGTCTTATTATTTTTTAATTAATAGAGATGAATATTTAAAATGACTTGAAAAAATTCAATCTCCACAGGAGAAACAGCAGAGAAGTACATGATTTATATCTCTAGAAAAGTGAAAGGGGTTTTTGGATTATATTGGTAATTAATATATTTCTATAATAAAAATTTTCAGAAGGCAATATGATCTTGCATATCTGTGATATTTTAAATTCTGGCATATATGCATATTTTCTGTTTTAAATTCTGTATTAGAACCAACAAAATCCAGTTGATGTGCATTGTATCAAAAGATGTCATCGCAAAGCATGTTTTTCAATATGAAGAGTTCATTGATATTCATTTTATTTTCAATATCTTTAAAGAACTTTATTGGTTTTATTTAAGTTTTATTCTCTATCTTTTTACACTTTGTATATAAAAATTGAGAGAAAATATTCATGCTTAGAGATTTTAACATCATTGGAATATAAGGAGGAAACTCAGAAATGTTATATTTATTCAACAATGTAAATGTACCACAGGAAAATCTTGAGTTGATTTCATTAAAAGCCATAGATTATCAGAGTGAGTAACTAGATACCAAACCAAAAATCAAACTCACTGCCATTGAGTTGATTCTTACTCAGGGACCCTGAAAACAAAATGTAAAGCCCCCATTGTAAAAAATTGAGTTTTCTATTTTGGACACAACAAATATATACTTGCTTTCTCATATCTAGTGGTCACTTACATGTGGAAGTTTCTAGGTGGTGCAAATTATTAAGCATTCAACTACTAAGAAAAAGGGTAATTGTCCCAAACTGCTGGAATGCATCCTATAAATCTATTCCCAAAGGTCACAACCTTGAAAACCGTATTGTGGACAGTTTTACTCAGCCATGTATTGAGTTCCCCAGAGTGGGAATACATTTGCCAATAATTTGAATTTCTTTACAAGTTAGGAAGTGATGAATTCACCTTGATCAAAAGAAGGGTGTAGTGGATGTGAGCGCTCATATTCCGACTGTACAATGTGTTCTTAGAATCTAATATATTTTCAATTAAATGATCTTATAAAGTTGGGAAATAAAAGATCTGTGAGAATTGAGGCTAAATCTCTAATCAAAATGAATTTTGTGTATGACATCTCTCTATCTTCCTTTCCAGAGGATTATGAAAGCTGCCAATAAAATTGCTGACACATCTATCCATGCAGTATTATATACTCATGAAAAAGGTTACAATGTATGTAAAAGTGTGCTACAAATTTTTCTTGATTGGCTATAAATACCTGATGCATTCCTAGGTGGTGAAAATGAGCTTTCTTGATACTCTTCAGGTATAAATTCCCCCTAACTGATTAAAATGCAGATGAGCATAATAAACTATTGGAATTTGAAAAGACTGAACTCATAATACAATCTGCTTCCATCTGCTACCAGGTATAAAAAAGAAAGGAATTTGGCTTAAAATATTACTGAATTTCAAAAAGGTCAAAATTCAGGAAATTAAACATGCCATTCTGAACCACCCTAATTTTTTGTTTGTTTTTGCATTTATATTAATTTATCTTTGTAGCTTGAGGCCATCTGTACAATCAAATTGGTGTTAGTTATTAAAACAAGTTTTTATATTTTTTCACAAATATGGTATCATACGCCATGGGGTATGGGCAACTAAAATTGTTGGCAGTGATTTGAGAAAGCTTTAAAGTTAAATTGACTGCCATGGGCTCATTTTTCAATAGGTTGTTTGTCTTTCTAATCATTGTTCAGCAAACATGAGAACAGTGATACAAAGCCACATGTGGGGGCACCCCCAAAAAAACAGAATTATGCTGGGTGGAGGGGAGCTTTCTCAGTAAGTATGCATTTTTCCAGCTAGCCAATCATCTAGCAACTCGTTCCAAGTAAGTGCAGCCTGTGGCAACACCTGGAAAGGTTCTCTCTGGGTACAGTGAATGTTTTCATAAAAGAAGTTTCACTGGAGCTTCATCTTTTGTGATAGCCATAGGAGAACAACGTACAGCTGTAAAATATTGTTTCCTGCCTGGGAAAAATGCCACAGAAACTGTTGTGCTGTTGAACACAGCTTACAAATGCAGCGCATGAGTAGTTTTCTCATTTAGAAAAAAATAGGATTCCTTCTTGACCTGCTTAGCCACACTACTGGTGTCCACAGCACTTGAGCTTGAGACTGTCCAATCCTGTTGTCTTGGGCTACTTCACTGAGTTCCTTAGCTGCTGACTGTTGGTGACTGCCCTGCTGTTTGCTGCCTGTGGCCAGACTCCCTGCTTGGCCCTAGGCATGACTCAGTTATCTGCTATTTTGACCTTGGACCCAGCAGCCCTGTGAGTTGAAGGACTTGTAGTGTAGTAACTGTTCCAAGGAAGTGAGTTGAATTGTACCACTGTGTGTACTAAGTTGCTGTACTTCTGTGTGGACTAATTAACTGTTAGATTCCTTTGTGCTGTGTGTATCTATCCGTGTATGTGTGTGTGTGGCTGTGTGTGATCATAAATGTCCTGGTTTTATTTCTCTAGAAAACCCTGTCCAGCACAGTATGAAATTTGAATTTTGGGCTTAATCATTATGTGGTTCAGGGAAATTTCAAAAAAATACTCTGTGCTCCCATTTCATCTTTTAAAAATGGTCAAGGTTAATGTGCATCTTCAGGCTTGAGGGAGGATCTTGGCTGGACAGCTTCCATTGGAGGGTCTTTATGTTATCATTGCAAATGAATGGGGTCTTTCTACTCTTTTTGTCTGCATAATTTAATATAAACCTTTGTACATGCAAAATAGTCTCACAAATCCATATTCTCCCCTGTATTCTCTATACTATTCATAATTCTAGAAATTGTATGTAGTTTATTTATATAATTTATATTTTAGTATAAACAACAGAATACAGGAATACTATTTTGAATAATCTATATAACTATCAGATTTCAGATCTAAGATTTTTGTTTATGTTAGTTACAGGTTTCTTCTACGTACTATTATTTTGACAAGAATATTATTTTGAAAAGTATAAAGATGGGCTTCATGATGTCTTGGCCACAAAGAAAGGTTAAGCGACATACCTAAAGGGTTCAAAAGTAATAGATGGTGGGTACTGTCCCATTGTGAGCTCCACTGAAGTGTAAACAGATCCATAAGATAAGGGACCTTTATCCATCAATACAATTTCTTACTGCATACAATGTTTTAGCTCAAGCCCAAGCTACCAAGTATGTTATATTAATTTTATTTTTGTTAATATGAATTTTTATAATTTAATTTTAGAATTTTACTTTTTAACACTTTATGAGATGCTACACATGAAAAATTTGCTTACCTGTTTCTGAATTCTGCACATAAAAATATTTTAAATATTAAATTAAAATAAATTGAGTTTCAGAGAAATTTTGTCCAAATTTACAAATAAATAATTACTAAGCTAAAAATAAATTATAACAGTGGTAATGTATTGTTTTAAAGGATTTAAAAACCCACCCATCTCTTTGAAAGAAAAACAAATGAATTTCATTTAATATATTTACAGTATATACAAATAAGGTAAGAATACAATATGATAATATTTTTTTTAATTATTTTTATTTTTTAACAAATTATTGGGGCTGATACAATTCTTTTCACAGTTCATACATATACATACATCAATTGTATAAAGCACATCTGTACAGTCTTTGCCCTAATCATTTTTTTCTCCTCTTTTCTTCATTTACATTTTATTAGGGACTCCAACAACTCTTACCACAATCCATACATATACATACATCAATTGTATAAAGCACACCCATACATTCCCTGTCCCAATCATTCTCAAGGCATTTGCTCTTCACTTAAGCCCCTTGCATCAGGTCCTCTTTTTTTCCCCCCCTCCCTCCCTTTTCCCCCCTCCCTCATATGCCCTTGGTAATTTATACCTCGTTATTTTGTCATATCTTGCCCTATTCGGGGTCTCCCTTCCCCCCTTCTCTGCTGTCCCTCTCCCAGGGAAGAGGTCACATGTGGCTCCTTGTAATCAGTTCCCCCTTTCCAACCCACTCACCCTTCACTCTCCCAGCATCGTCCCTCACGCCCTTGGTCCTGGAGGTATCATCCACCCTGGATTCCCTGTATCTCCAACCCTCATATGTACCAGTGCACAGCCTCTGTCCTATCCAGCCCTGCAAGGTAGAATTCGGATCATGGTAGTTGGGGGGAGGAAGCATCCAGGATCTGGGGGAAAGCTGTGTTCTTCATCGATACTACCTCACACCCTAATTAACCCATCTCCTTTCCTAAGCCCCTCTATGAGGGGATCTCCATTGGCCGACACTTGGGCCTTGGGTCTCCACTCTGCACTTCCCCCTTCATTTAATATAATATATATATACGCATACATATATACATATACACATATATACACATACATACACACACTTATATCTTTTTTTTTTTTTTGCATGATGCCTTATATCTGGTCCCTTGGGCACCTCGTGATCGCACTGGCCGGTGTGCTTCTTCCATGTGGGCTTATTTGTTTCTGAGCGAGATGGCCGCTTGTTCACCTTCAAGCCTTTAAGACCCCAAACACTATCTCTTTTGATAGCCGGGCACCATCAGCTTTCTTCACCACATTTGCTTGTGCACCCATTTGTCTTCAGCGATCCTATCATGGAGGTGTGCAGTCAATGATATGATTTTTTGTTCTTTGATGCCTGGTAACTGATCCCTTTGGGACCACTCGATCCCACAGGCTGGTGTGTTCTTCCATGTGGACTTTGTTGCTTCTGAGCTAGATGGCCACTTGTTTATCTTCAAGCCTTTAAGACCCCAGTCACTATCTCTTTTGATAGCCGGGCACCATCAGCTTTCTTCACCACATTTACTTGTTCACCCATTTTGGCTCCAGCTGTTGTGTCGGGAGAGTGAGCATCATAGAGTTCCAATTTAATAAAAGAAGGTATTCATGCATAGAGGGAGTGTTTGAGTAGAGGCCCAAGGTCCTTCCGCCACCTTAATACTTGACCTATAAATATAGACACAAAGATCTATTTCCCCAACCTCCTATATATATTTGCATGTACATGTCTTTGTCTAGACCTCCATGAATACCCTTTGACTCCTAGCTCTTTCCTCCATCTCCCTTGACCTTCCTCCTGCCCTACTACCATGCTTCATTGCCACCTGGGCTAGAGTATACCTCTTCTCTAAGCAACCTTACCCTTGATCATTTCCCACCAGGCCTGCCACTCCCCCTTCTCTACCCTTTGGGGTCCCATGTTTTTCCCTTGTCCCTGGGTTTGTTAACACCACTTCCTTACCCCCCCCTACCCCCCACCCCAAGTCCCCCCGGAACTGTCGGTCCCGTTGTTTTTCATCCAGATAGTTCATCCAGCCTGTCCTATTCAGACAGACCTGTGGAGTCACTAACATGCACGAAAACTAGACAGAGGAACACAAAGCAACAGTATACAACCAGACAACAAAACAACCAAAACAAACCACTGAAAAAGAACAGAACAAAACAGTTCACAAGAGAAAAGCTTGTAGTTAGTTCAGGGATCTTTGCTGGCCCTTAGGAGCGTTTTCCAGTCCAGTCTGTTGGGGCACCACGCCCTGGCCCCAAAGTCCACTTTCAGCATTCCCTGGGGACCTTGCCACTCCATTCCCTTGCTGTTCCGCTGCATTCCCCCAGTGCATTGCCTCGGTGTGGTGGGATCAGGTCAGGTGCAATTCCCACACTGTGTCTCCGGTGCTGTCCCCTGTATCGCCCTTAGTCACTGAGGGGCATCATGTCTCATAGTAGGGCCAGCCATGTTGTTCTGTCTGTGGACTGGCTGCTCTACTCAGGAACATCATCATCACGGCCTGGTGGGCCAGGCTGTGCTCCACTCTCTCCTCCTGCCCCTTCATCTGCTCCCGTGTGCTCTGATCAAATATGTCCATCTCCCATAGCTGCAGGGTCAATGTCGTCCTTTGGAACAAGTTCTTTTCGGGGGAGGGGCAGGAATCCACTTAATTTATGGTGCTGGGGCCTGCCTCCCAGACCTCTCCACCGGTTCCGTCCTCCACGCCGGGATATTGCATTCACACCTTGCGACACTGGGTTGAAGTCTGGTCCCACTTTCCCTGTGGAGATATAAGCCATACCCTCCCCTTGGGTGGATTAATGCCCCATTTCTGTCATGCTGATTGTACTTACCTCAGAGGACTCATGTTGTACCTGTCCCTTTGGGACTGACTTACCTCGCTTAGCATAATTCCTTCCAGCTCTTCCCATGAAATAACGTGTTTCATGTGCTCATCGGTGCTTTTTAGTGCTGCATAATACTCCATTGTGTGTATGTGCCAAAGTTTGCTAATCCACTCGTCTATCGATGGAAACTTAGGCTGTTTCCAAGTCTTTGCTATTGTGAATTGTGCCGCAATAAACATTGGAGCGCATATGACTGGTCGTGTTTTATTTGCTGCTTCAACCGGGTATATGCCCAGTAGAGGGATGGCTGGGTTGTAAGGTAGATCAATTTCCATTTTCTTTAGGTATCGCCAGATTGCTTTCCACAGTGTCTGTACAAATCTGCACGACCACCAGCAGTGGAGGAGGGTTCCTATTTCACCACAGCCCCTCCAACACTTGTGGCTCTCTGATTTACTGATCTGGGCTAGCCTCAGGGGTGTTAGGTGGTATCTCATGGTTGTTTTGATTTGCATTTCTCTTATGGCAAGGGACTTCGAGCACTTTCTCATATATTTATTGGCCATATTGATCTCCTCTCTAGTGAAAGTTCTTCTCATTTCTTTTGCCCACTTCCTTAGGGGGTTAACTGTTTTCCTCTTTTTGCAGGTCATGATGGTGTTGTAGATTTTAGTAATGAGCCCTTTGTCTGACGTGTCATTACTAAAAATCTTCTCCCAGTCTGTGGGTTGCCTTGTCACCCTCTTGGCAAAGTCTTTCGAGGTGCACAGGTGTTTTATTCTTATTAGATCCCATTTGTCGATTTCCAGATCACCTGTGTGTGTCCCCTTCCCTGTTGCAGTGAGCCTATGTGCTCCCTGGGCCAGTGCTCTGAGATTAGTCCCGATTCCCTCCTTAATGGTCCTGATGGTTTGGGGTTTGACTTCTAGATCTGTGATCCACCTTGAGTGTATTCTTGTGCATGGGGTGAGGTAGGCGTCTTGTTTCAACTTTCTACATGTGGATATCCATTGTTTCCAGCACCACTTATTAAAGAGGGCATCTGCTTCCCACTTGACGTTTTTGGGACCCTTGTCGAAGATCAGTTGTCTATATGCTGATGATTTTACTCCTGGGCTTTCTATTCTTTTCCACTGGTCTGAGTGTCTATCATTGTGCCAGTACCATGCTGTTTTGACCACTGTAGCTGTGTAGTAGGCATTAAAATCAGGCAGGGCGAGTCCTCCAATTGTGTCCTTCTTCTTGAGGAGTTCTCTGCTAATTCTGGGTTTCTTCCCTCTCCATATGAAGTTGGTGGTCAGTTTTTCCAATTCTTTGAAGAAGGTTGATGGTAATTGGATTGGAATAGCATTGAACTTGTAGAGTGCTTTAGGAAGAACTGTCATCTTTACTATGTTCAGCCTACCTAACCATGAGCAGGGGAGCTTCATCCATTTGTGAAGGTCACTTTTGGTTTCCTGTAATAGGGTTTTATAATTATGCTTATATAGGTCTTTAGTATTTTTTGTTAAGTATATTCCTAGGTATTTCAGTTTGTTCTTGGCTACTGTGAAGGGTACTTCCCTCTTAATCGCCTCTTCCATGGCCCTGTCCGATGTGTATAGAAACCCTACTGACTTCTGTTTATTGATCTTGTATCCTGCTACCCTTCCGTATTCCTCTATTGCTGTAAGTATTCCAACTGTGGAGTTTTGGGGGTCTTCAATGTATAAGATCATGTCATCTGCAAATAACGATAGTTTCACCTCCTCCTCTCCCAACTGGATCCCTTTGATGTCCTTCCGCTGTCTTATGTTGTTAGCCAGGACCTCCAAAACGATATTGAATAGAAGAGGGGACAGGGGGCATCCTTGTCTTGTACCCTTTTTCAGTGGTATTGTTCTTGTCTTTTCTCCATTGACTATGATGTTGGCTGTTGGTCTTTCATAGATAGCTTGTATGAGCTTGAGGAACTTACCTTCCAATCCTATCTTCATGAGTGTTTTGATTAGGAATGGATGCTGGATGTTGTCAAATGCTTTTTCTGCATCTATGGATATTATCATATGGTTTTTATCCTTTTTCTTCTCGATGTGGTGTATGATATTGATGGATTTTCGGATGTTAAACCATCCCTGCATCGCTGGGATGAATCCTACTTGGTCGTGGTGAATGATATGTTTGATGTTCCTTTGTATTCTATTGGCCAATATTTTGTTAAGGATTTTTGCATCTATGTTCATTAGAGATATTGGTCTATAATTCTCTACACTTGTGGGGTCTTTTCCCTGTTTGGGTATCAATGTAATGCTGGCTTCGTAAAATGAGTTTGGGAGCTTGCCGTTCTTTTCTATGTTCTGGAATACTTTGTGGAGGAACGGTGTCAGCTCTTCCCTGAATGTTTGGTAAAATTCTGCTGTGTAGCCATCTGGCCCTGGGGCCTTTTTCCTTGGTAGGTTTTTGATGACACTCTCTATTTCTTCCTTCGCTATGGGTTTGTTGAGGTTCTTGATCTCTGTCTCAGATAATCTAGGGATAGATTGTTTTTCTAAATATTTATCCATGTCTTCCAGGTTTCTGAATTCATTAGAATACAAACCTTCATAGTACTTTGTGATTATCCTTTTTATCTCATTGGGGTCTGTTGTTATTGCCCCCGATTCATCTCTTATCCTGGCTATTGATGATTGTTCCTTTCTATCTTTGGTAAGCTTTGCCAGGGGAGTGTCAATTTTATTAATTCGTTCATAAAACCAGCTTCTAGTTGCGTTAATCCTTTGCATTGTTCTTTTGTCTTCCCACTGGTTTAACTCCGCCCTGATTTTTATTATTTCTTTTCTCTTGCTATTGGAGGGGTAGTTCTGTTGACTCTGTTCTAGTTGTTGGAGGTTTTGTGTTAACATATCTGTCATACGCCTTTCTTCTTTTTTCATGTATGCATTCAGTGATATCAAGCTACCTCTGATAACTGCCTTTGCAGTGTCCCATAAGTTTTGATATGTTGTATGCTCGTTCTCATTAGTTTCTAGAAATTTCCTGATATCCTCTCTGATCTGGACCTTAACCCATTCATGTCGCAGGAGATCGTTGTTTATTCTCCAATTGGTGGCCCTTGCTTTTCTGGGTGCCCTTCTATTAATCTCCAGCTTTATGGCATGGTGGTCTGAGAAAGACGTCTGGATAATATCTATGTGTTTGAATTTACTCAGGCTGGCCTTGTGCCCCAGCATGTGATCTATTCTTGAGAAAGATCCGTGTGGATTGGAGGAGAATGTGAAACCTTTTGCTTTTGGATGAAAGGCTCTATAGATGTCTATCAGGCCCTGTTGCCTAATTACATTGTTTAGCTCTCTGGCCTCTTTGCTGAGCTTCTTTCCCTGTGACCTGTCTTTCTCTGATAGTGGAGTGTTGAAGTCCTCCACTATTATTGTTGTTTCCGTGATTTCTTCTGTCATTTTTTTAATAGTTTGTTTGACGAAATTTGCCGCACCATTATTAGGTGCGTAAATATTCAGTATGCTTATTGCTTCCTGGTTTACTGAGCCTTTGAGCATTATGTAATGTCCCTCTTTGTCTCTTTTTATGTTTTGGATCTTGAGATCCATTTTGTCGGAGATTAAGATAGCCACTCCTGCCTTCTTGGAGTTACCATTTGCTTGGTAAACTTTCTGCCAGCCCTTTATTCTCAGCATATGCTTGTCTGCTTGCTTAAGGTGTGTCTCTTGCAGGCAGCAGATTGATGGGTTATGTTTTCTAATCCAATCCTCCAGCCTCTTTCTTTTAACATATGAATTGAGCCCATTTGTATTCAAAGTGATTATTACAATCTCTGGCTTCATGGTTGCCATATTCTGTTTTGTGTTTTGGGTCTTTGCCTATCTTCCTTCATATCAGTGTACTGCATTTGAGTGGAGGGTTTCTATCCTGTCCTCTTTTCCATCTGAGACCGTGTTGTCCTGGTACGTGTTGCTGGCATGTTGGCTTCTAGATGGAGATGGGCTATATGGTGGTCTCCTGGTGGTTCTAGTTGGAGCTTGATCTTCTGGCCATAGTGAGTCAGCCAGTATGTTCTGCAGGGTCGGGTGACTTGCAGTATATTTTTTGAGTTCTTCCTTGTCCTGGAAGACCCTTATCTTACCCTCTATCTTAATGGATAACTTGGCAGGGTATAGGATTCTGGGGGAGGCATTTTCATCTTTCAGTTTTTGGAAGATGCTGCTCCATTCTCTCCTCCTCTTCATGGTTTCAGCTGATAAGTCTGAGCATACCCTTACCTGCGCTCCTTTGTATGTGACTGTCTTCCTTTCTCTTGATGCTCGTAGAATTTTCTCTTTTTCCTCTAAGTTGGATAATTTTACAATTATATGCCTTGGCATGTTCTTCTTGGTGTTTAGCTTAGCCGGCGTCCTCTCTGCTTCCTGTATGAGAGTCGGATTCTCCTTTGTTAGGTTGGGGAAATTTTCTTCCAGGAATTCCTTTGCTATCTTGGCGGTCGATTTGTGTGTTATGTTGTGTTCCGGTAGACCGATTATTCGAATATTATTCCTCTTCATAGCATCTGTCATTGATCTCAGGCTGTCTTCTGTTTCTTTAATTTTCCTATCTGATTGTTTTTCTCGCTTGCTTCGTTTGGTTTGAGCGTCCTCGAGTTCACTGATACGGTTCTCAGCCTCCTCAAGCCTAGATATAGCTTCTGTGACCTTTTGTGTGGCCTCTGCTACCTCCTCTGTTAGTTTCTGCAGTTCCTTTTGGTGGATAGTATTCATCCCCTCTATTGTGGACTTCATCCCCTCTATTGTGCATTTCATCCCTTCTATCGTTGCATCCTTATTTTGGTTTGCTTCTCTTAGCTCCTGTATTACTGCAAGCAGAGTTCTGAAGATTTCCTTTTGTGGCTGATCTATATCTGTTTCTTCTATGAGTGACGTTAGGTCTGTTAAAGTGCCTCGTTTTTCTGATTTTTTTTGTTGGGAGTGATGTGGTCTGTTGATTTTTCCTTGATCCTTTAATAGGCCCCATGCTTCTGGGAGACAGGAGTAACCTTATTGTGTGGAGGCTCAGGCCACTGTGCCGTCTCCTGGGGTGGCTGGGGCGGGCTGTGGCAGGCTTAGGGCTGGCACTGGGGACCCAACAGGGCCCCAGGTGGTGAGAGCTGGCTGGAGCTCACTGACGGCTCCTCAGGGACTGCAAAGCCGAGACCCAGGCTCCACTGCAGGTGGAGTGTTTGATCTGCCCGGGCTGTGAGCGGGGAGGCCCCTTGGATAGCTGTGCCGGCAGCTGCGGGACACTGCGGGGAACAATGGTGTTCGCTCTCCGCCCTTTTGGCGCGAAACCGCAGGGGGTAATGGCGCCCTTCCTCTGCTCAGGCTCAGAGTCGCGGCCGCCGGGGTCCCCGCAGCACCCTGGGGAGGGCACCTACTCTTGTGCCTTGCGCAGGGGGGGCCCTTGGTGGGCAGACTCAGCAGCGCGGGGCGCGGCGCTCCGCGGAAGCTCAGGGTCCGGGACAGGCGTGGGTTGGGCTATGGCTCCTTTTGGCGGGAAGTGCTCAGCCCAGGGTCCCCACCAGGAGTGGAGCTGGCGCTAGGCTGCCAGGGGCTGGCGGGGGCGGGCGGGGGTGGGAGGCCGGCGCACGGAGGGCAGGTGGAGAGGTCCGCGGCAGCGGTGCGGGTGGATGGTCCCCGTGGGGGACAACCCGCGGGTCCGCTCCCCTGAGCTTGGATGAATGGAGGGAGGGACGTGGGCCCGAGGGCAGATCGCTGCCCTGCGGGGAGAGGGGAATCGCGGGAGAGGAAAGCTTCTCTCCCAGTGGGGATCCGCGATAGGGAGTGGGTCGCTGGAGTAGGCAGGGCAGGCAATCGGCTCTGGGCTGGCGTCCGGTTTGGGGATGGAGCCTAAGCCGGTCGCCAGTGAGCTCACGGCAGCTTAGTGGCCAGAGACGTCCCACGAGTCCGGTCCTCTTTCACCTAGACCCCTGCTCCGGACAAATACGTGGGGTAGGACTGGGGTGCTGACCCAGTGGGATATTTCACTCACCAGACTCTTACTATTCAGCTACCTGGTCGCCAATCCCGCTTTGTTTGGAGGAGCTCTCAGAGTATGCGGGTGTCCCTGTCGGCCATCTTCCCCCTCTCCACAATATGATAATATTAGATCAACAATGAATGTATGCATAGTTATAAGCTATATAAAATTTAAACTTTTCTTTGTTAAAAAAATTATAAGTAGAACCAAATGGCAGGCGCCAGTTTGAGTAACTCTATTTGGGTGACCAATCTTAATTACTATTTTCTTTTTTATTTTAATTACTATTTTCATAAATCAAAAGTTGTCACAAATTGACATAATTAAATATGCTGTGACCTAATTTATTTTTCCATTTAATAAAATATATCCTGCTCCTGTATACCACAAATTTAGCATGTTAAAAGAAAGAAGAAACGAGTCATATGAGAGTGTTGTTGTTATTGTTAGATGCCATTCAGTTGGCCCCTGCCCATAGCCCCCTGTGCACAACAGAGCAAGTCATTGACCAGTGCTGCACTCCCCGCACAATCCTTCCTCAGCCGAGCCCATTATTGCAGAGATGGTGTCAGTCCTTCTCCCTCAGCGACTTCTTCTCCTTTGCTGCCCCACTACTTTACCAGGCACAATCAACACGAGTAGTCATGTATTTAGGGTTTTCTCGCATGTTAGTTGGGAAGAAGTCTAAGTCGATCATTCTGACTCTGAGGGAGAGTTTTCTCTGGCTGCTTCATGGGAAAAGGCTTGTCTCCCTTAGCTTGTCCTCCTTGCTTCTGTGTGAGTCTACTTGGAGTTACCTGTATTTCTATATCTGCAGTTTCTTCTTGGTGTCTATCCTGCTCTATCTTATATCTTAAACATGATTGGTTTCAAATATACTCTACAACATCATGGTCTCAGTAACATAACAAAAACCATCTGTGTGAGTTCAGGGTGACTAGAGAAACAAATCCTGAGACACTCATATGTAGGTAAGTAAGCTTTTATATCAAAGAGCAATTGTATATTTAGAAAACATCCCATTTCTGTCCAGATCAAGTGTATAATTCTGACGTTAGCCCATATGGTGGATACTATTCCATTAATCAGTCTTCAGACTCTCACAGCACATGCAATGATGCCAAATGCAAGAAGATCATAGGCCGGTGGGTGGTACCTCGTATGCATCCACTGGCGGTGGAAGCATCTCCACATGGCTCCTCTAGCTACCTGTCTCCTCCACAGGAAGATGAAGCAGGGAGACTGTGTAGCCCACCTCCAGTAAGAAAGACAGGAGGTTCCCAGAATCCTCATTCCCACAGAAGGCATCATCAGGCAATGACCTGATTGACAGGCTAGACTCCACCACTGCACTTATTCATCAAGATGACATGACATTATGTAACTACCACACCTATCCCTAATAAGATTACATTCATAGATATAGGCAGTGGTGGGATTCAAATAATTTAATAGCCGATTCCCTACCCTAATGACTTTTTTAAGTATTAAAAATGATACACCAAAATGTAGGTTATTATTCCAAATAGTTAACAGTTAAATAAGAACAATAATAGATATACACAAAACTAGAGTATGTTATGTTTTATAATATTAATGAAAAATATTAAATAATTCCTGATAAAAATAATTACATTTTTATTTAAGATAGTATATTATTTCTGGATTGGTATCATTAGTTGTGTAGCAATCTCTATTTTTTATGATAGCTAAACTATAATCCTGGAAAATAATAAATATATTTCCACAGTGGAAATTTGTAAGCACATTTATTCAATTTTATTTTAATATTTGCACTTGAGATCTTTAGTAATCCATGTACTTTTAAAAATTTCTCATGCTTCTTAAATACAATATAAAAATTGAGCATGAAAATCTTGAAAGCTGATGCTGATATTTATTAGTAGATATGTTGACCCCAATAACTGGAGTTTAGTTATTCAGCAGCAGATATCACCACTGAAATGAAGAGTGAGAGAAAATATAGAGCTTAGCCTGAAAGGAATTTTGCCTTGAAAATGGGTTACTGTTGCCAATGGCTTTCTTTATTACTTTTGTTATTGAGAGAAAAGTCGTTGAATATTTCATTCACTTTCTTTCCAGTAGATGTTTTGATAACCCGAGTATCCCTTTATGGGAAACTCATTTCCTCCTAATACATTTTAAAGGGAATCCAAGAGATTTATAATCCCAGAGGTATTTTATTTTGTTCTATCTTTCCTTCATATTTTATGTGAAATATGTAGTCCTCAAGGCGTGATGCTATTTAAAACACAAACTTTTTGAAAACTTCTTTGAGAATAAATATTCTTGGTCTTGTTTTCTAAAATTTTATATGAAAGAGACTGTCGCATCTTTGAAACAGTTTTTGTAAGCCAGAGGCAATGTGGTGCAATTTTAATTTCCTCCTTTTCCTTTTATATTCTTATACAGTCTGTACATTTCTTATCTTTGTTTATATACTGGAAGTAGTATGTTATTATTTATGCATTATTATTTACAGAACCCGACTCTTGAAAAAAGCTTCTCTGTTTGAAATATCCCATTTACTAGACATCTTACTGAATCTTAAATTATTTTGACTGGTGGTGCATTTCTATTTATAGCTCCACTGTTATCAGGTGCATACCACTCAGGAGGTCATTTGGTTTTTGAAGTATCCTGGTACTCCAGCTCCTGTTTCATCATTTATAAGTTGATAATAATTAAATTACTATCTAGATTTCATGAGAACATAGACCAAGACTGACTCTCATGTGATTATTTTAGTACATTGTAAATAGGCATTTATCAGTAAAAGTACTTTCTGAAATAAAAAAAAGAAGTTTAATCCACTGTAGTTTTCACATGTTTATTGAATGCTCTAACAAACTGAAATATACAATTTAAAACATGTAAAATCCTTCCATTCTATAAAACCAGTCATGCAAACTTTCTGTTCTCTTTCAATATTGTCACTTTGCACCCATTACTTTGTATATCTGTAATCACACTATAGACACAATTGGATTTCCTTTTATCTTAAAATAAACAAATTTGCACAAAGTTCTGACAATGGAGTGTAAACTTATACCATATTAATTATTCATTCATTGAGCTTCACCTAAAGGTAAATTATTTTATTAAAATATTTAGCATTACATTTTTGCATAATTATAAAATTCATAACAATATAAACTATCTCGTGGAGATAGTTGTTTTCATTGACAAATGCAACATGTGTCTCAACCATGAAGATCAGAAAATATGAATTTGTATGTATATGCTCATTTTGGGATATAATTAATATATCTGTGTGCTTCTCATATAAACAAAATCGAATAAATATTTATATTGGCTTATGAGAAGACATTAATAATGTACATAATAAGAACCTAAAAACTTAATGATGCAAATTATAACTCTTTCTGCAGTAACAGCATGGAAAGGGGTGGCAGGGGGGCATATCTGACCTTCTCAAACTTCCTCATTACCAAGAGGCAAAAGTCAGATATGCCTCCACCCTTCATCTTTCTTGAATTCCCTTGATTGTAATCTATTCCTCCCATGACGGTCTACTTATATGCTCGGTTCAATAATTAATTTCAATAGGTACACAGTTACTACTCACAATTTGGAGAGTTTACTAGGGGAGTTAACAGGCTATGCAACCTTGGTAGAAAACAGTAACGATGTAGTCATTGGTCCACAGCAATACCCCTCAGCCAGGAGTCAAGTCTCTCTCCAGTCTCTGCCTCTTCGCCTGGGCTGCCTCTGCAGGGCTGGAAGGGAGCCCACTTCTATAGCTCATAGTCCCACAGTCGTGCTGCTGCCCTTCTCTTGTCTCAGTGTCTCTTGCATCTAATCTGGTCTTGGCATGTCATGGCTTCTGCGACCTCAGGTTGCTGTGTCTGCTGCTTCAGATAGAGACCTCCAATGCACTCCACCTCCAGTGATCCTGGGTTTCTCCCTGTCCTTCTGTTGAGACAGCTCATCATTCTAGTCATGGGTGGTCACTCAAACTGACTATTCCCACCTATGACTGCTACACAGTCCTATTTGTATAACCCACACAAGCCACTTGGGGAGCATATGAAGAAATTTCACATGGCCACATGCCACTCTCTAGCCTTTTAAAACATTTTCTATTTTCAGTTATATTTTCTACAATTACAATTGTACATTTACCAGCCACAGTGTTAGTTGGCATCAACTCAGTGGCTGTGAATTGAGTTTTAGCACAGTTGACAATCATCTCGGAATCAGATCATCCGAACAAAATCTTCCCCCACCCTCTTTTCCTGAGTCTCATCAAGAAAATAGAAAGCAATGTGGATCCTCCCTTCTTGCACTTATTTGTTTATTTATTTACATTATATTGGGGCTCTTACAGATATTATAACCATCCGTAGTTCAGTTAAATCGAGCATAATTGTATAATTGCTCCCACCATCATTTTCAAAACATTTTCTCTCTTCTTGAACTCTTTGATATCATCTTTGATATCTCTGATATCATCTCCTCTTTATCCATTTCCTTTCCCACCTATCCCCCAGGAACCCTTGTTATTATATATTATTACCATATTTTACATATTAAATTTATCCATTCACCTACCAATCTGTTATGCATTCCCCTCAAGTCATGACTATATAGACATCATGTTATCAGTTCCCCTGTTCACCCTTCCCCCTCTCTTTCCACACCTTCAGGGAATCATTACTTCCTTTACTGTTTCTGAAGAGTCATCTATCTTAGATTTCATGTATCAAATGATTTTAATTACACACATGGACATATGCAGGTCTCACGTGATTACTGAGGGAAACTAAGACCATAATAGTGAAGGGAAGAAACATTAAATAAGCCGAGAGTAATTACTAGTCTCATCAGTGCTGTACTACTTCTGGGATATAGCATCCCTTCCATGTGGCCCTTCTGTGAGGGACTGTCCAATTACCTAACAGGTGGGGTTTGGGTCTCTGCTTTGTCTATGTTCCTTCATGTCAATTTGATTGCTTGCTTTGAACTTCTGATTAAAGAATCCAGCATTAACGCTATGGTTCTCAGACATAGACAGCATCTCTAACTCCTTCTCCATCCCCGCCTTACTTATTGTGATACCTCACCTTCTCAAGACATCTCACAGAAACCTTCCCCACTGTCTTCACCATTCAGATGGGGCCACATCCAATTAGAGGGAAAGTGAGCTCCTTTTGGACATAAAAATGTATTTCTAGTCCAAAAGTTTATTAACATGAGATTCCTTTGTTCACATTCTCTCTGACATTCTTCACCTTCTTCTGTGGCTGCACGTCTGTCCCTCTGTCTCTTCCTCTCTCTACTGTGCCCTAGCTTACTTTCGGTTATTCTCTCTTCACTCTGTCTTCCAATCTCCCCTCACCCTGGCCCTTTACTCCTATTCCAGTCTGAATACCCAGCAGGTCGTTAATTCTAATAAAACTTGTTCATTGAAACCCATGCTCTGGGTCCACTTGCCTTTTATTCCTGTTCTAACACTGATGCCTATTCCCGGTGAACACCTCATGGTCACACAGGCTGCTGTGCATCCTCCATGTGGGCTTTGTTGCTTCTCTGTTAGACAGCTGTTTATTTAACTTCAAGCCTTTAAGACCCTAGATACTATTTATTTTATTAGCCAGACACCTCACCTATCTAGTTCTTGGGTCTCTTACTCTCTAATAGTTGGATCAGGGTGCAGCTGCTTTAGCCAGTTCCCTGCTTCAGCTGGTAAGGCTCACTTTCTGTGAGACATCCTGAGGAGAAGCCGCATGGACCTCCCCTGATGCAGCCCTGGGTGCTAGAACAGCCATGTGGAGACCCCTTCCAGCATTGAGATGCTTACACGCTCACTGATTCTGCTTTCCTCCTGAAATTGGCATCGTTAGGTGTGTTTTATGAGATTGAGGAGGACTTTGTAAATTGGTGTCAGACACATGGGCTAATGTTAGATTTATGGGCTTGGAAAGCACTGGGTTGAGATGCTTTTTTAATGTATACTTACCCTGTATATCACACTCTCTCTTATGCATATGAGTTTCTGTGGATTTGTTTCCCTACTTTACTCAGACTACCACATTTCCCATAAAATTTTCAAGGCATTGACTAAACCTCTAATCAAAAAGAGGTAAATGGAGCAGACATAAAACTGAGTTAACTGCTTTTTTTTCTCCCCTGACTGTACATAGCTCTAAACGTTGAGCATACTAAGATAATACAAAACATTATTTAATAGCTAACAACTTGGCTTCATTTGAAATTACATCTTTTCAATATCAGTAAAATGACTTGTGATTAGAGGAGAATGTTAATGAACCCATATGGCTTTCCTGAGTGATTTTTCTGATAATTTATTTCTACCAGAACTATTTATTAATATCAAGAATAGTTGAAGCAAAATCTCCTGAGAAACAACCAATTAGATTGAGTGATAATTTTTTCTTATAAATCTATGACTTAGCCAAAGATATATTTCAACATCCATTAGTTTTTTATAATCAGTTTAGCCAAGACCACTCACTCCTTTATGAAAAGATTGTATTAACATTAAGTGGAAACGCAAAGTGGAGCTGTGAATCAGAAAGTTCCATCAAAATGTACTCAGCTAGCTTTCTTGTGCAAGAAATATGGGCCTATTAGAGCGATTATTAGCAGAAAGAGATATAATTCAACATGCCAAGGAGATTTTGAGAAAATACAACTAGGATAGAAATTCAGGGACAAAAATGTCACCACTGCTGTAAGCAGCTCTTGATATTCCCAGTGAGTGACTGGATACTAGGTCCCATCAGAGACCGTTTTCACATCGCTGTGCAGGTCTGCAGCATCAGGGAAAGGCAGTGCGGAAGAACGGCCCCTCGCATAAGTAAGTCTCCTTTCCAAATCTCACATTATGCAATTTACAGGAAAGCTAATCTATACAAAAACAAACAAACAAACCAACCTAGCTGTTAAGGAATTGGAGAAGATGTTTCAATTAACAGCCATTGGAAATGATGAAACTGGTACCAATCCTCTACTCCCAACACTTAGTCAGCTTTCAAATTGCTTTGCTATCAGGTAGATTAACAGTATGTTCTGGTGTGTTTGGGATAGTGTGTTTGTCCATTATAATTTTAAATTGTACTTCCTTTTGCTCAAAAATGACTTCTGCTTTGGAAGATATATTGGTAGTTCATTTTATCTGTAAGCATCAGAAACTTTATCCTACACGGTAGAAGGAAGAAACAGAAAGTGTCATCAACTGGTAGTGGTCTTCTTAGTCGCCATTCGAAATCAGACAACAAGGAAATCATTACCACTTTCAATGAGAGGTATGAGGCTTTCAGGAAGAACTCACTAGCCTGTGGTCACAGAGTCAGTAAGTGATACCGCAGGCATAATCTAAATGTATATCTATCTGACTTCCAGGGCATGGTGCTTGGTTAATTATACAACCCTTAACTATAATTAAATGTACTGATAACTCTTGTTTCCGTAAATTTTTTATAGATTTCAAGCATTTTCTTTTCATGCACTATTCATTCACTCATTAATTAACACCACAAATATCATTTCAGCAGCTGTTATGAGCCAACATTCCTCTATACCTGAGGGATAAACAAACAAATACTATAGCTGATATAAAACTTACAATATAAAGGGCATAAATTAAAAAATAAAGAAGATTAAATATATCAGATGAATTGAAGTCTTAAAGAATAAAATATAGTAGAGAGATACAATATTTAAATAACATCCTCCACCTTATTAAAGATATTAGATAGGTCACTTTACCATGAGGTAACTTTTGAAGAAATTTAAAATAGAAAAAAAGCATCAAATAGAAATCCATTGCAAAAGTGGTTTTAGGGAATTTGGGGAAGAATAAGGAATCCAGTCCAGGAGACCCAGAATAGTTACGGCAAGAGAAGGAAGTGGGGGTATGAGACACCGTGCCTGTTTGACCCTCTGTGTGCGCTCGTCCGTTTGATGTGTCAGACTAGATAAAATAGCCCTGGTCAAGATGAAACTCTGTCCTGGAAATGAGGTAGGACGCAAGCTCATGAATTTAGCACAGTGGTACTGTTCCTTGTAGTAATTAATGTACCATCTTGATAAAGGGTGTACTCATAGATGGCCTTTTGTTTCAAGAAAATGTGAATAGTGCTATGCATATTATCTAGTTTATTTAATCCTCATTTCTCACGAATCATAATACACGAAGAGGTTTTCATAAGGATTCAACGAAAGTAAAAATACACTTTCCCACCAAACACCGATTAGTCAATCAAGGTCCTAGACAAGATGGAGTGACATCGCGCGGCAACAACGGGCTTCCACATAAGGATGTGTGATGACAGTGCAGAATTGGACCATGTTTCACTTGGTAGTACATTGGGTGGCTATGAGTCTGAACCAACTAGCTGGCACCTAACAAGAACAATAGCACCAAGAACAACAACACGACACCAGGAGCCTTCGTGTTGTAAAGTGCAATCATACCTCTACCTTGTCCTAATGGGCCCGCGATCCTTTTCACAGGGGTCGCCTAAGACTATCGGAAAACACATTTCCGATGGTCTTAGGAATCAGATATGACTCCTCTATCCATCTCCAGACGGGCCCGCCCATATGCAGACACGCACACCTACAAGTACCCGGCATGAAGACTGTTATCCAGGCTACACCATGCTTCAAGTCAAAATTTCATTTATTTGTCATTAGAAATCAATATTTCACAATATATAATTATGTATTGTTTTGAAATTCATCACTATGCTTTCATGATGTTCAATTTATTTTTTAAAATTTTTGATATTCAATTTCTAATAATGAAAATACATGCTGGCTATCAGATACTTACATTATTCTTCATAAGATGAGCAAAATTACAATTATGAAGTAGCAACACAAATAATTTTATGGTTTGGGGTCACCAGCACATGAGGAACTGAATTAAAGGGTCGCGTATTAGGAAGGCTGAGAACCACTGTCCTGAGGGTCTCTTTGAAGTGAGGAGGATAGCAAAGATGAAGCCTGGTTGTGCTGTCAGGTAAACATTCGACTTTTAACTACATGGTTGTTGGTTCTATCCCACCATTTGCTTTGCCAGGAGAAAGATGAGACAATTTGCTCCCGTGAATATTTACAGACTCAGAAATCTATACAGGTTCTCGATACATTGGAATTGACACAACGGCAGCGGACTTTTGCTGGCCCAAACTGCCTTTTGGATATTGTATAAATCAAAGCACTAAATTCTAGAGGGAAGAATTAAAAAGATGGAGGAACCACCTTCTGAAGTGCACAGATGTTGATGGAGGGTATATTGGGATACAACCGCTACATGTGGTTTTTGTTGTTGTTTGATACAGGTTTATGTGATTTTATGATAACAATACTTTTGACCTACCTTCATAATGCATAACTAGTCTGAACAATTTTGACATAATAGATAAAAAAGAAACAGGAGGAAAGATTTTTTAAATCATTTTATTAGGGGCTCATACTACTCTTACCACAATCCATACATACATCAATTGTGTAAATCACATTTATACATTCATTGCCTTCATCATTCTCATAACATTTGCTCTCCACATAGGCTCTGGAATCAGCTCCTTATCTTCCCCCTCCCTTGCCATTCCTCCCTTCTTTATGAACCCTTGATAATTTATAAATTATTATTTGTTATATTTGACATATCTCTTCGCCCACTTTTCTGTTGTCCATCCCCCAGGGAAGAGCTTATATGTAGATCCTTATAATTGGCTTCCTCTTTCCTCCCCACCCTTCCCCCACCTCCCGGTGTCACCACTCTCAACACTGGTCTTGAAGGGATCATCTACCCTGTATTCCCTGTGTTTCTACTTCCTTTCTGTACCTGTGTACATCCTCTGGTCTAGCCAGATTTGTAAGTAGAATTAGGATCATGATAGTCGGGGAGGGGGGGAGGAAGCATTTAGAAACTAGAGAAAAGTTGTATGTTTCAACACTGCTCCCTGACTGGCTCATCTCCTCCCTGCAACCCTTCTATAAGGGGATGTCCAGTTGCCTACAGATGGACTTTGGGTCTCCACTCCATAATTTCCCTTTTTCACAATGATATGATTTTTTTGTTCTGATGATGCCTGATACCGACCCTTTTGACACCTCATGATCATGCAGGTTGGTGTGCTTCTTCCATGTGGGCCTTGTTGCTTCTGAGCTAGATGGCCACTTGTTTACCTACAAGCCTTTAAGACCCCAGATGCGATATCTTTTGATAGCTAGGTGTCATCAGCTTTCTTCACCACATTTGCTTATGCACCTGCTTTGTCTTCAGTGATTATGTTGGTAAGGTGAGCATAATGGAATGCCAGTTTAATAGAACAAAGTGTTTTTGCATTGAGGGAGTTTGTGAGTGGAGGCCCAATGTCCATCTGTTATCTTAATACTAAACATATACATATATGCTCATAGATCTATTTCCAAATCCTCATATATAAGTATATTTACATATGTTCATGCCTTTATTTAGACCTCTATAAATGCCCTTTGCCTCTTAACTCTTTCCTCTCATACCTTTGACTTTCCTCTTGTCCCACTATCATGCTCAGCCTTCATTTGGATTTCAGTAATTCCTCTCGGTTATATTACCCTTGGTAATGCCCTACCAGGCTTCCTACACCTGCCTCACCACCGATTTGGATCACTTGTTGTTCCCCTGTCCCTGGGTTTATGAACTCCACTTCCTTTCCCCCTCCCCCATCTCCCCTTCTCCCATGTTCCCCTGGAACTGTAGGTCCCATTGTTTTCTCCTCCAGATTGTTCATCCAGACTATCTTATTTAGACAGACCTGTGGAGACAATAACATTTTTGAGCAAGGAATTTATGCAAACAGTTAACATGCTAGATTGCTAAATAAATAAATAAATAAATAAGAGCTATGAGTTCAACCAGAAGAACATGGTTGTTTAAGGCAGGCATTGTGGCCTAGTAAATAACAACAACAACAACAACAACAGTAAGCCATAAAAATCCTATAGAGCATGTCAAAAAAAAGTCATGAACATCCTACAGAGCACAGATCTAGTCAAACGTAGTGGCATTAATTTGGAATTGACTGAAGGAAAACTTTTTTTGGGAGATGTTGGGGAAGGCTGGAGAGGTGGCAAAAAGGATATACACAATTTTCCATAGGTATGAATGATAGGCAAAAATGCATTCAGGTACTCTCTGAAAGTATAATATCGAATCTAAATGCAGATTTTAAAAGCATCGTTTAAGTACAATTTATTGTTTCTTTTTAGAGGAACATATGTCTGGTAGTTACATGATATGGTGTGTCAATTTGAGACTATTAAGAGTGAAGGGGTGGAGTTTGCCTGTCAATCAGGTCACAGCTTGATGACCTCATTTGGACAGGCTAAGAAGATAAATAGCTCACTGAAGGCCAGACCCACGCTCTCTCCATGTGAGACATTCCTACTGACTATCCACATGAGCCAGAGCCCTGGAGCTGGAGGAGCCTTGTGGAGACCAATGCCAGCATATATATGAAGCATCCCTTGATATTCTCAATTAACTCATATGCATGTGTTCCTTTGGAACATGTCACAGATGTCAGACATGCCTTCATCTATGTGTTAGTCTGGGTAGACTAGAAAAACAAATTCATAGGTACACATATGTGAATAAGACAGAGCTTTATATACAAGAGCAATTGAATATTGAGAAAATACCCCAGCCCAATCCAGATCAAGTTCACAAGCCCAATATTATCCCATATGTCCAATACCAGTCTTTGGTCCATAGCAAAACCTCTTATCAGTCAGGAACCATGTCTCTCTCCAGTCCCCAAACTCGGTCACTTTGTCCCTGATCTCTGCTTCCTTGGGCCAGGAAGCCAGCAGCCCAGGACTATTTCTCACCATCTTAGTCTAGGCTCTGCTCATCTGTTCTGTTTCATTATCTCCTTGTCTGCACTCTGTTGCCTCTGAGCTCTGTTTTCTTTAGATAGAGATTTCCAAAGTGCTCTCCTTCCTGTGCTGTACTTCCTTCTCTCCGTCCTGGCATTTCTCTCTCCTACAGAGATGGTGCATCCTTCCATCCAGGAGAACACCAATTTAAATGGACAGATCCTCTGTGTTTGTGTTGCATATGGCCTATGTGAATAGTTTCACCCAATCCAATGTTTGGCAGTCATTACGGAGACATGAAGAGAAGAGCCACATTAAAAAATGTAAATCCACCACATTAGGTAAGGCTGTTGTTAGATGCCATTGAGTTCGCTCTGACCCAGAGCAAACCTCTGCGCAGCACACTGGAGCACCAATTGCACCAGTGTCCCTGTGCTGGAGGCTATGATTGCAGCCATGGCAGCCATTCAGCTCCTTAAGTGTCTTTCTTTTCTTGCTGCCCCTGGATTTAGCAAGCATGAGATTCTCCTCCAGGGACTAGTCTCACCTGAAATGTTCAAAGAATGTAAGACAATATTTCCCCATCCTTTCTTCTAAGGAGCTCTCTAAGGAGGACACTTTCTCCAAAACAGATTGTTTTGTGCTTTAAACAATCCAGGGAATTTTCAATATTCTTCTCCATCACAATTCATATATCCTTGCTTCTTATTCTGTCTTCTTTAGTTAATATCCAACTGACACATGCATATGAAGCAATTGAAAATACCATTGCTTGTGTCTGGCACACCTTTCAGCTCAAAGTAACATACATTCAATATTCTGTGAGGTCTTGTGCAGCAGATTCACCTAATGTAACAATTATTTTTTTAAAATCTCTGGCCTGCTATTCTTTACTGAGCATTGACTGTGGATCCAAGTAAGACAAAAATCCTTTTGACAACTTCAATCTTTTCTCCATCTACAATGATGTCACCTATTGGTCCAGTGGTATGGATTTTGGTGTTCTTTACATTGAATCGTAATCCCTACTGAAGGCTGCCATCTTTGATCTCTATCAGCAAGTGCTTCAAGTTCTCCTCACTTTCAGCAAGCAAGGGTGTGTCATCTACATATCAGAGGTTGTTCATAAGCCTTCCTCCAACCCTGATGCCTCGTTCTTCCTCATACAATCCAGTTTCTCTGATCATTTGCTTAGCATGCAGATCAAAAACTATGGTGAGAGGATAGAATTCTAACATACCTTTCCTGATATTAAACCATGCAGTAACTCCTTGTTCTTTGAACAAGTCTTGTTCTGTTTGTATAACCCCCTCTGTATCCATATCTAAGTACTGAATGAGTACAATGAACTTTTCTAGAATTCCAATTGTTTTATCATTATCTATAATTTGTTATGCAGAGTTGAATGCCTTGGCATAATCTGTAAAATGTAGGTAAAGATATTTCTGGTGGTCTTTTCTATGGGCCAAGATCCATCTTACAGTGACAATGATATCCCTTGTTCTGTGATCTTTTCCAAATCTGACCTGAAACTCTTGCAGTACCTGACAATATATGGCTTCAACAGTTGCTGGATATTTTATTTGCCTGTGATATTAATGAGATTGTTCTATAATTTGAGCAATCTTTGGGATCACCTCTCTTTGGAAAGCTCTTTTCCAGTCAGGTGGCCAAGTCTTCCAAATGTCCTGCCATCGACAGGTACGTGCTTTTGGTGCTTCATCAGCTTGTTGAGACATTTCATTTGGTCAGTTCCCTCAATTTCAGTACCTCATTTCCCAGAGGCTTGCTTTTGGCTAATCCTCAGTCCAGTGCAGTTTGAACTTCTTCTTTCAGCACCCTTGGTTCTTGGCTCACAGACTACCTCCTGAAATGGCAGAGTGCTGACTTGTTCTTTTTTGGTACAGTGACTCTGTGTATTTTTTCCATGTTCTTCTTAGTCTCTCTATATATGCAATATTTTATGCATATATTTTTTCAGTGTCACACCTGGATGCTTGACATTTTTCTTGAGTTCTTTCAGTTTCAGATATTTTTAGTGTGATCCCTTTTGGTTTTTTTTAACTCTAGTTCTTTACACAGTTCATTATATTTTTCACCTTTTCTTTTTGAATCACCCTTCAAAATTTCCTGTTGAGCTCTTTGATTTTTTCCATTTTCTTTATCTACTCTATAATTCAGAGTAGTTTTAGCATCTGTTCTGGCACCCACTTTGATCTTTTCTTTCTAACTTCACTTTTTAATTTTTGATTTTATTATTTTTTAAATACATTTATTGGGGTCTCTTACTTTTGACTTCACTTTTCAGTCACCTTTAGTTTTCTTCATGAGTGCTATTCTTATAGTTCACCCAGAGCTCAAGTTTATTGTCATTAGGGTTGAATGCCTCAAATTGGTCCATGAAACGTTCTCAAAATCCAGATGGGATAGGCCAAAAGTTGTATTTGGGCTCTTATGGGCTTGTTTTAATTTTTCTCTGCTCCAACCTGAACTTACCTGTGGACAACTGATGCTCTGCTCCAGTCAGCCTCTGGCTTAGTTTCAGCTGCTGCTACTGAGCGTCTCTGTGGTCTCTCACCTCCAATGTAATTAATTAAGTTTCTGTGCATTCCATCTGAAGAACTCCGGAAGCTTTCAGTGGCGTTAAAAAAGATATTTGCAATGAGTAATCCTTGGGCTTGAAAAACTCTGTCATACAATCTCCAGCTTTATTTCTATCATCAAGATGGTATTTTCCAAATACTGTTAAGTCCTATTTGTGTCCAGCTTTTGCATTCCATTCACAAATTTTCTTTTTAAAAAATTTTTTATTAGGGGCTCATACAATTCTTATCACAACCCATACATACATCAATTGTGTAAAGCACATCTGTACATTCATTGCCCTCATAATTTTCAAAGCATTTGCTCTCCACTTAAGCTCTTTGTATCAGGTCCTCTTTTTCCCCCTCCCTTCCCACTCACCTCTGCCTCATGAGCCCTTGATAATTTATAAATTATTATTTTGTCATATCTTGCTCTGTACAACGTCACCCCCTTTTCTGTTGTCCATCCCCCTTTTCTGTTGTCCGTCCCCCTTGGAGGAGTTCATATGTAGATCCTTGTAATCGGTTCCCTATTTCCAACCGACTCTCCTTCTACCCTCCCAGTATTGCTACTCTGGTCCTGAAGGTATCATCTCTGGTCCTGAAGGTATCATCCGCTTTGGATTCCCTGTGCTTCCAGCTCCTATCTGCACCAGTGTACTTCCTCTGGTCTAGCCAGACTTGCAAGGGGAAATTTCAGATCATGATAGTGGGGAAGGGGGTTGGAGGGAGGAAGCCTTTAGGAACTCGAGGAAAGCCGTATTCTTCATTGGTGCTACATTGCATCCTGACTGACTCATCTCCTCCCCTAGACCCCTCTGCGAGATAATCTCCAGTGGCCACCAAAGGGGTTTAGGGTCTCCACTCTGCACTTCCCCCCTTCATTCACTATGGCAAGATTTTTTTTATTCTGATGATGCCTTATACCTGATCCCTTTGACACCTCGTTATTGCACAGGCTGGTGTGCTTCTTCCACGTGGGCTTTGTTGCTTCTGAGCTAGATGGCTGCTTGTTTTCCTTCAAACCTTTAAGACCCCAGACACTATCTCTTTTGATAGCCGGGCACCATCAGCTTTTTCTCCACATTTGCTTATGCACCCGTTTGTCCTCAGCGATCATATCATGGATGTGTGGACCCAATGATATGATTTTTTGTTCTGTGATGCATGAGAACTGATCCCTTTGGAACCACGTTATCACATAGGCTGGTGTGTTCTTCCATGTGGGCTTTGTTGCTTCTAAGCTAGATGGCCACTTCTTTATCTTCAAGCCTTTAAGACCCCAGAAGCTATATCTTTTGATAGCCGGGCACCATCAGCTTTCTTCACCACATTTGCTTATTCACCTGCTTTGTCTTCATCGGTTGTGTCGAGAGGGTGAGCATCATAGAATGTCAATTTAATAGAAGAAAGTATTCCTGCATTGAGGGGGTACTTGAATAGAGGCCCAATGTCCCTCCACCACCTCAATACTAAACCTATAAACAGGCACATAGATCTATTTCCCCAACTTCATATATATATATTTGCATATATACATGTCTTTAGACCTCTATAAATGCCCTTTGCCTCCCAACTCTTTCCTCTATTTCCCTTGACTTTCCTCCTGTCCCACTATCATACTCCGTCCCCACCTGAGTTTCAGCAATACATCTTTGTTACTTTACCCTTGATCATCCCATACCAGGCCTACCATACCCACCTCACCACCAATTTGGATCACTTGCCGTTCTCTTGTCCCTGGATTTGTTAACACCACTTCCTTCCCCTCCCCCCCCGCCCCCACATCTCTCTATCCCATTTCCCACCCGGAACTGTCTGGCCCATTGTTTTTCCTCCAGCTTGTTCAGCAATCACAAACTTTCAAAAAAGACATATCCATTTAAGTCTTGGTGTACAGTGCTATCTGTGATAGATTCATATCTATCTGCCTTTATAGAAACCCTATCAATGCAACTATTATTCTGATGTATGCATCATCCAGGGGAGCTAGGGTTGAAGAAATTGAAGAATTCTACCTATGTCTTCAGTTGAAAACTCATGAACCGTTCAATCGGCAATAATTATTGCTGATTGGAATATGAAACGCAGACCTAGAAAGAGTCAAAGTATTTCAATTAAGTTGTTATCAAAGAATACTGAACATACCTTGCACTGTCAGAAGAATAAACATAACTGTCTTGGAAGTACAGGTAAACTGCTTCTAACAAGCAAGGATGGTGAGTATTCATGTCACATAGTTTGGTTGTGCCATCAGGAGGGACCAGTCCCTGAAGAAAGACATTGCACCTGGAAAAGAGGACTATCAGCCATAAATAGAGTCCCCGAACTAAATGATGTGACACGGTGATTGCAAAAATGGGCCCACCGCCCCCCCAAATTATGATGATGACATGGAACCAGGTACTGTTCATTTGTGTTAGACATAGAGTCACCACGCATGAGAATTGTAGGCAAGGCAGAACTCTCTTGATTGTACCTAACTGCAATATTAAAAACAAACTTAACGAAAACCCAAACTCACAGCCACTGAATCAATTCTGACCTAGAGCATTGCTATAGGGCAATTTAAAACTGCCCCTGTGGGTTTCTAAAAGTGTAACTGTGTATGGGCACAAAACCTTTCCACCCAAGGAACAGCTGGGGGTTTTGAACTATCAGCCTTCTCCCTGGCAGCCCAACATTTACCCACTATGCCAACAGATGGCAACAGCAGTCTTCTTTCATTTACACACGCTCCTCAGGGAAAAGAGATCGTTCTTGCGGTAAAAATGTTCCTCATTACCAGAAAGCCGATGTTCTTTGATATGGAAAGCATTTCGAGTGATTTGTTCTTGGCTCCACATGTATAGGTTCAAAATAGTAAACAAAAGGCACCATCTGTTAAGATAGCATCAGAAAATAGTGAAAATTATTACTATTTGTTTTTGAAGGAACCAAAGGCTAATTGATAAGCCTTTAAAATCTAGAGATGAAGGAAAGCCAAAATCATTTCAATATTTTAAATATGATTTATGATCATGCATTTAGTATAATCTGCCTTATTAAAATAATTTCTTAAAATTTACCTCATGTATACTTCTGATAATACCAGATACTATTTTTATATTCTAGATGTTTTCCAGCTTCATTTATGTTGTAGTTTTGCAAGATTTCTTTTCTTGTTGAACAGCTAATAGCATGCAGCTTGATTCTTATTTCTTCAAAGTATTTCAAAAAAGAGAGAAGCTATAGTCATCTTGTCAGTGACCTGCAGTCATCCTGGATCCTTAGGTTAACAGTTAGAATAGCAGAAGCAATTTTAAAGTTACAGATTAATGGGAGCAATCTAAGAATAGTGAGGAGGAATATATGAACAGACCAGAATTTGATTATTTTGTTATATGTTTTAGAAGTATATGATGAACTTATTTGTATACTTTTATACAGGATAATTTTATTATGCATATATTTATAAAGTAGAATTTAATATAGGTGTTAGTTTAAATAATTTAAGTCAAAATGAAATATATCATTATAGGTCATTTCTAAAAAGAAGTGGGCCAAGGTCAAGTATAGAATACTGAATCACATTTTCATTAAGCCCACAACAATTAGAATTAATAGAATTTCTGAATGAAATAAAGGTTATGCCAAGGATTTGCTGACAGGGCTGCAACTTTATTGCCATGGATTAGATATAAAGATGACCTTAAGCAACGTTCCTGGTAATTATGTGCTGGTACACAAGATTTCAAATTACTGTACAGAAATACTTACCTAGATAATACGATGACAATATAAAAACACACAAATGATTATTTCAGGTTGTTTATTACTATGGAAAGAATTTTATGGCTAAAACCAAATCAGAATTTATATTCTACATAATTTGATGTAACTCATTAAAATCAAGAGTTTTCATTCAATTTACATCACTATAGTTTGCTTGCAACCTTTAGAAAATCAATAGCTTATTTCACAGACTTTAATATGTAAATCCATATATATTTTTTCTATAACTAATTTTAGTTTGAAAATATCATTGTCATTTAAAACTTTAGCTAGAATAATACTAAAATGCTTTGTAGTGAAAACCAAATGTAAAAAATAATTACTAAATCTAAAACTATCAAAAATGTGCTATAATGAGCATTTAAATTTTTTTTAAAAATTGAATAATATTTTCAAACCTATGCTAACAAGATTAATTATAAAGGTAACTTAATAATTAAAATGATTGACAGATATAAAGTAGTATGCTTTGATGAATAATTTAATGTAATCTTTTAAAGTAAAACACTGACAAAAATGAATTTATGTCTAGATAGCAGGAATATTGCCTTTTTAATTCAGGGGTCTAGGGAAGGAGATGAGCAGTCAAGGTGCGATGTAGCACTGATGAAAAAGTTCCTAAATGCTTCCTCCCCGGCCACCCCACTATCATGATGCAAATTCTCCCTTGCAAGTCTAGCTAGACCAGAGGATGTACACTGGTACAGATAGGAATGGGAAACACAGGGAATCCAGGGCAGATGATCCCTTCAGGACCAGTGGAGTGAGTGGCCATACTGGGAGGATGGATGGAGGGTAGGTTAGAAAGGGGGAACCGATTACAAGGATCTACATGTGACCGCCTCCCAGGGGGATGGACAACAGAAAAGGGGGTGAAGGGAGACGTCGAACAGTGTAAGATATGACAAAATAATAATTTATAAATTATCAAGGGTTCATAAGGGAGGGGGGAGCGGGAAGGGAGGGGGAAAAATGAGGAACTGATGCAAAGGGCTTAAGTGGAGAGCAAATGTTTTGAGAATGATGAGGGCAATGAATGGACACATGTGCTTTACACAATTGATATATGTATGGATTGTGATAAGAGTTGTATGAGCCCCTAAAAAAATGAATAAACAAACCAAAAAAAGAGAAAAAAAACAAAAACACTTATTAACATTGACTTGTTTAATTAAAAACAATAAAACAATATAAATATCCCATGTAAAATAGAAGATAAATGTTTATCATTATATCTAGTATATTAATAATACTTTATCTTTGTAGGATTATCATAATCAATTAAATATTTATCAAAATTTCAAATATTTTGTACAGTGTTTCTATGTACCTGGCCTTATTGGAAGTACTCTTCATTTGCAATCCATTACTGTGCTCTTGTATGTGCTTCCCAGGCAGCTCTAACCCATAGCAACCTTATCTTAACCCAACCACACCCTGCCTATCCTGCCGCAGCCCCACAGTTGTTCCCATGCTCAGCCCAGTTAGGCAGCCCCTGGGTCGCTCCATCTCAAAGAGGGACTTCCTCTTTTTCCGTTTTACAAAACTTGATGACCTTCTCCAAGGACAGGTCTCTCCTGACAAGCTATGCAAGACAAACATTGGCCATCCTGCCTGTGCGGAGCAATCTGGCCTTATTCCTCTTCATACAAATAGCTCTTCTTGATGCACTGTCTTTAGATGGCCTGGCTTCTGCACCATTAGCATGGATTGTGATCCAAATTAGGCAAAATCCTTGAAAACTTTAGACATTTCTCACTCTATTTATCATGATGTTAATTCTTTGCCCAGTTGTGAGAATGTTGGTCTTTCTTACACTGTGTTGTAATCCAAACTGAACGTTAAAATCCTTGATATTCATTAGCAAATGTTTCAATTCCTCCACACTTTCAGCAAGCAATAGTGTTTCTTCTGCATATCTCAGATTGTTAATAAACTTTCCTCCAGTCCTGATGATATATTCCTCTTCAGATAATCCAGCTTCTCTGGCACACCAGCCACCACAATGCAGTGAACTAACAAGTCCTTGGGTTCCTAGCAGCTGCTCCCTTGCTCATTGTTTGTGGAATCTAATATGTACACTCAATTCCTTTTGATCAATGTATATATTTGTTAAAACATACACACATATATTTTATATATAAAAATTCATATACATGAATTACATTTCTAAATATATATGAATTCATATATTGTATAAACACACATTTCTATATATTCACATAAACTATATGTTTATGAATATGTAGTATTTAATATATAAGTATATTTATGTACATAAAAATAATTCAGATAGATTTTTATATCTTATTTATTTATATAGTTTATTTTTGTATATGAATTCATTTATATGTATTATATCTGAGTTTATAAATATACAGATTCACACAAACACACATATATATATATATATATATATATATATACATATACATATGTATGAATATATCCCATAAATCAATGTCCTTAAAAGCAGCTGTCAGGAAATCATACAACATATTACATCAGGCAAATATGCAAAAAATTATCTATAGGGTGTTAAAAACAAAGTTATTACTTTGAAGTCCAAGACTCACATGACCTAAGCCACAATATAAGTATTTTTGTCATTTAATGTATGTGTATGTCAATGATACCTAGAGATAGATAATATGCATAAAATATTTAAGGCGTAAAAATTTCATTATCTTGTAATTAAATTTTTTCATGAACTTTTTGAAACCCTCTAGTATATTTATTAGGAGCCCTGTTGGCATATGAATTATGTTGATCTGCTAACTTTAAGATTAACAGTTCAAATATACCAGTGGCTTGCCAGGAGAAAGATGAGGTTGTTGACTTCTGTAAAGAGGTGCAGTATTTAGAATCCATAGGTGCAGGTCTACTCTGTCTTATTGGGTTGCTCTGAATTGAAATCAAGTGAGTTATATATTTGGCTGAGTTTGACTCTTAGATTGAAGCTTATTTGAATTCCGAAGATGGCTTATTGGGGCTGACTTGTGATGTCCAGGAGGAGGCCCCATTGAGGGCAAGTGAGTGTCCTTCTTGCACACAGTCCTGCCATTGGCATCAGGCTCACACAGTCATTGACTGGCCCTACGAATTGACACTTTGACAGACAGAGAAAGAAACAAAAATTCTAAATGTGTTGCTGTTGAGTCCATTCTGACTCCGTAACCATGTAGGAGATAGTATAACTGTCCAATAAGGTTTCTGAGTATATAAATCTTTTTTTATAACCATTTTATTGGGGCTCTTAAGACTCTTGTTACAAACCATACATCAATTGTATCCGACATATCTGTACACATATTCCATCGTTCTTTTCTAGACATTTACTTTCCATTGAGCCATGGGGATCAGCTCCTCTTTATTTCCTCTCCTTCCTCCCCATCCCCCAACCCTTGTGGCTTGTCTATAGATTGCAAATTGTTAATTATTTAAAAATCTAATTCTGACAGCTGTCTCCCTTCCCCCTGGTTTCTGTGGTGCTTCCTCCTGCCTGGGGACGCGTGGTTATGTGCCATTCATTGCTATCGGTGCCCACCCCACCCCCGCCCCCAGTCTATAAATCTTTATGGAGGTATACTTCTACAAGCATACTCCCCTGCCCCTGCTAAGCCACTGGTGGTTTTGAATCATAGACCTTTCATTTAGCACCCACCAACCCCTACCAGCAAGCAATGCCAACACATAGCCACCCAGTCGGACAAAGTGGAAGTGCCCTTGTGAGTTTCTGAGAAACCCACACACCCACCGTTTGACTGGTGGTTTCTAACTGCTGAAGTGGTGCTTAGCACCCAATGTGCAACAAGGACATCTCCTTGCAATTTAAAATGAATTGATCTCGACCTCCCACCCACAGCCCTTCAGACGCAGACCTCCCCTCTCTTCACATTTTACCGTGGCAAGATGAAGGATTAGTAATGTTGAGAAACGTGCTTACAGTGTTAAACTGAGCAGCATGGGGAGGTGGGATTTGCACGCAGGTCTGAGTTATTGGAAGCACTGGGCTGCTTTATGCAAGTGTTTGTCAGTGAATCCCCCTGCTCTCAATCATACATGCCTGCTTATGGTCAGGCAAAGAGTGGGTATGACATAACCTGTGTGCACTCAATAATTTGCACTGGGGAAAGTATCCTGAAGGAGCTGGAATCATAGGGCTTGATACTTTAAATCCATCGAAATCAAGGACTAGCATGTGTGCCGTTTTCTCCTGGCAGCCCCACTTGGCTATTCTTCGGGCATTTATCATTGGCACATGCTGTTGTTACTGTCATAGGTGCTCTTGAGCTGTTTATACTAACGATCCTTGGACAATCCAAGTGTGTCAGTGTACCTACAGCTGTTTTAAAAGTTTGGGAGTAAATACTTTTTTTCTCAGCAGTTCGCATATGATCATATGAAAGATGAAAAGTATGTACTTTTTGTTTGCTTATTTGTTTGTTTCTGTTCAATGTTTGGACTTGTAAGTCCAAGAGAATAGCTGAAAATCTATAAAGGAACCTTTCTTGCATTAAAACAGTTTGGGAAAATGTGCTTCCACTTTTTTTTCAGTCTTCAATAAACAGTTTTTTTCTCCTTATTTATTTCTTTATATTTTTCCCTACCAAGTTTCAGAAATGTCCAGGTAAAGATAGAATATGAAATGAAACCAGCTTTTATATCCATATCTCTGACTATTAGGTATATAAAATAGTATACAGATGTATGAATCTTTTGTTCTTTTTCACAGTTAGGGATGAAACATACTTTTAAATATTAGTGAAGATAAAAGTAAATATTTCTTTAAAGTGTTGAAAATTGTCTATAATTTGGGAAAATCAGTAAGCATCAACAATCATATTCTGAAATTTAGTTTTATGCATTTATACAGTTAAAGAATTCTTTAATTCAGAGGAAAAACATAATACGGTATCACTATTTCAGAAAGATCACTGACATAAACATTGGAAATCTATTTCTTTAATTTGCAGAAAACATGGTATATTACACAAAGAGATGTCCTTGACAATTTTATCATATGCTTTCATAAAATGGGAAAATTTTGAAAACTCTTTCTTTTTGTTGTTTGTGAAAGCCGTTTTAAACTCCAAGTATTATTGCGACACATCTGTAAAAGAAATAGAAATTTTCTTCTGTGACAAATTCCTTTCACTTTATTTAATTATTTATTTGTATAGATTGTGATCCTGCTAGTTTTTGTTTACCCTTTTCTAGATATTATAATTCTCTACTATTGGACTGAGATTTAAAGATCAATTTTCTCCTACTTTCAAGCTTGTATGCTTTCAAATATTTTCACAATAGAGGGTCTCTTTTATTTGATTGCTTCAGGAAAAAGCCGCACGGTTTCTCAACTCCTGGGTAAACAGTTAGGAACATATGGTGACTGAGAAGTCATAACCTGGCCCTACAGTGACAGCCTGTCTATACAAAAGATTTTGTGATTTGAATATCGCCTGTCATCTTCTCTGACAACAAAATGCATTATCAAATATAGATTTTGTTTACAGGAACTCATGGATATGGGAAACTATTCAATATGTATCAAACTATAGAAAGTTCAAGTTGAAAGGAGCATATTTTGATGCATCATCTATTTGGAATTGTAGGGATTGTCGTCTCTTGTTTATCATTGCTGAAAAAATATTCTCCCATTGCTACTGCATCTGATTTAGAGAAATGGGTTATATGTGAGTTTTACAACGCAGTCTTTATGTCAGTACGTTTCAATATTCTCTGGGAAAGTATATAAATCATCATTTCTGAGTCTATTCATATTTTAATCAGCTCAATAGCCACCCGAGGGTAGCTATTGAAGGAAATATTATGACAGATCAATTTGTAAATTGAATGATCATCACCTAGTTTATCTCCTTGGAGCCATAGAGAGAAATGTTTGCTGACTTTTGAGGTCAAGCCATACTCAAATCTAGAATATTTGGGATTCACTTGAAAGAATTGTAAGACACAAAACAAGATTAGATTGGTGGAGAATTATTATAAAGTAAGACCTGTAAAATTTAAAAAGTATTACATGATGAATATAAGAGCAGACACTGATAAACTGTTCTTCATTTGACCTCTCAGAGTACGGTGGGTGTAGAGCCACAGTTTATTGGACTGTCCACCCGCTATTATCTGATAATAGAGTAATCATTTTTCAAAGTCTCAGGAGGTAAGAACTTTTCTTTGCATCTGTTTAATGTCATTTTATACCTTACTTTTATTTTTTACCCATAGCAAGCCCTGTCCTGGTTCAGAGGCACTGATAATTGACCAAGCAATATTCTGTCCAATAAAGAATGTTACAACTAATCTATACCATTAGAACTTAGCTTTGTTTTATAAAGACATTTGTGCGCACTGGAAATTGAAAGACGTCCAGAATGTTACAGTTACAGTGCATTGGTTGAGAATCACTAAAAGCCCCTTCAACTGTGGTTACTTTCAAATCTTCTATCACTTCAAATGATACAGAAATATAAATTCAAGTCCACCCATTTTCCCGCAAACTAGGAAATCATCGTTATTGCATATTTTATTAGGGCATGATTGTCGTTGTTGTGGTTATGTGCCATCGAGTCGGCCCCGATCCTTAGCGATGCCATGTACCACCGACCAGCACCCTGCATGGTCCTGTGGCACCCACACTAACTGTTCCTCTGCCGGAACCCTTGGCGCAGCCATGTGCCAGGCTGTCTCGCTGAGGGCCTTCCTCCCGGGCAACCCTCGCACTTTACCAAGTGTGATGTTCTTCTCCAGGGGCTTGTCTCTCCTGAAAACACAATTAGATTGATTAAATATATTTTTTTCAGTAATTATATGCTTCCAAGTAAATAAAGTTTACTATTTAGGTCACTCGGCATGAGAATGTTGGAAGTTTTCTTAGTTATACAAGTAAGCATAGATTATCTTCAATTGAGATGATTTGGATAAAATTACCAAGCTGATTGTATTCTGAAAGCTGAAAACAGACATTTTCCCCTTCTTTTGAACCTAGTCTTAGCTATGTGACTTCGTAAGCCAAGAGGACATTAGTAGCTATTAGATGCAGTGTTAAAGATGCTGGTGCAATGAGGCTTGCCTTCTTCCTGACATCACCTTGTTAAGAGAACCCCAATACCTAAATAAGTCTTACGGAGCCTGCGGCACTCTGAGTGACACGCTGCCAATGCCAGTTCTGGGAATGAAGCCCTCGTGGATTTTGTAACCCCTGGTAAGTCGCAGCTGGCTACACATTCAGCTAAGCAAGGCTACCCTCAAAGACCTTTAGTAACCCTTACAATAGTTTAAAGTAAAAATGTTTTACTGTTTTCAGTGGCCACTAGATTTGTGTTATTGCGAAAACGGCTCTTACTGATATAAAATTGGATCAAATTGGTTACTTACAATCAGACAAAAGTCTGATATATGCTGGCAATTCCCCTCAGACTAGTCACTGCACACACACACACACACACACACACACACACATGCATGGACACACACACACGCACACACACATGCATGGACACACACACACACACATGCATGGACACACACACACACCACTCAGAGGAGCACTGTCTCTGTCACACACACACACACAAACGCACACACGCACACACACACATGCATGGACACACACACACACGCACACACACACACACATTTTATTGAATTGTAAACAGATCGTAACATAACAAATTTTGACTAAAGTGACAGAGTCAATATCTATTACAAAAACATCATTTTAGAAGCTTTTCTTGTGAAATAAATATAATATTACAATGATTAAGCATACCGCTGCAAACTTGATGGATTGGATCGTGGTCAAAAAACTGACACTCATTTAAATTTGAATTGCCCAATATTTTGATGTCTATGTGTAATTAAAACACTAGAAAAAAGAGTAGTGAGGCTGCTTATTTATAACTGAACACCTCATTTGACATGGTTCCTTGGATTAGGGGTTTTGGTCTATGATTTCATGACCCATTTCAATAAATTAACCTGACATTGTGCTTAATACGAATGTTCTACTTCCTAGTTCGTCTCATAGTACTTGAGGTCTTAATAGCTTGCAAGCCATCATTCAAGATACAATAATTGATCTCCGTTTACTGGGAACGATAGGGAAAGAAGGTCAGAAATAAGAGGAGAAACAGTACATATGTATGGCTCTATTGCCTCCATAAACAACTACCTGTGCTGCTATGAAACCAAAAGAAATACTGCTCTGAGTGAACATTTTGATCAGATATCCTGTTGAAGAATCTTGCTCATAAGGGGAAAATGTAGAAGATAAATTTATCCTCTTAGGGAATCCAGATTGTCTAGACCATGGAGTCTAGATGAACACCCAAAATACTGCCCTGAGTTGCCCTTTATTTTTATTATATTTTTATTGTTTGTATTTTTTAAAGATCATTTTATTGGGGCTCTTACAACTTTTATAACAATCCGCACATCAATTGTATCAAGCATATTTGTACATATGATGCCATCATCATTTTCTAAACATTTATTTTCTATTTGAGCTCTTGGTATCAGCTCTTTTTACCCTTCTCACTCCACCCCATCTTTCACCCTATGACCCCTGATAAATTAAAAATTATTATTATTTTCATATTTTAAACTGACCACTGTCTCCCTTCACCCACTTCTCTGTTGGGTGTCTCCCTGGGGGGGCAGGGGGTGTTATTGTGTCCATCATGGCAATCAGTTCCCCCTTCCTCCCCTCCTACCCCCACTTGTCCCCCTACCTTCCTGGTATTGCTACTCCCATTTCTGTTCCTGTCGGGTTAATCTGACCTTGATTCCATGTGTCATGAGCTCTTATCTGTGCCAGTGTACATGATTCAGTCTATCTAGAACTGAAAGGTTAAATGGAGTCTTGATAGTGGGGGATGAGGAAGCCTCAAAGAATTAGAGCAATATTGTGTTTCATCAGTGCTGTACTGTACCCTGATTGACTCATCCCTTGTTTGTGACACTTCTGTGAGGGGATTTCCTGTGTGTCAAGATGGATTTGGGGACTCTGCTTGAACCCCCCTAGTTCTCAATAATATGATATTTTGTTTGTTTGTTTGGGGTCTTCAGATGCTTGCTACCTAATCCAATCAAAACCTCATGATTGCGCAGGCTGGTGTGCTTCTTCTATGTGGGCTTGTTGCTTCTCTGCCAGATGGCTGCTTGTTTAACTTCAAACCTTTAAGACCCCAGATGATATAGCTTTGGATAGTTGGCCCCATCAACCTTCTTTGCCCCATTTGCTTATGCACTCATTTTGTCTTCAGTGATCATGTCGGGAGGTTAATCATCTCAGAATGTCAGGATGCTAGAACAAATGTCCTTGCACTGAGGGAGGGCTTGAGCAGTGGCCCAAGGTCCATCCACTTCCTCAATATATTGCCATATAAATAGATGTACATAGATCAATATATCGATTTTTATGAATAATTATATTTACATATGTACACACCTATGTTTATATGTCTATCCATAGCTTTTCTTCCTAGATCTTTCCTCTGTTTCCTTTTCTGAGCTACCCTTTAACCTAAACCCCACATAACTTTGAAGTCTCTGTCCATCATACTCTAATTCAACATAAACATTTATTGCTAACATAGTATCCACAAATTTAGTCAGATAACCAATGAAAGTTTAAAATTGTACTGTCTCGGGGTCTTAATTCCATGAATAATTAAGCTGAGTTCCTCTAATTTGGGGTTTTTCATTAGGTTTCGTCAAAATGTTAACGTTATTTACAGAGGTAGATAACTTCACTTTGGCTGGTACATCTGCTGACAATGTAGCACTCTATCCTCAGCTAACTGTCAAGTCAGTGTTAGCTCTTAGCAGGATCTATTTGTTCCCTACCATATTGAACTCTACATAGATTTAGCAATACTACAGGAGTGAGGCCTGGTAACATAGTGCTTATGCATTGGGTTGCTAATCACAGACCAGCAGATCAATAATCACCAGCTGCTTTTTAAGAGAAAGATGAGGCTTTGATTTCTGTACTTAGTTACTGTCTTGGAAACCCACAGGGCTATTTGACCCTGCACTACAGGTGCACTATGAGTGGGAGTTGACTCTAGGACAGTGGGTCTTTGGTTTGGTTTGTGAAGGTAGATGCCACACCAACTTTAAACACCTTTCTTAGTTGAGGACCGTAATTTCTTTAAGATCCTATTGGCATCGTATCATGAGAAAATCCATGAATAATTATGAAAACGAGGAAGTGAATACCGAAAGAAAAGAATCATAGCTAATCTAGTGATGACTATCACAGTTTACAAGCAAATTTTAGGCATAACTATCGAATTTTCTGCCAAAAGTTAGGGTGTTATAAGATCACGACATTTTACTTACTTCTTAGAATGGAGATGATGTTTATGCTAAACCTTTGTTATCCTTACATTAGCTTATCCTATATTTGCTTCACATTTTCTCACATATATATGTATGTATATGTATATATATGTATATATATATATCATGTCCTTTTGCTCTTAGATTTTATGTTTTTGTGTGTGTGTATTTAGGCAATGTTTGATTAGACTAACATATTATTTTATGTGAATATGTTAGTAATCTCTAAAACTGGCACACAAGGGAATCTTTAGGAAGACATGAGTTTTATTTGGAGTATTTTAGGTTTATAAAAGAAAGAAACGGGAAACATTGTGGGAATCAGCAGAGACTTAATAACATATATTTCTTTAGATAGAGATTTCCCATAAGTCAGGTGCATTTATTTGAGAGTTCTGTGTGAAAGCCCAGGATTTTATATCATTCCTCAGAAAATATTCTATATTCTTGAGGCTATGAATTTTATTGCCTCTTCTAGGAAGTTACACTTGTGACCACGGCTTCAACTGTGTTTTGCATACTATTTGACTGCAAAGTCTGTATTTCTAATCAGACTTGTCTCCCAAGCTTCTAATTCAACATTCACCTGCCAGTTGGTTCTGAAAATAAAGTTCAGACTGTAGTCAGACAGATGTGAGTTCAAATACTGACTCTTAAAACCACACACCTGCGTATGACATGATGTAGACATCGTACCGTTGAATAGGTGGTCACGTCAAGAAGAGTTGCACACTCGTTCCACAATCAGCTTTAGACCATTTTTCCTTCTTGTGCTCCTTGATATTAGCAACCCTACTCCCTGAGCCCCCACACCCCAGGAGCACTTAGTTTAGGTAGTGTCCCACAGATTCACCCATCCTGGGTTTCATTTACTGGAAAACAGAGAAAAATACATAATGAAGTAAAAAAGGTTACCAATAATAACAAAATACAACAGAGATAAACCTGAAGGTAAGCAAGCCACCATCTAGCTCAGAAGCAACAAAGCCCACATGGAAGAAGCACACCAGCCTGTGCGATCACGAGGTGTCAAAGGGATCAGGTATCAGGCATCATCAGAACAAAAAATCATATCATTTTGAATGAGGCGGGGAGTCCAGAGTGGAGATCCAAAGTCCATTTGTAGGCCACTGGATATGACCTTACAGAAGAGTCTCATGGAGGAGACAGCCAGTCAGGGTGCAATGTAGCAACGATGAAACAGAAAACTTTTCTCTAGTTCCTAAATGCTTCCTCCCACCCGCCCCCCTCCACATTATCATGATCCCAATTCTACCTTGCAAGTCTGACTAGACCAGAAGATGTACACTGGTACAGGTAGGAACTGGAAACACCGGGAATCCAAGGTGGATGATCCCTTCAGGACCAGGGGTGTGAGTGGTGATACTGGGAGGGTAGAGGGAGGGTGGGTTATAAAGGGGGAACTGATTACAAGAATTTACATGTGACCTCTTCCCTGGGGGACGAAAACAGAAAAGTGGGTGAAGGGACACATTGGACAGGGCAAGACATGACAAAATAATAATTTATAAATTATTAAGGGTTCATGATTGAGGACGTAGCGAGGAGGGAGGGGGGAAATGAGGAGCTGATGCCAGGGGCTTAAGTGGAGAGCAAATCTTCTGAGAATGATGAAGGCAATGTATGTACAAATGTGTTTTACACAATTGATGTATGTATGGATTGTGATAAAAGTTGTATGATCCCCTAACAAAACAATTATAAAACACCAGCAAATACTAAAAACTAGAAGTCACCCTCTTGAAGCTGTGTGATACGCTTTTCTGGTTTTCAGTCTATGAAACCCAGGTTGATGAGCCTATAGGGACAGCAAGTGGCATCAGAGGTTTGGGGGCGGGGGTGAGTACAGTGGTGATGGTGAGGTAAAAGGTAAACAATGTCAAGGTCCATGTAAAAATTAAGTTCTGAAAATGAATGTGGTAGCAATTGTACAATTCTACTTGATGTATTGAAATATGGAACGATTTGCTAGATGTATTAAATCTCACCTAATAATAATAAAAATCAAAGTGTGTCAAAGGGAGATCAAATGATAAGGTTTTATCCATTCAAGTCATATTTCTCATTTTAATCTGTAATTGTCTCTACAATGGTCTCTATCTGATAATGAGGTTATTCCTGTCCCTTAATTTTGGTCAAGGGAAATCGCCAGAGGCTTATTCTTTGTGTAGATCATTCAGCCATAGCCTTCGGCATGCCATGATTCCACAGTTTGAGCTCTGACACCATCCTTGTCTTCGGATTTGGATTACATTTTTACAATCCTTGGATCTTGCATGTTAGTGTGCTACTTCCATGTGGACTTAGTTAACATCTTAGATGACTGCTGGGTTGAAGGCCAGCCTTTAAGACCCTAGACATTATTCTTTTAATAGCCAGCTACTGTCTAGTTTATTCACCACACGTTGCCATCACACCCATACCTTCTGTGTTTCCTTCATAAGGGCATGTGAATACTGCCTCCAAAAGACTGTATTTGAATTTTGGTATTAGGTGTATTACCTAACAGCACTGAGTCTAAGATTTCCATCTTTATAATGACATAAAAAAACCCCTAACAAGTCAATTTGACGATTAAATATTATAATGAATATTAGTGGTTACCAACCAAAAGAATTTTGTCTTCCTCCTACTTGATACATATGGCAATGCTTGAAAGATATATTGTTGTTATTCTTGTTCTACTGTTAAGCAGTGTCTAGAAGCCAGATATTAAATGTGTCACAGTACAAGGATAGTCCTCCACAGCAAAGATTTTTGGTACAAAATGTCAATAGTGCTCAAGTTGAGAAATCCTAACAAATAGAATTATGTAGCACAATTATCTGTACATAGAAAATATAAATAAATGTTTCATAAATAAAAGTTTTTGTTAGCTTTTAACTACAAAAGCAAGTCAATTTAATAACAAAAATGCTTTTATTTCAATGTAAATCTTAGTTTAAGACATAGTACCCATGTTGATTTAGGATAAAATGATAAATCCACCATTAATAATAATAACTTATATTTGCTATCAAAAGAATATTTAGAGTTTTTCATAAACATCTCAGTATTTAAACTTTCGTCTTTTGATATCTGATAGTTTCAGTGTTCACTTCAATTTGGGTTCTTTAGATTTTTGTTTGTTGATTGGTTGGCCTATTTTAGTGTGTTATTAATTTTGGCTGTTTTGTTATATAATAAAAGTATAAACTCTTTTATTTATTTTTTTCTATCATTGATTTTGAAAACAGCATTTCCAATTAAACACAGAACAAAGATATGTTACAACTTTAGCTTATATCATTTGGTAATGAATAATGCTTACCTTTACAGGAGAAGATGTTCTGATGGATGTTACCAAACAAAATCTGCTAATATTTCTAAGCAGATGTGATTAGGTGTTCTGTTTTTTGGTTATCTATTATGTTGTTGCTGTTGAGAATGTAACATAACAAAACATACATCACTTCAAACAAAACATTCATCATGTCAACAGTGTGCAATTCGGTGACATCGGCTACATTCTTAAGTGTGAAACCATTCTCATTCCCCTTTATTGTGTTGCCCACACCCCCTCTTACAACATAAAATCACTGCCCTGGAAGGCTCCTCTCACATCTTTTCAATTGCTATTGTCAACTTGGTTGAGTTGTTGTTAAATGAGGAAAATGCTTGAAACAATCATTTTGCTCTCATTTTCCCCCTTTCTTTAGCTAAACTAAAATATATTTTGCTTTTAAAAATACTTCAAGGGAAACTTTTGTTTTTTCCTAAAAATTACTGGGGTTCAAGAGTTACTTTTTATAGCAGTCCCCGTACATTTAGACTAATGTTAATCATACAGGTGGAGAAAATGGTGTTTTAGTTTATATTAAGGACATTTTAAAAATTCAACTTTCCAACATGTGTTTAGAACTAAGGGTCAATAATTAGGAATTGTTTCATTAAATTAGCTTTCTCTTTTCTATCAGAAGAAAATAACAAAGTAGGGAAGAAAGGGCAATGAAAATCTGAGCAAATGTTCACTATTAAAATATGTATTTCAAGTGATATTTTAAAATATTTTATTCTTTAAAATAGATATTTTAAAAAATATTTTGTTACTTTTCAGATTTTTGTGGGAAAGTTCAATTGCATGAAAATTAAAACAGATTTTTCATTTTGAAGTTATGTTTATATATTTAGTTTGGTGGAATATATGAAAGAACACATAAATAATATTTAATATTATTCATACACGTGTTTAAGAGCTGAAAAATTGCTCATATAAATTGTGTCTAACTTAAGTGCCTACTTACCCCCCTTGGTAAGAAATACAACTTTTTATTAAAGGAAGGAAATAATTGAGGGACCTTACTTATTAGTCATACTAGCTGCCATCGCTCCTTGCCCAATACAAAACAAACTCACCCCCTGGAGTCGTGGTCAGCTCAAGGGGATCCATGGGACAGGGTAGAATTGCCAAACGACTCTCCATTACACTAATACAGTTCTTTTGCATCCCTCTTCATTCGCTCAAACAAGCAAACAAACACAAAAATGTTGCACAGAGCGAAGTAAGGTGAGTGTGGTGTGTGGGGCAATGAAGACAGCTATTTGTTTGTTTTGGGATTTTCCCCCAAAAACTGGCATGCTGAGATAGCTGCATGAGTTTGTGCAGGGTTGTGGTGGAAAAAACAGTCCCCCATCTTCAACAAATCAGACATGTCTGCTGTACCCTATCAGGCATTCGTTTCAGAACCTCTAAATGGAAAGCTCGGTTAACAGTCTGACCTGGTGGAATGAACTCCAAATGTGCTAACCCCTCACATCACAAAAACAAAGGAGCATAATCTTGATCTTTGATTCCACTTGACAAGGTTTTTGGGGGGCAAAGTCACCATGGCGAGGTTGATGTTTGCTTTGGGGGACATAAGAATAGCACCATGGCCTGTCACCAGTAATGACCTTGGGGAAAAGTCTGGGTCACTTCAGAGCTGTTCTTTCAAAGCATGGCATGTTTCCACTAGATGTTCTTTTGCTTGTCAGTCAGAACCCATGGCACAAAGTTCACAGCCACCCTGCTCAGGCCCAGGATAAGGATTGGATTCGCAAAATGGGGCAGATGAAGGCATGAGGTGGCTGGCTTACAAACTTTCCTAAGTGGGGGAATATAATCATAGGATTTTAGGATGATAGTGTAGGTGCTCACTTAACAGAAATTGTTCAGAACAGAATATGTTTGTATTGTTCACTTACAGAATATTATATTTAAATTAGGGTGTCACATTTTGAGTTATTTGTATTTTAGCTTTATCCTGCCAGGTACACATATGTTGTCATTGTTGTTTTGTTTAAAATTTCTTATGGCTAAAGAGTTCTGTAAAAGTGTCAAGTTGATAAGGGGTGTCTGTGGCAGTTACATAATCTGTCTACTTGAGAGAGGGTCTGGAGTCTGGCCTGTCAATCAGGTCATAACCTATGATGCCTCTGTGTGGACATGGCCTTCACGTGAGGATTCTGGGAACTTCTGTCTTCCTCCCTGGAAGTGGGACACATACTCTCTGTGCTTCACATTCTGTTGACAAGCCACATGGAACTATGCTGATGGCAACCAGAGCCCTGAAGTCAGAGGAGCTACCTGGAGAGCCATGCCAGTGTTTCCACAAGACTTTACACCCACTGGCCTGTGATCTTCTTGCAGTCGGCACCATTGCATGTGTTGTGTGAGTCTGAAGAGGAATTTATAGACTGGTATCAGACAGAGGGGCTAATATAGGGATGTTTTCTTAATATTCAATTACTCTTTGATATCAAGCTCTTTACTACACATAAATGATTATTCCTGGATTTATTTCTCTATTCAAGCCAGACTAACAACATTATATACTGTTCTAAACTCATTCACTGAACTGAGCTCCAAGATAGTCCAGATAACGTCCCTATCTCTTCAATGGTTCATCATTGGTCTTCAATCACAAGTGCATGAATTTTGGGGACATTTTTCTTCATTTGGGAAGTTGATGGATGTTCATAATGAGGTTTGTTATCTATCAACATCTCACCTCTTTCGAAATAAGAAAACCACTCCTACACTTTGGATTTTCCCATAACGTTGCACTTGTTAACTATGTTCAACATCACAGCATTTTATGTGGCATTTTCCCAATCAGAAAACAGAATTTCACAGGTGAATACTGTTCTCTTAATTCAACAATCACCGAAAACAAAACAAAACAAAACAAAAAAACGAAATTCGAGCGAAACTGCTTTTATGAAAAAATTCACTGTGACCAGAGAGAACCTTCCCAGGCAATGCCACTGGGTGTGCTCACAGTTTTGCTATATATATATCTATATATATCTTACTGCAATTATATATATATTAATTGGGATATATAGTATTTTATCTTCTTAGCTTTAGGAACTTTGTTCAGTGTATTAAGGCTTGGGCAGCTAACCAAGTGTTAGTGCTTTAAACCCACAACTACGTCATGGGACAATGTTGAGGCCACATGCTGCTGTAAAGAAATCAGTCTTGAAATCATGTAGACCAACAATACTATGTCCGACAGGGTTACTATGAGGCAAAATGGACTGAACTTAAAGATAAGGTTGATCTTTACGTGTGTATGTTGATAATCAAATACATATTACTATAATTATCAATGTCAGATTGAAGCAGCATTTACTCCTGGATCACCATATCAGAGGCATTTCTGATTGTCGTGGGCTCATGGGGAAGTTGAAGTTGAAATAAAAGGGCACTTTATTTAGATCAATATATGCTTGCATTGGAGTATTTTAGAACAGAAAATGAAGTACTCGCATTGCTATTTATTTTCCTTTATCTCATTCACCATTCTTAGGGGACTGAGTTCTTAACCCTGAATTATTACCATACTGTTTTCATTTATTAGTTGCCCTTATTTTTACAGCCACATAAACAAATCTTAATACATTCTTAACTAACAACTCTCTTATGCATAGCTTCATTATCTTTGAGTTAAGTCTGATTTTATTTTCATTTACCTAAAATCATATTTGAGTCGTTTTTTTCTTTTTTCAGACATGTCACACAGGTAGTAGATTTTCTGAGAATGGCAATGCTACTGAGTAGCAAATTTTTATTTACAATCTGTTCTGCTAGAAATTCTCTAGAGACTTCCTAATATTCTTAGCTGAATTTTGTTTCTCAATCAGTAACATGTTTTTCTCTGCCTGGATGTGACTAGATAGTTAAAGCAGTTTTTATATTTTACTTATGGTATTTGGTATAGATGGTTCATAACCTATTGAGCTTCAGTGAACCTCTTAAATGAAGACTCACTTCCAGTAGGAAAAATTATACTGCCCCATATTTTAGAATATTATCTATATTAATTACTTTCAAAATATTTATTGATAATTACCTGTGTAGAGGATTATGTTCGCACTGAGTTTTAACAACAATGCACAATGATAACGTGTTATAAAAAAATTTGACTTCAAAGGTTGACCTATGGTTCTATGTATGCAATGTATTCAGGTATGTAATGAATAATGCAATGTGTACCTGTTATACTATCTAGCAATTTGTTGGTGCGGGGGGTTCCCTAACACAATCCTCTCATAGAAAGTCAGCCTTAATTCTCTGAAAGGGTACATTCTGAGAACAATGAGTTCCGCTGAGAATATATGGTGCCATTTTCAAAAGCTTACAACTACTACCATAGACAGACAACAACATGCAAGGCTTTTTAAATGTAGTAATACCATTTTTATTCTACATAATATGATCTCATGATTGCTTCATATTTTAGATATCTTGTAATTGTAATCAAGTAGATTACTGTTTACAAGAATATGACTTTTAGGTCTTTCATCAAAGAAAAAATATAAGACTGCATATCAAGGAATAATTTTAAAACTGCTTTGTAAGTTTGTGCAGAATTATTTCTTATAAATACAAACTTTTGTTTAAACTAAGGCTTAAAAGAATGCAATTATATTACTAGTACAAATGATTCTCAAGACCAAGGGGAAATATGTGTAACCTCAAACTCTGAATTCACAAAGGAATAGTTTACATATTTACATTTCTGGGGGCCTTAGTAGTGATTTCAGGAGCCCTATTGGGGCAAAGACTGGACTTTCTACTTTTGAAAACACGTACAGACTCATAAAACCACAGGGGGTCACTGTGAGTCAGCATTGACCCAGTGGCAGTGAGAGTTTATAATATTAATGATTTCAGTGAAATCCTTTAGGGGGATGAGTTGCCTGGTTTTGAACAAATTATTTATTATCATTAAAAGGCCACTTGAAGTCTCTTCGTTATTGTGTATTATATCATTTACTGAAGTTCTTTTTGTGGCAAGCGAACAAAAGGAATAAAGTCAGTCTCTGGGTTAGAAAGTTCCAATTTACAAAACACTTGGACAACTTATACCTGCCATTTAATGTTATGCAAATTGCCCACACTCTGCCACCATTGACCACCTCCTACTCCCCCCACCACCACCCTCCTAGAACTTCCTTCCTCACTGTCCCCTTCACTGGCCTCACTGTAGCTTTAAAACCACCAGTAAGGTTTCAAGGACTAATAAAGGTTAACTAGAATGGTGTGCACCTGTTATTATTTACCTAAGGATAGCCTTAGGAATGAATGGATTTCATTTGTAACTCACAGAAAACCTGTAGCTTAGATGTTGTGAGATCTAATTACATTACTTTAACAATTATTTCTAATGTTTTAGTCTCATGATCAGAGGTCAGAGAAGCTAAATGAATCAGTTCCTAAATCTCACCATATGACATTGACATCTAAAAATGGTAAACAAATGCCTAACATTTTCCAACATATACTATGTTAAAGATTATGCCAAAAAGCAGATATGGCATAGTATTATCCTTTTCTGAACAATATTTTGTTGTTGTTTAAGAAAAGTATGAATATTATCTTTGGTTAAATCAATTTATAACTATAAAATGTTACTTTATGATAAAAGTATCATAATTTACTGCATGAAAATAATATCTGCTAGATTTAGATAAAAATATGATGATAATTTTATCACATTTACAAAGGTCATTAATTAAATGCATAAAATATATAGCTCATTGATAATTAGTAGTGTAAATAAAGTTGTTAAAGAAATGTTTAAGGTAGCATTAGTATTATGATGAAAAAAACTGGATTGGAAATATTTCCCTTTAAATTATAGAGTCAAACTCTTTTCTCATCTGATATTTTATCTGTCTTCAAATATGAAACTTCCAGTCACAAGGAATATATCATATTTAGAGCTTTGGGTTTTACATATTTTCCAGTTATTCCTACAACACTAGTTTTACCCATTCAAACAAGAAAATCATTTGGATTAGAGAAAGTATGTGAGTGGGCACAGTTCAGTCCAGGAGTCAGAGGGATCTATTTTGCATTCTTTACAAACATAACCAGGAGAGAAAATCATGTGCTTGTAGAAAGTATTAAAGTCGCTATGATGTATAATAAAACATTAGCAGGAAACACAAAAATGAAAAATCAATGAGTTATAATTGCATCTAGTGTGAGGCAAAAATCATTGAAATGTAAATTTGTAAAAGTGTTTCTCTGGGGCAATGTGTACCTAGAATCAAAAGTTACAGTTATAATCTGAACACTACCATTTATTCACTACCCACTTACGAATTGTTGCACTGTTGTGGCTGTGTGTTATTATAATACTCAAAACTGTATCATTGGTATTTTGTTATCAACGGAGGAATTCATGGTGAACAGATTTCAGTAGAACGTTCAGATCTTAACATTTTAAAAAGACAGAATTTGTGACTATTCTAAATACTAGTCAGTGAGAACATTATGATCACAACAGAACCATATACTCTTTAATCACTGTCTACATCTAGAGGAACCAAGAGCTGGATAAAAACATTCATTTAATGAAGTAATAGGACAGAGTGGGAGGATACACTTGGTGATCTCGTTTGACACAATAGCTCCAACAGTGGATTAAAATCAAGCAAGTTTGGTTTTCTGTACGTAAACTCACATGAACCAAATATTATATTTGATTCACTATATCTGTGTAGCTATTACCATATGTTTGTTCTGTTGTATGGATAAATCATTTTACTTCTCTTTTATGAAAATAATAGCTATTTTACACACATATAGTGAAAATTAAAGGTGATATGTGTACATATACATTATGGTATCCAATGAATGTCAGACGCAATTGATAAACTATAAAAAGTACTCTTTCACAGTTGGAAAAAATCAAGCGAGAATTTTAGAGAGAACTGTATCCAGGAAAGTTCCTGTGTATCAAACATGACTCAGGGTGGTCACCTGTGTCAGAGTACAGTGGTGTTACCTCTGGTTTCTGGAGGTAGATGGCTTTCTTTCAAGTTAGGGAAAGGCAGACTCAAACCTCCAAGCTTGCAGTCAGCAGGCCAGCAATTGGCCATGACCAGCACTGGGGACAGCTAGGGAAAACTGCAGGAGGCATCTTTCAATAGAAGCCCAGTACAAGCCTTGGGGCTGCATGATTGCTCCTTCGCAGCAGGGGTAGGGTGTCAAAGCTAGTGAGATCCTCATTTAGTCAGCTGGAAGGAACAATAGAAATTAATGGCTAAAAGTTGAAGTTCCAGAATTCAATTAGACATAACTTTCAGAGACACAGCCTCTTCCTGATTGTGTGAACTTAGGATAGTTGATAAAACTTCTTTGGATCATTTTTTTTCATACACTACATGGTGATAAATTTTTTTTATTTCAAAAGATTCATATAAAATAGAAGGAAAAGCATACCCACTGGCATAGAATTGATTCTGATGCATCATGATCATACATAAGGTATGCCAGAGCATTAGTAGAGTGTCTAACACAACCATATACAGTAGATAGCCAAAGTCTAACTCACACACCCTATGTCATTAGGTGCCATTGATTCTGTTCAAGCACACAGCGGCCCAATGTACAGCAGAATGAAGCCATGCACAGACTTGGGCCATCTTTACAATGTCGCTTGTTTAACCTCATCAATACCGTCACTGTGCCCATCCAACTTGTCAAAGGCTTTTCTCTTTTTTGTTGTTCCTCGACTTATGCAAGCACGATGTCCTTCTGCAGGGACTGGTCCTTCCTGACAACAGTGTGTGAGACTAACTCTCACCATGTAGGACAGACAAAAACCACCCCAGACAGTGCCTGAGACTGGGATCTTTGCGAAAGCGGGCTCTTTCATCATCGTTCTCCCTCAGAGTAGCCTGAGTGACTGATGGGTTCAAACTTCTTTGATAGCAACTAAGAGAGGTTATCACAATCCAGGGCCAGAAAAAAAAAAGAGAAGGATATAGTTATAGGTCTACAGCCACACACCGTTCTTCATCCCTCATCTGGTCATCAGCCTGTCAGCTGAGGCGTCCTGGGACTCCAGCTGCTCTGTCTCACAGTCCCTCGGACCTGGGGCTGCTCCTCCGCTCTCCACGGTCTCCTGGCATTGATCTCTGGTGTCACATAGATCCTTCATCGCACCGTCTCCAGGTCAGATTCTCACACTCTCATCTTGGTCTCCCACATTCCAGGTAATTTCCATTGTGCCCTGCAAGGTCTTTTTCCTTGATGGATTCATGAATTTTCTTTTTTTCTGCTTCTGAGATAATTCTCTTATAGCCAGGAAAAAGGCAACTAAAACTGATCTCTCAGTACTTCACACATACAATTTTTTTTTTTTTTTTTTAATTTTTTAAACAATTTATTGGGGCTGATACAATTCTTTACACAGTTCATACATATACATACATCAATTGTATAAAGCACATCTGTACAGTCTTTGCCCTAATCATTTTTTTTTCTCTTTTCTTCTTTTACATTTTATTAGGGACTCCAACAACTCTTACCACAATCCATACATATACATACATCAATTGTATAAAGCACATCCATACATTCCCTGCCCCAATCATTCTCAAGGCATTTGCTCTCCACTTAAGCCCCTTGCATCAGGTCCTCTTTTTTTCCCCTTCCTCCCCATTCCCCCCTCCCTCATATGCCCTTGGTAATTCATACCTCGTTATTTTGTCATATATTGCCCTATTCGGGGTCTCCCTTCCCCCCTTCTCTGCTGTCCCTCTCCCAGGGAAGAGGTCACATGTGGATCCTTGTAATCAGTTCCCCCTTTCCAACCCACTCACCCTCCACTCTCCCAGCATCGTCCCTCACACCCTTGGTCCTGAAGGTATCATCCACCCTGGATTCCCTGTACCTCCAACCCTCATATGTACCAGTGTACAGCCTCTGTCCTATCCAGCCCTGCAAGGTAGAATTCGGATCATGGTAGTTGGGGGGAGGAAGCATCCAGGATCTGGGGGAAAGCTGTGTTCTTCATCAATACTACCTCATACCCTAGTTAACCCATCTCCTCTCCTAAGCCCCTCTATGAGGGGATCTCCATTGGCCGACACTTGGGCCTTGGGTCTCCACTCTGCACTTCCCCCTTCATTTAATATAATATATATATACACATACATATATACATATACACATATATACACATACATACACACACATATCTTTTTCTTTTTTTTTTTTTTGCATGATGCCTTATATCTGGTCCCTTGGGCACCTCGTGATCGCACTGGCCGGTGTGCTTCTTCCATGTGGGCTTATTTGTTTCTGAGCGAGATGGCCGCTTGTTCACCTTCAAGCCTTTAAGACCCCAGACACTATCTCTTTTGATAGCCGGGCACCATCAGCTTTCTTCACCACATTTGCTTGTGCACCCATTTGTCTTCAGCGATCCTATCATGGAGGTGTGCAGTCAATGATATGATTTTTTGTTCTTTGATGCCTGGTAACTGATCCCTTTGGGACCACTCGATCACACAGGCTGGTGTGTTCTTCCATGTGGACTTTGTTGCTTCTGAGCTAGATGGCCGCTTGTTTATCTTCAAGCCTTTAAGACCCCTGTCACTATCTCTTTTGATAGCCGGGCACCATCAGCTTTCTTCACCACATTTACTTGTTCACACACTTTGGCTCCAGCCGTTGTGTCGGGAGAGTGAGCATCATAGAGTTCCAATTTAATAAAAGAAGGTATTCATGCATAGAGGGAGTGTTTGAGTAGAGGCCCAAGGTCCTTCCGCCACCTTAATACTTGACCTATAAATATCGACACAAAGATCTATTTCCCCAACCTCCTATATATATATGCATGTACATGTCTTTGTCTAGACCTCCATGAATGCCCTTTGACTCCTAGCTCTTTCCTCCATCTCCCTTGACCTTCCTCCTGCCCTACTACCATGCTTCATCGCCCCCTGGGCTAGAGTATACCTCTTCTCTAAGCAACCTTACCCTTGATCATTTCCCATCAGGCCTGCCACTCCCCCTTCTCTACCCTTTGGGGTCCCATGTTTTTCCCTTGTCCCTGGGTTTGTTAACACCACTTCCTTACCCTCCCTACCCCCCACCCCAAGCCCCCCGGAACTGTCGGTCCCGTTGTTTTTCATCCAGATAGTTCATCCAGCCTGTCCTATTCAGACAGACCTGTGGGGTCACTAACATGCACGAAAACTAGACAGAGGAACACAAAGCGACAGTATACAACCAGACAACAATACAACCAAAACAAACCACTGAAAAAGAACAGAACCAAAACAGTTCACAAGAGAAAAGCTTGTAGTTAGTTCAGGGATCTTTGCTGGCCCTTAGGAGCGTTTTCCAGTCCAGTCTGTTGGGGCACCACGCCCTGGCCCCAAAGTCCGCTTTCAGCATTCCCTGGGGACCTTGCCACTCCATTCCCTTGCTGTTCCGCTGCACTCCCCCAGTGCATTGCCTCGGTGTGGTGGGATCAGGTCAGGTGCAATTCCCACACTGTGTCTCCGGTGCTGTCCCCTGTATCGCCCTTAGTCACTGAGGGGCATCATGTCTCATAGTAGGGCCAGCCATGTTGTTCTCTCTGTGGACTGACTGCTCTACTCAGGAACATCATCATCACGGCCTGGTGGGCCAGGCTGTGCTCCACTCTCTCCTCCTGCCCCTTCATCTGCTCCCGTGTGCTCTGATCAAATATGTCCATCTCCCATAGCTGCAGGGTCAATGTCGTCCTTTGGAACAAGTTCTTTTCGGGGGAGGGGCAGGAATCCACTTAATTTATGGTGCTGGGGCCAGCCTCCCAGACCTCTCCACCGGTTCCGTCCTCCACGCCGGGATATTGCATTCACACCTTGCGACACTGGGTTGAAGTCTGGTCCCACTTTCCCTGTGGAGATATAAACCATACCCTCCCCTTGGGTGGATTAATGCCCCATTTCTGTCATGCTGATTGTACTTACCTCAGGGGACTCATGTTGTACCTGTCCCTTTGGGTCTGGCTTACCTCGCTTAACATAATTCCTTCCAGCTCTTCCCATGAAATAACGTGTTTCATGTGCTCATCGGTGCTTTTTAGTGCTGCATAATACTCCATTGTGTGTATGTGCCAAAGTTTGCTAATCCACTCGTCTATCGATGGAAACTTAGGCTGTTTCCAAGTCTTTGCTATTGTGAATTGTGCCGCAATAAACATTGGAGCGCATATGACTGGTCGTGTTTTATTTGCTGCTTCAACCGGGTATATGCCCAGTAGAGGGATGGCTGGGTCGTAAGGTAGATCAATTTCCATTTTCTTTAGGTATCGCCAGATTGCTTTCCACAGTGTCTGTACAAATCTGCACGACCACCAGCAGTGGAGGAGGGTTCCTATTTCACCACAGCCCCTCCAACACTTGTTGCTCTCTGATTTACTGATCTGAGCTATCCTGAGGGGTGTTAGGTGGTATCTCATGGTTGTTTTGATTTGCATTTCTCTTATGGCAAGGGACTTCGAGCACTTTCTCATATATTTATTGGCCATATTGATCTCCTCTCTAGTGAAAGTTCTTCTCATTTCTTTTGCCCACTTCCTTAGGGGGTTAACTGTTTTCCTCTTTTTGCAGGTCATGATGGTGTTGTAGATTTTAGTTATGAGCCCTTTGTCTGACGTGTCATTACTAAAAATCTTCTCCCAGTCTGTGGGTTGCCTTGTCACCCTCTTGGCAAAGTCTTTCGAGGTGCACAGGTGTTTTATTCTTATTAGATCCCATTTGTCGATTTCCAGATCACCTGTGTGTGTCCCCTTCCCTGTTGCAGTGAGCCTATGTGCTCCCTGGGCCAGTGCTCTGAGATTAGTCCCGATTCCCTCCTTAATGGTCCTGATGGTTTGGGGTTTGACTTCTAGATCTGTGATCCACCTTGAGTGTATTCTTGTGCATGGGGTGAGGTAGACGTCTTGTTTCAACTTTCTACATGTGGATATCCATTGTTTCCAGCACCACTTATTAAAGAGGGCATTTGCTTCCCACTTGACGTTTTTGGGACCCTTGTCGAAGATCAGTTGTCTATATGCTGATGATTTTACTCCTGGGCTTTCTATTCTTTTCCACTGGTCTGAGTGTCTATCATTGTGCCAGTACCATGCTGTTTTGACCACTGTAGCTGTGTAGTAGGCATTAAAATCAGGTAGGGCGAGTCCTCCAATTGTGTCCTTCTTCTTGAGGAGTTCTCTGCTAATTCTGGGTTTCTTCCCTCTCCATATGAAGTTGGTGGTCAGTTTTTCCAATTCTTTGAAGAAGGTTGATGGTAATTGGATTGGTATAGCATTGAACTTGTAGAGTGCTTTAGGAAGAACTGTCATCTTTACTATGTTCAGCCTACCTAACCATGAGCAGGGGAGCTTCATCCATTTGTGAAGGTCACTTTTGGTTTCCTGTAATAGGGTTTTATAATTATGCTTATATAGGTCTTTAGTATTTTTTGTTAAGTATATTCCTAGGTATTTCAGTTTGTTCTTGGCTACTGTGAAGGGTACTTCCCTCTTAATCGCCTCTTCCATGGCCCTGTCCGATGTGTATAGAAACCCTACCGACTTCTGTTTATTGATCTTGTATCCTGCTACTCTTCCGTATTCCTCTATTGCTGTAAGTATTCCAACTGTGGAGTTTTGGGGGTCTTCAATGTATAGGATCATGTCATCTGCAAATAACGATAGTTTCACCTCCTCCTCTCCCAACTGGATCCCTTTGATGTCCTTCCGCTGTCTTATGTTGTTAGCCAGAACCTCCAAAACGATATTGAATAGAAGAGGGGACAGGGGGCATCCTTGTCTTGTACCCTTTTTCAGTGGTATTGTTCTTGTCTTTTCTCCATTGACTATGATGTTGGCTGTTGGTCTTTCATAGATAGCTTGTATGAGCTTGAGGAACTTACCTTCCAATCCTATCTTCATGAGTGTTTTGATTAGGAATGGATGCTGGATGTTGTCAAATGCTTTTTCTGCATCTATGGATATTATCATATGGTTTTTATCCTTTTTCTTCTCGATGTGGTGAATGATATTGATGGATTTTCGGATGTTAAACCATCCCTGCATCGCTGGGATGAATCCTACTTGGTCGTGGTGAATGATATGCTTGATGTTCCTTTGTATTCTATTGGCCAATATTTTGTTAAGGATTTTTGCATCTATGTTCATTAGAGATATTGGTCTATAATTCTCTACGCTTGTGGGGTCTTTTCCCTGTTTGGGTATCAAAGTAATGCTGGCTTCGTAAAATGAGTTTGGGAGCTTGCCGTTCTTTTCTATGTTATGGAATACTTTGTGGAGGATCGGTGTCAGCTCTTCCCTGAATGTTTGGTAAAATTCTGCTGTGTAGCCATCTGGCCCTGGGGCCTTTTTCCTTGGTAGGTTTTTGATGACACTCTCTATTTCTTCCTTCGCTATGGGTTTGTTGAGGTTCTTGATCTCTGTCTCAGATAATCTAGGGATAGATTGTTTTTCTAAATATTTATCCATGTCTTCCAGGTTTCTGAATTCATTAGAATACAAACCTTCATAGTACTTTGTGATTATCCTTTTTATCTCATTGGGGTCTGTTGTTATTGCCCCCGATTCATCCCTCATCCTGGCTATTGATGATTGTTCCTTTCTATCTTTGGTAAGCTTTGCCAGGGGAGTGTCAATTTTATTAATTCGTTCATAAAACCAGCTTCTAGTTGCGTTAATCCTTTGCATTGTTCTTTTGTCTTCCCACTGGTTTAACTCCGCCCTGATTTTTATTATTTCTTTTCTCTTGCTATTGGAGGGGTAGTTCTGTTGACTCTGTTCTAGTTGTTGGAGGTTTTGTGTTAACATATCTGTCATACGCCTTTCTTCTTTTTTCATGTATGCATTCAGTGATATCAAGCTACCTCTGATAACTGCCTTTGCAGTGTCCCATAAGTTTTGATATGTTGTATGCTCGTTCTCATTAGTTTCTAGAAATTTCCTGATATTCTCTCTGATCTGGACCTTAACCCATTCATGTCGCAGGAGATCGTTGTTTATTCTCCAATTGGTGGCCCTTGCTTTTCTGGGTGCCCTTCTATTAATCTCCAGCTTTATGGCATGGTGGTCTGAGAAAGACGTCTGGATAATATCTATGTGTTTGAATTTACTCAGGCTGGCCTTGTGCCCCAGCATGTGATCTATTCTTGAGAAAGATCCGTGTGGATTGGAGAAGAATGTGAAACCTTTTGCTTTTGGATGAAAGGCTCTATAGATGTCTATCAGGCCCTGTTGCCTAATTACATTGTTTAGCTCTCTGGCCTCTTTGCTGAGCTTCTTTCCCTGTGACCTGTCTTTCTCTGATAGTGGAGTGTTGAAGTCCCCCACTATTATTGTTGTTTCCGTGATTTCTTCTGTCATTTTTTTAATAGTTTGTTTGACGAAATTTGCCGCACCATTATTAGGTGCGTAAATATTCAGTATGCTTATTGCTTCCTGGTTTACTGAGCCTTTGAGCATTATGTAATGTCCCTCTTTGTCTCTTTTTATGTTTTGGATCTTGAGATCCATTTTGTCGGAGATTAAGATAGCCACTCCTGCCTTCTTGGAGTTACCATTTGCTTGGTAAACTTTCTGCCAGCCCTTTATTCTCAGCATATGCTTGTCTGCTTGCTTAAGGTGTGTCTCTTGCAGGCAGCAGATTGATGGGTTATGTTTTCTAATCCAATCCTCCAGCCTCTTTCTTTTAACATATGAATTGAGCCCATTTGTATTCAAAGTGATTATTACAATCTCTGGCTTCATGGTTGCCATATTCTGTTTTGTGTTTTGGGTCTTTGCCTATCTTCCTTCATATCAGTGTACTGCGTTTGAGTGGAGGGTTTCTATCCTGTCCTCTTTTCCATCTGAGACCGTGTTGTCCTGGTACGTGTTGCTGGCATGTTGGCTTCTAGATGGAGATGGGATATATGGTGGTCTCCTGGAGGTTCTAGTTGGAGCTTGATCTTCTGGCCATAGTGAGTCAGCCAGTATGTTCTGCAGGGTCGGGTGACTTGCAGTATATTTTTTGAGTTCTTCCTTGTCCTGGAAGACCCTTATCTTACCCTCTATCTTAATGGATAACTTGGCAGGGTATAGGATTCTGGGGGAGGCATTTTTATCTTTCAGAATTTGGAAGATGCTGCTCCATTCTCTCCTCCTCTTCATGGTTTCAGCTGATAAGTCTGAGCATACCCTTACCTGCGCTCCTTTGTATGTGACTGTCTTCCTTTCTCTTGATGCTCGTAGAATTTTCTCTTTTTCCTCTAAGTTGGATAATTTTATAATTATATGCCTTGGTGTGTTCTTCTTGGTGTTTAGCTTAGCCGGCGTCCTCTCTGCTTCCTGTATGAGAGTCGGATTCTCCTTTGTTAGGTTGGGGAAATTTTCTTCCAGGAATTCCTTTGCTATCTTGGCGGTCGATTTGTGTGTTATGTTGTGTTCCGGTAGACCAATTATTCGAATATTATTCCTCTTCATAGCATCTGTCATTGATCTCAGGCTGTCTTCTGTTTCTTTAATTTTCCTATCTGATTGTTTTTCTCGCTTGCTTCGTTTGTTTTGAGCGTCCTCGAGTTCACTGATACGGTTCTCAGCCTCCTCAAGCCTAGATATAGCTTCTGTGACCTTTTGTGTGGCCTCTGCTACCTCCTCTGTTAGTTTCTGCAGTTCCTTTTGGTGGATAGTATTCATCCCCTCTATTGTGGACTTCATCCCCTCTATTGTGCATTTCATCCCTTCTATCGTTGCATCCTTATTTTGGTTTTCTTCTCTTAGCTCCTGTATTACTGCAAGCAGAGTTCTGAAGATTTCCTTTTGTGGCTGATCTATATCTGTTTCTTCTATGAGTGACGTTAGGTCTGTTAAAGTGCCTCGTTTTTCTGATTTTTTTGTTGGGAGTGATGTGGTCTGTTGATTTTTCCTTGATCCTTTAATAGGCCCCATGCTTCTGGGAGACAGGAGTAACCTTATTGTGTGGAGGCTCAGGCCACTGTGCCGTCTCCTGGGGTGGCTGGGGCGGGCTGCGGCAGGCTTAGGGCTGGCACTGGGGACCCAACAGGGCCCCAGGTGGTGAGAGCTGGCTGGAGCTCACTGAGGGCTCCTCAGGGACTGCAAAGCCTAGACTGCAGGTGGAGTGTTTGATCTGCCCGGGCTGGACACTGCAGGGAACAATGGTGTTCGCTCTCCGCCCTTTTGGCGTGAAACCGCAGGGGGTAATGGCGCCGGCAAAGGAGGCTTGGCGCGAAACCGCAGGGGGCAATGGCGCCCTTCCTCTGCTCAGGCTCAGAGTCGCGGCCGCCGGGGTCCCCGCAGCACCCTGGGGAGGGCACCTACTCTTGTGCCTTGCGCAGGGGGGGGCCCTTGGTGGGCAGACTCAGCAGCGCGGGGCGCGGCGCTCCGCGGAAGCTCAGGGTCCGGGACAGGCGCGGGTTGGGCTATGGCTCCTGTTGGCGGGAAGTGCTCAGCGCAGGGTCCCCGCCAGGAGTGGAGCTGGCGCTAGGCTGCCAGGGGCTGGCGGGGGCGGGCGGGGGTGGGAGGCCAGCGCACGGAGGGCAGGTGGAGAGGTCCGCGGCAGCGGTGCGGGTGGATGGTCCCCCGTGGGGGTCGCCAGACAACCCGCGGGTCCGCTCCCCTGAGCTTGGATGAATGGAGGGAGGGACGTGGGCCCGAGGGCAGATCGCTGCCCTGTGGGGAGAGGGGAACTGCGGGAGAGGAAAGCTTCTCTCCCAGTGGGGATCCGCGATAGGGAGTGGGGAGTGGGCCGCTGGAGTAGGCAGGGCAGGCAAGTGGCTCTGGGCTAGGCGCCGGGTTTGGGGATGGAGCCTAAGCCGGTCGCCAGTGAGCTCACAGCAGCTTAGTGGCCAGAGATGTCCCACTAGTCCGGTCCTCTTTCACCTAGAGCCCTGCTCCGGACAAATACTTGGGGTAGGACTGGGGTGCTGACCCAGGGGGATATTTCACTCACCAGACTCTTACTATTCAGCTACCTGGTCGCCAATCCCGCTTTGTTTGGAGGAGCTCTCAGAGTATGCGGGTGTCCCTGTCGGCCATCTTCCCCCTCCTCCCCACACATACAATTTTCATAGTTTCATCCAATTATCTGGAAGGAGTTACAGAGACTGGGATAGAAAAGTCATATTTAAAAATTTCACTTCCTCACAAGAAGAAACTACTCTGTTATGCATTTAGACACTAACACAGAACATTTCATTCATGAATTAGTTGATTCTATAGCGCTGAATAGTACAGTTGCCAATTTGTGAATTGGATTATACAGCTCCCGTTAGCCATTAGCACTATGTATTATTTCAAGCTTATCAGAAACTGTCATTGTCCTTTGTTTTAATGGTTAGGCTGTTGCCCAAAGTTGCAAGAGCAAAAATCATGTTAAAATAAAACATCTAATTTTGCATGAAATTAAGATAAAATATTACAATGACGTACATAAAATGGAACATTCCAACCACTATGCTATCTCAATGTAGACATCAGTCAATAAAATAAAAATGGAAAACTAACTGTTGCCCTGAGTTATACAAATGAATGGTTAGCAAATTGACTGGGTGGCAAGCCTGGGGGGCGGGGCAGATTATCTATATTGCTAAAAGCTTAAACTTGAGAAGTTTGAGAGTTAGGTTTTAAAACCTGCAATTGATTGTCTTTATTGACTTGCTGGTGAGTGAAGGAAAGGGCAATCAGTAAACAAGTGAGACCCTCTAACATATATGGTTTAATGACCACAGGCAACACCGAACATCACACTGGGAAGCAAATTGGTAGTCACTGGAAACTGCTGTGCATTGGCAAGATATTCCCTGAGGCTAAAACCAATCATCAACCAGGCCATTTTACACCCCATGAAGCCTACACTGGTTTCCAGGGGTAACCTCTTTAAGAGCACATTTGCATAATCTAATTCAGGGTTTCAAAAGTAGGCAACATGACTGACATATCACACCTTAATAGCTACTATTCTTTAAATTGCTATAAAAAGAGTGCTATTCCTGAGTGGATGGATGCATTTTTTTAACATTGTTTCTTATGTTATTTGAATTGATACAAATATACTTTTATTTTCAATGTTCTTTTTTTCAAAGATGAATTCACTTCTTTCCGAAATACTTGCATTCTCACTTGTGCTCTGAAAATATGTTGGAAAGGCAACTATTAGTATACCCATTAGAATTCAACAGGTAGCTGACATTTTAAATTTGTAAATGTAAAAATCATCATATATTAATTATGTCTAGAACTTGACCATTTTTCATCCATGGAGAAATACTTATAGGATACATAATAGGTTCTATATGTTGTGCCATTCACCATAATCTTGCCTCTTATAGAGTGCATGGATTTTTATCTTAAATTATTAAAAATAAGCCACGTTCAACGTATGATACAGCAATGTTTTATCCTTTCAGAGAATTTCTGGTGGTGCTACCTCAGAAAGGGACCAAGTTAGTAAAAGCTTTATGTTATGGAAACCCCAGGCTACTACATTGCTGCTGAAATTAATATATTTATAGAACAGTATATTCCTAAATGGATATGCTCATAGCCATCCAGTCAATTCCTATTCATAGTGAGGCTGTAAAGGACAGTGGAGAACCTTCCCTGTGGGTTTCCAAGACTGTAACTGTTTTCAGGAGTAGAAAGTCTCACCTGTTCCTGTGGAGCAGCAAGTGGTTTTGAACTGCTGACCCTGTGGTTTGCAGCTCAATGTGTAACCGTTTCACCACCAGGTTGACATAAAATGCACCACATGCATTTAAAACATTTAACCTTTTAGGCATGTAGGAAGACTCACAACATTGAAGAGCACATGAAGATAAGCATGTGAGTCAAAAAGAATTATTACTGGTGTTGCTAGCAGACAAAATGGTTCAGAAGTGCATGTCACTTTTTCAACCAAAGGCAGAAACCAGGTTGATTGGAGAAATTCTAAGTTTATTTCTGTAAGTGCTAACATAAAGGGGGAGGCTTGGGGGATGGGGTTTACTATCTCCAATTTTCTTCAAAGGTTCAGTGAAAATTAAGGTTGCATACCCTAAATATGTGGCAAGTTGAGAGGAAGAAATGACAGGTTTACAAGTGACCAGACATAAACAATAGGCTTTCACGGTAATCAAGACCCTAATCTCTATGAGCAGACTTCACAGAAAAACAGTCCATATTTCCACCAAGGACCTGTAAGACCAGGAATTGATATTTTAATTAGTCCAGGGTCTGTGAGGCCTTATGTCCTAAGGTTTCCGGCGCTATTGTTTATCGAAATGACTCGACGTGTCCACTTCTTGGATCAGAACATCCTTATTCATGAAGTGTCATAGGAATTCTTACTAACTGCAAGGGAGGGAGCTGTTTCATCTTGGATTTCTTTTAACAAACTAAATTTCCACAGACCGAACCCAAAACTATGCTACATTTGTAGTATTTGGCAGCAACCTTGGGCTCACTCAGCCCCCTTTATTCCTAGAATTCCATGTCACCCATGCACAGCTTTACTTTAAATAAGTCTCTGCAATTAATGTATGGCTGCAGACAAATCCTCTCAGTGACGCACTTGCTTTAGTCTCATTGATATGCTTTCATGATTATCCTTATTTCTTACAGATAAAAAAACCCAAAATTTTGAGATCAGGATTTATAGCACATTTTTTTAACTCAAGTAAACATCCTCTGAAATCATTAAAACTTTTAAGTAGACTTGATGAAATGCTGTGCCACATAAAGCAACGTTTGTAAAAGGCAATTGAAGCTTTAAAGCTGGTCAGAAAGATCTGAAAAGTGAACCAGCAGATGAAAGAAGATCAACCTGATCAAATAAAGAAACTGGGGGCAAGAAGCAAGTGGAAGGAAGGTCTTAGAATCAATAATAGCTTCAGAAGTTGGGACCCTACATGGTCCAGCATGTTCTGGCTCAGTAGGGTCTAAAATTATTGCTAGGAGATCATTTCACACAAAATAACAAATGTTTACTACAGGCTGTTCAGCAAGATCAAACCAACTGTAGTTGACTTTATGGAATGAATTGCAACTGAGGATGCATCTTAGATTGACCAGTGCAATCGACAGAGCAAGAACCAACCACACGGAGTCTTCCGTAGGTATCTATTCAGCCAGTGAAAGTCAAGGCACAGGTTAGTCCTGAAGGTTACCGTGCCTGTCTCAATTTTGAAGAGTCGCTTTAATAATTGTTTTCAAAGGACATAGCAGATTGTACCCAGGAATAAATAAATATATATATGTTTTTTATCAGAACAATTGGAATATATATTCTTCACGGATAGCATGAGTGTTCTTAGAAGGAGTTCATTAAGAATGTTATTTCCATGATCTTTCCCCTGCAATTTTGTTTTGTCCCTCAACACTGACAAGAACATGTTTTAATTCTCCTGCCATTTTGCTGTGATGGAAATCAAAGAGTATATAATTTGGGGGAGGGGGAGATTACTGAGATAGAAACAATCCATTCAGAGTGTATAAAACTAAATAGACAAAATGCTATAAATAAAATCTTAAATAAAAATTTTGTTTAATATTTTATGTTTTTTTACTTATCTTAATAGTATTTATTTTGCTGAGCTTCCTGAAGCGGTCAGTACTGCTTCTGAAAGGATAGTCTTAGCTACTAGGACATAACTGTGCATCAGGAGCATGTACTTTTTAATATTGTGTTTAGCTCTGCAGTAATTAAAAAGGGCTTAGCCAGTGGTACATTTCTTGGGATGAAGATGGGATAGAACCAGGAACTTAAAAACTTTCAACAGGTAAGGCAGGTTAATTTTAGGGCACCTTAAAATTAATTCAGCCTAGAATGTTTAATAAAAAGTAAATATTAATATTGGTTAGGCCGGATCTGGACCAGGGAACCCCATCCCCCGCCCTCTCAGAAAGATGGATGACCTGCTGGACTTCAAAGCCCTTGCTTCCAGCATTCCAAGGAGTTTCTCACCAAACAAAGCCCACTTAGCCCCTTCCCCCAGCCTTCCAAAAAGCAAGTCTGCAACTAGCAAGATAATTCACCCACAGACATCCTGACCCAAGGCCTTGCAGCTTCAGGACTAGAAGCCTCCTGCCCCTTATCAGTACATGCGTCCACCACCTCACTGCCAGGTGCGATTTCCCTGTCCTAACTCATTGGGTCTTCTCACATGCCAGGGATCTCAAGATGCGCCTGTCCCTTTCTCTGCTCTCCCTTCCCTCCCAGGAGCTCTTTCCCTGCCCTGATAAAGCCGCTCTGAACCTCACGTTCTTTGTCTGAATTCTATCTCCAAGTTGTGTCTCAATGTTGACCTCTCAAATATAATGGAAATTAGGTAAAAGAGAGAGCAGTGGCTAAATTAAGGACTAGAAGACAGACCAGGCGGGGCTCAGGTTTCAGGGTCTGTCATAAACGACAATAGAAAGATGCATAATACAATAGGAAGTTATATCTTTATAGAGTTGATAAACACAATGGAAGACAGTAGAACCAAAAGAAATATTATAAAATTAATATAATTTCCTTTAAAATATATAACTTGAAGTATATACAAAAAATTATATTCTGTACCTAGAAGCCATACTCTTGGAATGATTGCATAGATAAGAACAAATGATCAAGGAAAAAAGCCCGAGTTATTGTTAGGGAGCTAGAGGCAGAAACCAGGGGTTGTCTGTCTACATGCCAAAGCCTCTCTCCCCCTTGACAGGGAGTTGGAAGTTGCTCAAGGCTGCATCCCCACATGCAGGCCTTTGAGACAGGAAGTCAATCAAGGCTACAGGGCATGAACAAATTCAGCACTTGGAGGCCGGAAGCCAGTACACTTGGGAGGACCCCAATCTAAGCCAGGTGGGCTTAATTCAGCCAGTGGGGTAAGCCAGTACTGTGGAGCACCCCTCCCAGCAGAGGGTCCTGAAAAACCAGAAACTTCAAGACCACTCTCTCTTTCCAGCTGCCCCTCCCTCTGCCAGGTTGAGGTTTCTCTGGCCTCAGGTGTGAAGTGCCCTGTGTAACCTGAAACTTCTATCCTTCATAAAACTTGGATCACAAGCCAGGCTTCGATGTGAATTCCTTTTCGGGCAAAGCCAAGGAGAGAGATGTTTCTAACCCGAGAATCCTCGCAATATCATTGGAAAAGAAGGCTGGGAGCACAGCTTCTCTAGGACAGAAGTGTGCGCTGCACACATCCTTGGACCTTCTCTTGAAGCCGGGTGTCTCAGCCTTCCTCATGCCGCCACCCGTCCGTACAGCTCCCCAAGGGGGGGTGAACCCCAAGCATGACATTATTTTCGTTGCTACTTCATAGCTAATTTTACTAGTATTATGAATTGAAATGTAAATATTTGACATGCAGGATATATTTTCATTGCTACAAATTGAACATCATTAAAGCATAGTGAGTAATCACAAAAACAATATGTAATTGTATATTGTGAAAGATTTATTTCTAATTACAAAGAAATGAAATTTTGTCTTGAAGCATGGTATGGCATAGGTACTCATATGTGGGTGTATCTGCATGTGGGTGGACCTCCTTGGAGAAAGATAGCGGAGACGTGTCTCAATTCCTAAGACTATCAGAAACATGTGTTTTCCGATGATCTTAGGCGGCTCCCATGAAAGGGTAATTTGACCCCAAAGGTGCCGCCGCAACCCACAGGTTGAGAACCGCTGTCTTAAAGGAAGAGAACTTTTTGATAGCTCTCTCAGTATATCTGAGATGCTAGCTAGAGGAATCAGACAGGTAAGGGAAACTTCCCCGTGACAGAATCACTTTCCTTTTCATGTCCCCAGTAGCCCTGATTGTGTAGTGGTGATGTGTTGGGAGGCATTCCAAAAAGTCAGCTGTTTGAAACTCCTGTGGGAGAAAGGGCTTTCCACTCAGGTGCTGCAGTCTCTGAAACTCAGAAAGGCAGGTCTCCTCTGTCCTGTAGGGCCACTGTGTGTGGCCATCACCTGGATGGAAATGAGTTTTGTTTGTTTTCCATGGACCCTGGAGGCAAAAAAGGCAACAGATTGCTTAGATGAACGCCTCCTCATTTATTCAGCAACTGTCTGGTCTTTTTGTGCTTAGAACCCCGTGAGTTGGTTCTGACTGAGAGCAGTCCTGTGTCTAATAGGTACAGACTGTGTGGCACCGCACCATCCTCACACTTGCTGCTGCTTGAACCCGTTATTGCAGCCATTGTACCATGCCGTGCCATGAAGGATCTGCCCTCTTCTTTTTCCCCTATAACCTCCCAATTTCATAATCATGATGTCTTTTCCAGGGACCAGTCCCTCCTGGCAACATGTTCCATATATTTGACACAAAGGCCCACCAAGCCCCACCATTTTACCTATCCAGGAACTTTCAGACTGCAGGTCTTCTAAAACATATTTGTGAATTCTTCTGGCAGCCCAGGGTATATTTATATTCTTTGTCAACAACATAATTCAAACGCCTCATTGTTTCTTCAGTCTTCCTTATTTATTGTCCATCTTTTGCATGCAAATGACTTGAATTACAATGCTCTGTCTTTGGTCAAGTGCACATCGACATTTTGCCTTTTAGAAGTTTAAAGAGCCCGCTTGCAGTAGATTTGTGAAATGCAATGAATGAGTTGTTTGATTTCTTGACTGCTGCTTCCACAGGCATTGATTGTGGATAAAAGTAAGGTGAAATTCTTAACAGCTTCAATAGATATCCATTTATCAGGTTGCTTATTGATCTAGTATAAGGATTTTTTCCTGGGTGTTGAGATATAATCCATATTGTAGAGTGTAGTCTGGGATCTTCATCAGTAAGTGCTTCACCTTCTCTCTGCATTCTGCTGTCTTCATTCCACACGTTGCTAGTGAGCCTGCCCGCACTCCTAATGCCATGCTTTTCTTTAAATGGGCCAGTTTCTAGAATTATTTGCTCATCCTACAGATTGAAAAATGTTGGTGAAAGGATATGACCCTCATGCACATTTTTTTCCTGCTCTTAAGTACCCCAGCGCCCTCTGTTCTGTTCAAATGCTTTTGCTCTTTGGACAGGTTGCACATGAACAAAATGAAATGTTTTGGCATTTTTCATTTTTGCAATGTTGTCTATGATTTGTTTGGATCCACACAGAATATCTTTGCATAAAAAAACAAAACAAAGAAAAAAATGTAAATCTCTTTCTGCTCTCAGCCAATATCCATTTGATAATATCAGTGCTATTCCTCATTGCCTGTCCTTGTCTGAATCTGGTGTGAATTACTGGCAGTTGGCTGTTTATGTCCTGCCGCTACCATTTTTGAAAATTCACAACTATTTTATTTGTACGTGATATTGATATCATGTGATGATGCCCTCATTATGTTGTGCTCCTTGTCTTTATAACAGGTACAAATACAGATCTTTTTCAGTGTGGGGGCCAGGTAGAAAATTCTTTATGTGTTGAGAAATATTTTCTATAAAATAATAGTAACCTTACTTGATTCCATTGTAGGCTTTTCAATTGCACATGAACATGATGAGACACATAATTTCTAACCAAGAACTGAATCTAGCACCAAAAGTGAGTGTTATTTTTAAGTGATCGTTAAGGAGACAAACAAAAGTTAGTATAGTTAATGTTTTCCCCTCTGGCATTAAATGTAGCCTGGCATGCCAAAGAGGGAGTAAGTAAGCCAATTACTTTCATTGTTTGCTACTTTGCCATCTTCTTCATAGTCTCTATCAAATTGTCAAAAGCGGTTTGTTTTTGTTTTTTAACATGGAGCTTACTTTTATGATTAATGTTCACATCACTTTGATGTGACCGCTTTGATATGATAGCTGATTACTCTATATTAATTGCTCCATAAATTATTGATCAAATTAATTTTCTACCTGTCGTCCACAAAACAGGAAACAATTAAATACAAATAGAATACACTGAAAGATTAGTGTGCAGCAGATCAACTTCCAACCGAAGGAAAAACCATACTCCTGATGTGGCGCAGCCTCTGCGCAGCCTCGGCCAAATCCGCCACGCCTTTCAAATGGGCGCTCCTGCTGGCTCTCCTCCGTGTGGTCCCTGCAGTTACTTCTTCCTGCTTCATCCTTACACCCATTAATTGCTTCTCTTCATGTCTCACTCATCTCTTCGCATAGTCATTTGGCGGAAATCATGGGGATCTGGATGGTGCTGTTGGATCGGCTCCTACTCCCAGTGCTGGGGACAGCAGAGGGACCAGGGCCACTCCATTCCTCCCTCCACGCCTCTTTCCCTTGGGCGCAGTGCGGCAGCCGCCCTGCCAATCCATCCCAAGAAGAGCCATGTGAAGAAATGTTCCTTCCCCGCGTTGAGGCAAATTTGCTAAAGAAATTCCCCTAGAATTCCCCTGGTCTCAATGAAGGATTAGCAGGTGAATTGTTTTGATTTTTAAAAATAAAATAATAATTGATAAGCATAATTGTCCGGACTTTTTTCTCGCCAAAGAAATATTCTATTTTTGGCGTAACCTGCTGCCGGGATTTCTCTGTCTTGAGGATATCCATCAAGATAATCCCTGATTCACTCTCCCGGTCAGTGAGCTGATTCCGAGTCTTTGCTACCCGAAGTGCACACTAGAACTGCCTTTTTCATTTCCAAGACTATATCTATGCAGGAGTAGAACGCTTCATGCTTCTACCACTGCTGGGATCAAATGACAGGACTTGCAATTAGTGGTCCAATTTATAACCCCCTCTATCATCAGTGCTCCCCAGACGACGTCCCGGGGATCCCAACTAACAGGAGCCATAGCCTCGTGAAAGGACCTCTTGGCTTTAAAGGTAACTCTCCCAGCCAATCTCCTCAGATCTCGGTTTTGATTGAATCTATCTTGTGAGGCTCTCTAACAAGACTGAGGCAGAAATATCACTGAGAAAATGTATGGAACTAGCCTCTGGTAGGATAGGCATGTTTGAACGCGTTTTGTTTGAAATAAAATTATGCAAGGAAAAACTAAAATCCTAATAGCAGCATTACTATTTAACACTAAAAATCTATGAAAGATGATGCTTCAAAAAGAATTATAACCAATGATAAACCCATTGCTCTTGTTTCTGACTCATGCACACCCTATAATACCTCTGTATTGTAAAAGTGCTCCATCGTTTCTCCAAGCTGTGAGCATTTGTGGAAGCATGTGACCTCATTTTCATCACATGGAGAGATGACTGGGTTCTAGGGCTGCCCTTTCTCTTAGCGTCCAAGTGCTTAATCCAGCGTGCCACCAAGATGTCTCCTTATAACTTATCATTGTTGATGCTTGGATTTTCCAACTCAAAAAATCAGTGTAGTAGCAGAGTGAAGTCATGCGGTTTTAAATCAATGATCATTTTGTAAGCAATGCATGCTGGTATTTCATTAATTCATAATACTAATCTTGCGTTAGTTTTAATTCATGAAAATTGTACAAGAGAATAAATTTGTTTTAATCTGATGTAAATGTTGTGCAGTGTAGTTTCCTTAAAAATAAGTTACAAATTTTCAGAAATATAGAATGATTAGACTGTGCATGGTCACATGTATTTTTAATCAGCTTTAATGAACTGTAGTCACGTGATACAGCTAGAATCTTACAATATGATATATTTTATGCCTGGCTTCTTTTAAGATGCAAATATTTTCTTAATGTGTCTGTTGTATCTTGTGCAACATAACTTGTTTCTTCTTAGAGCTAAGGATTCCAATATCCCACAATGAGTGGTGAAATCGCCTCTTGAATGACATATAGTTCCAGATGGAAGTGTACGGAATAAGTTAGCCTGTTATAACATCCAGAGATTGGTTTTTGTGAGAAAATATTATTTACTTTAACTTTGATAAAAACCTAAAAGTGGGTAGGGTGGACAATTTTTAAATGATATGCTTAACTTCCAAGCAGTTGGTGAAAGTGGCTATGCTTTTAAAATTATTTCCAGAACATTTAAAATTTCCAAGACTCCACATGCTTTTAAATACTTTATTTTCCAATTTTAGCATTATATATGTGTAAATAGAGCTACTTTATAGCAGTTTTAAGTTTCTTTTAGTTGAGAGCCTTCATGAAATTACTCACTATTTGTCTAGTGAAGTTGTATGACTTGTGTCCTTGATTTTTTTAGTCATTTTATTAGACATGTCTGTCTAAAAGTAAAAGTGTTTATATTTGAAGAAGTCAAGTTTGTCATTTTGCTTCTATTGTTAGTACTCTGTAGCTTGTTGAAGACATCTTTCACCATCACAAGTGGAATAGAGGGTCTGATCCAAAATTTGTTTTGTTTTGTTTTAATTAATAATTGCTTATAAATTTTAAGACTCGCCCCACTCTTTTTCTATTCAATACTACATCCAGGAAAACTGATATGAAAGTCTTTGAAGATTAGTAAGAAGTTTAAATGATTCATGGAAAGTAAATATTAACCTTTTCCCCATGTCACTAAAATAAACACTTGGAGTCTTTAGTGACAAACACATTCATATCAATAAAACAAAACAAGAAAGCAATTCAACAAACAAAGCAAAAAACAAACACATCTGTTCTCCTGCCTTCCTCAAATGAATTTTATAGTAGATGGAGACATCTGTCCTACTTGATCTCATAAAGCTTCATCAAATAGGTAACAAAACATTTCAATATGGGGGTGGAAGATGTCCATTCTAGACATTCTGATTCTTGAGGTAGGCACACGCATAAATAGGAATATGTTCTTCTTACAGCCTTTTTGATTTAACTTTAGGATAAATATTGAGTTCCATGTATCAATGGCGTGATGTACGTGCTTCAATTCACAGATGTTAGGATGTCCCCCACCCTGTAAAGTGGTACATGCCCACACCTGGGCAGCCAGCACAGCGGTCTACCCCCACTCATTTTCATCCCCCCAAGTAGAAACCGAACACCCTCCACCAGTCACCATCCATTCTCCGGCCCGAGGCCCTCGCAAACGTTAATCTAATTCCTGTCTCGATAGATCTGCCTATTTGATAATTAAATAGGCCTTGGGCACATTGCTGCTTTCGCTCAGCATAATATTTACAAGGCTTGTCCCTGATAGAGCATATGTACATTCATTTCTTTTTATTGCAAAATAATATGTGATTCCATATTCTGCTTATGCATTAATAATTGATGGGCATTTGGTTACTTTCCATATACTGATACTTCTGAATCATGCTGTTATAAATATGTATGTGAAAAATGAACATTCTAGGTCATATGGCAAAATTATGTTTAATTTTTTGATGTACTGCCAATCTACTTTCTAAAATGACTGCAATATTTTATATTTCTAACATCAGTATATTAGGAGTGGATCCATTTATCCTCATCTTCACCAGCCAGCACTTTTTTACTACTGATCTTTTTGTCACAGCTATCCTAGTGGGATATGAAGTGGTAATTGTATTGTGGGTTGTTTTTTTTAAATTTCCCTAATAATAATTATGTTAGTGGTAATTTGTATATTTTCTTTAGTGAAATGTCTCTTCGAGTTCTTTGCTTATTTTATAATGGGCAGTGTGGATTTTGGGTGGTTGTTTCTTTTATATTTTTTCGTGCCTTTTTCTCTTGGCACCTTCATTGATTGTCATCTGTGCCTAGTTGTCTTTGAGTTTATCTTACATGGACTTTTAATTTTTTAACATCTGAAGTAATGGCTTTAAATAAGTAAATTTGGGATGTTTTTACTCATTCTATCTTCCCTGTACCCTTTCTCTCTCTCTCATCCTTCCCAAGCTTTTGCTATAACTATGTTGGTAGCCGTCACAGCCAACAGGGGGCCATCGTGTTTAATCTTGTCCTTTTGATGACTCTGCTGCTCAGCGTGCGCAATCGCAATCACTTTATTGTCAAGTTGATTGATTTTACTTTTTCTGTCTTTAAAAATGGGTAGCTGGGCCTATGTGAAAATTTTTCTTTTGTCCTATTGGAATTTTTCTTTTGTCCATATTTACATTTTGTTCTTTTAATAGTGTCTCCAACATTATGGGTATGGTTTCTCTGCTGAGACATCATAATTTAATCACTATTTCCTTTAGTTATCCACACCGAGTTAAAGAACCGTTTCAAATAGTTTTCCGGGAAGTCCAATGTCAGGCTTGGAAAAGGAGGTTGCTGTTGCTTTCCTCCCTCACTGTATAGGTCATACTGTGTGTCTTTGCCTGGCTCACTTTTTTATCAAGACAAGGCATTTTAATCAATATAATGTGGCAACTCTAGAATGGGATTTACTCTATAGGATTTATAGTAGTTATATTATTTATTATTACTTTTTTAACTTATTTAGTGACTTTTATGAAATTATTATATCTGTATCATTTGTTTTGTATGGCCAAAAAAAAGCCTCTGCTCACTTAGTGTAATGGTCACCGAATAGCATGACAAATGTCCTTTAAAAACGCTTACCCTATAATCCTCCCACGCTTTGCTGAGGGGGCGTGTTGCACCTGTGCTCCTGTATATGTGTGCTCTGGTTCATACAGTCAGGCCTTCCTCAGACCCGACTCTGCCTTACGTTTCACTTCCTGCGTGTACAAAGCATTAAGATCATATATGAATGAGAGATGAAGATTTTCTCAGGATTTTTTCCTGTGCATGTTTGTGATGCTCTTAATCGCCGAGAATAGGTCAGGGCTTTCCAAAAATCTGGTATTTGTAACCTAACTACAAGTGAAAAGTCACGCGTACATTTAGAAATAATTATCTCTAGGAAATGAGTATGCTGCTGAGAATACCGTCAAGTCTCAAGCCACGTGTCAGGCTGTATGTTTCCCGTGACTCGTGTGATTCTAAAGACTGATGACATGAAAATAAATGTCAGACTTCGGCGCCACAGGGTTGCAGAAGCGAGCAAATCCCAAGATCTCTAGGCCAGGAAGCAGGCTGTTGGCTCCTTTTCCAAGAACCGGAGCTCAGAGATGATGAGTCTGATTCAGTACCCAGAATATCCACACATCTTGAATGGAAGTCATTCCCCAAGGATATTGATTGATTACCTTTCAACTGACTGGCTTTCAACTATCCGACTTCACACAAAATGGCAGGAACCAAGGAGGATAGACCTTTTCTTGCAACTGTGTTGCCTGTCCTCTTTGTTATGTAACTAAATCCATACAGATAAGGCATTGCAATGAGATCGCAGGCAGTCTCCCTGATGGAAATGTTCCATCTAAGAACTCCGACTTGCCCGTTACAGAGACTCCCTAACTGCCATCGAGTCTACTCTGACTCACAGCAATCCTACAGGACAGGGTTCAAATGTTCTTGAGATTTCCAAGATCGGAACTCTTAGTGGGAGTAGAAAGTCTACTGCTTGTTGTGCTTTGGAACTCCTGGCCTTGAACACTAGGATAGCACATCGTCATCTCACAGGGTTTGGATCTGTTACTACAAGGGAACATTGCCTGGAGAAGGACATCATGTTTGGCACCGGTATATAGATTAGAATTTATAGTATATAATTTGGAGGGGCTGTAATTCAATCCTAGTAACATATAACCTAATTGCTAAAATAAGCACTATCTCTTTCAGGTGCTGATATTGCTATTTTATGATTTTTATCACTGCTTGACTAGAAAAATATGAAAGAAAATCTAACTCAAATGTCTTCATTGATTGCCCATTCAATCATTTCTCAACTAAACCTTTATTGAGTATTAAAATGTGCCATTCACATTTTTGTGGATTGGGATAACAGTGTATAAAGCTTTATATAAATTTATGTTGTAAAAGAAATCAAATTATATACTTATATACATACATATATTTATTGAGTGTACAAATCTGTTTTAAATAGGCTTTTAGAAAATCAGCTATGAGTTTATATATGTAACCTGAAATCTTAAAGAAACAAAATGTGTGAATTATGTCAAAATTTAGAGGAGAAAACATTTAAGAGGAACAAATTCAAAGGAAAGGCGAGAAATGTGTACCTGGTATGTTGTAAAAATAGTAAGTGAGACAAGCGTGGTTATACAAAAAATGGGGAAAATGAACAAAAAAATGAACAAAAACCTTGTCTTATAATGTAAGTTGAAGAATTTGAATTTTAATGGTTTTGAAAAGAGGAGCATCTGATCTGAATTAGTTTTGTTTTGATGGAAACATCTGATACAGTGTACATAAACATCTAGTAGATTGTTCATTTGTTCTTTGTTCTTTACTGGATTTGATAATTCATTAAATGATCATTCCCTACTTTAGGTGGATTCCAGTTTTGCTTTGTGTTTCGCTTTTCGGAAGGATTCTGCTGCGAGTATTTTAGCATGTGCCGTTTGGTGTACGTATGTACACATTTACTTTAGTTCTGAGGCAATTATTTTACATCCCCTCTAGGAATTGTCAGATTTTTTATTTCAGTAATTTTGAACATAAGCAGCATTCGCAGCATGATGTCTTTGTGAACATAATTCACATGTACCTGATGACTACTGAATAAATCTTATCATCCTTTCCATGTTTATTGACCAGCTGGATAACTCACCTCTGAGTCCTTTTTCATATGCATTCCCCATTTAAGAAAATGTTGTCCCAATTTCTCTAACTTAAGAGTTTCTAAATTATGAGTTATGTCTTGAATACATGCATCAAAATATATTGTCTCACTATGTGAACTGTTGTTTATTCTTTTAATGGTGTTTAATGATCAGACTTAATTTTAATGATCTCTAGTTTGTCAAGATTTTCATACATATTTTTTTTAAAAATTATGTCCCCTATGACATGTTCCCCTATCATAAGGTAAAGAAGATAGTGTATTCATTATTTCTAGAATATTTTTAACCTTTTACATTCCATTTACTTGGAGTTGATTTTTGTGGAATGGTATGATATAGAGATCAAAAATTATCATTTCATAGGTGAATAAACAATTAAACCAGAGTCCTGATGGTGCAGGGTTTACATTGGACTGCTAACCACAGATTAGCAGTTCAAAACCTCTAGCTCAGTGCTTTTCAACCTTCCAAATGTCATGACCCTTTAATACCATTCCTCATGTTGTGGTGACCCCCAACCATAAGATTATTTTCACTGCTACTTAATAACTGTAATTTTGTGATTGTTATAATTTATAATGTAAATATCTGATATGCAGGGTGTCTTTTCATTTTACAAATTGAACATCATTAAAGCATACTGATTAATCACAAAACAATATGTAATTATATATTGTGAAATATTTATTTCTAATATCAAATAAATGAAATTTTGTCTTAAATCACAGTTTAACATGGGTAGCACTCTTAATATAACAACAGTAAATTACATTGCTACATTTTGTGACAAAATGCATAAAAAGGCATCGTCAGTGTGAAGGTTAAGATAGCTTCTTTCTCACCAGATCTGAAATGCTCAGGGCAATATTTGCAAGAGCACAACAAAGATCATCTTCCACAACAAGTCTGCTTCTGTATTTAGACTTGATCACCAACAAGCTGGAAAACCCTGTTTCACAAAGATATATTGTTGGAAATGAAAGAAGCAGGCGCAACACAGTTTCAGACAGAACAGGATATGAATACAAGCACTTGATCCAGAATTTTTTAACTGGCATTGTAGAAAAATCAGTTCTCACTGCACCGCTGTTGAAAAGTTCAATGAGCTCCTCTTGTGCTGTCTCAGGAACACCTTCACCTTTGATTGTGAATTGGCTTCTGGCAAGTGCAAATGGGGTGTCAGGTAGATATGAAAAGTAGGATGAAAAAAAAAAAAAGAAAAGTAGGATGAAAGTTCTTCTGCAAGCACGTGCAAGTGTTCTTTCACAGAAATTATCTTCATAATCCTTTTGTCTGGTTCAATGTCATGTCCCTCAGTGAAAGAAGATAAGGTAGGCAACAAGTAAATTTTATTTTCTTCCAATATTTTTTTTTGCCAAAGCTGAAGTTTCATTTGGAATAATTAGATAATTTTTCAGACAAGTCTACGCATGTTGCATTTGGTCCTTGCAGGGATAAATTTAACTCATTCAAGATGGCAAAGATGTTAACCAAGTAAGCTATTTTCTGCAGTTCATTTTTATCGCTGAAAAGTGCTTTGAACTACAGTCTTGCTTTCTGATTTAAAAAGGTTTTGAGTTCGTCATGAAGCTCAAAAACACGTTTTAAAATTGTTTCTCTCTCTAAAAAAGAAAATTTTCCTCTGGATAACCATCTCACTTCAGTGTGAAATAGCAAAGCATGATGCAGCACATCCAATTCATTGCACAGTTGCAAAAACAGTCGACTGTTTAAAGTGCTTGCCATTACAAATTTGACAAACCTTATGGCATTTTTCATTGCTACTTGGAAGTCTGTGGCAGCATCTTTGTTGCTAGTATTTGCTGATGGATAATACAATGAGTTCCAATGACTTTTGGTGACTCATTCAGTAGTAAACATTGAAATCCAGATCAACATCCTAGCACAGCTGGAGCACCATCTGTGCAAACCATCACAACCTTTTCCCAAGAGATCTTATGCCCTTTCAGAAATGAACCAACCATGTCAAATACATCACATGCAGTAGCTGTCATTTCAATAGGTTTCCAAAAAAGAAACTCATCTCTAAAGTTTCCATCATTAATATACCTCACGTAAACCGGTAACTGTGAACAGTTTGCAACATCTGTAGATTCATCAAGCTGGATGCTAAGCATTGGAAGTGGAGCAGATTTAATTTCCTGGAGTGCCTGATCAAGAATATCAGCAGACATCTGATCTATTCTTCTGCAGACAGTATCATTAGATAAGAAAATTGCACTGAATTTTGTAACAAATTTGTCTCTGATTATAAGTTGAAGAATTTCTTTGGCAACTGACAACAGTCAATCCTCAGCAATGGTGTCAGGTTTCATAGATCTGACAATTCTGAGTGCCATGAAATATGAAGCTTCAATGGATGCTTCTTTTTGTTTGTGGTACTTGCCACCAGTGTCAAGTCTGGCTTTCTTGAGTCCATCAGCTTTACTTCTAAAATAGTTGGTATTCTGGCCGACAAAACTCAGATGCTTGCTTTCAAACTGGTGTTTTAGTTTATTTTGCTTCATAGATTTGGTTGATAGAACTTCATAACAAATAACAAATTGCGGTTTCTCAATTCCTGCTGTAATTATTGAGGTAAAACCATATTGTAAAAAATCCTCACTATATTTTCATTTCTTAATGTACTTGTTGACATGATCCATTGTCATGGGATGGTTTGCTAATGAAAATAATATATAACAATAGTTTTAATAATACAAAAGTTCATACGTGGCATAGTTCAGTCAATACAGTTCATTAAAGAGTCCTATAATTTACCATTCTGTTTTTACATACCTGTTACTATCACAAGGGGGCAGTATTCACATCAACCACAGCTGAATATAAAAAAACCGATCAGCATCCAGATTAACTTCCTGTGGTGTGTATGTGTGTATATATATAATTTTTTGCAGTAGATAGTTTTACGGTACATGATTTTACATTTACTCAGTAATTATAATTCATGAAGTGTTGTTTTACCTCCAATACTGCTGTTTTCAATATAGTAGCTGCTTTTAACACAGCAGCTGCTTTCTACACAGCAGCTGCTTTCTACACAGTACTGCTCTCTACATATGTGTGACTTGCCCACATAAGTGCATTATGGCACCAACCCTGTCACATGCACCTGTATTTGTACAGAGTGTTTGTGATGGGCTTGGTGCAATGATGTCATCATGCTGGGTATTTGCATGTGGGCATATCTGCATGTGGGCGGACCTGCCTGGAGATGGATAGAGGAGCGGTGTCTCATTTCCTAAGATCACTGGAGATGTGTGTTTTCCGATGATCTTAGGTGACCCTGTGAAAGGGTTGTTCGCCTCCCAAAGGGGTCACAACCCAAAGGTTGAGAACCACTGCTATAGCTACTTTAGGGGAGAAAGGCTTTCTATTTCCATTAAATAGTTGCAGTCTCCAAAACTCTCAGGGGAAGTTCTATCTTGTCCAATTGGATCATCGTCAATCAGAATCATTTGGTTGGCAGTGAGATTGTTTTTTGTTTTGTTTTGTTTTTTATGCATTACATAGTAGAGCCTTGGCACAGTGCATTATAAATTGAGATGTTAGCCACAAGACAAGCAGTTTGAAACCACCAGCCTTCTGTGGGAGAAAGATGTGGCTTTCTACTCCTTAAGGCATCCGTTTCGGTTATGTACAGAGCTTGTTCTAGTCTGTCCTACGGTATCTTAGAGGGTCCCACTGAGTTGAAATTCAGTATTTGAATACTCTGAGAACATCTCAGGGAGGCAAACAGAGCCCACACTTATGGTGAGAAGAGAAACATATCCAAGCAAATACAAGATTTTAGTTGTCCTTTTACCAGTTGTTTGGTGCTCTCCAGTTAGTTCCAAACCATAGTGATGTTAGCACAACAGAGTGAAACACTGCCTAATCTCTCACCAACTTCACAATGATTCTTATGCTTGAGTCCATTACTTCAGATTCTGTGTGAATTCATGTCATTGAGGCCCTCCCTCTTTTTCTCTGCACCTCCGCTTTACCTAGTATGATGTCCTTCTCCAGGGACTAGTCTCTCCTGACCACATGTGCAAAGCATGTGAGACGAAATTTTGCCGTCCTTTCCTCTATGGAACAATCTAGTTGTACTTATTCCAATACAGATTTGTTAGTCTTTTCAGCAGTTCATAATATTTTTGGTATTTTTCCCCAGCACCACAATACAAATGCATCAATTCTTTCTGAATCTTTCCTATTCAATGTCCAGCCTTCACAAGCATATGTGGCAATAGAAAATACCATGACTTTGGCCAGGTACACCTTAGACTTCAAAGCAACCGCCCGCCATTACAATACTCTAAAGAGGTCTTGTGCAGCATATTTCCCCAATGCATTGAATATTTTCTCTTTTTACTGCTTCTCTCATGAGAATTTATTGTAGACCCAAGCAAGATGAAATCCTTGACGGCTTAATTAGTTTCTTGATTTATCATGATGCTACCTATGGTGTAGTTGTGATGATGTTGGTGTTTATTTCATTGAGTTGTAATCTATAATGAAGGCTGCCATCTTGAGCACCATCATCAAGTGCTTCAAGTCTGCCTCACTTTCACCAAGCAAGTTTGCTCACCTGCAGATTGTTAATAAGCCTCCCTTCAATCCTGATGCTCCATTCTTCCCCATATAATTCACCTTCTCTAATTATTTTCTTGGCCCATAGATAGATAGATAGATAGATAGATAGATAGATAGATAGATAGATAGATAGATATTGAACATTTTGAGATAGATATTGATATTGTGTGTCAGAGTGGTATCTAGCCACCATCCTTATTCAATCTGTATGCTCTGTGGTCTAATAAGAGAAGCTTGGCTATATGATGAAGAGTAGTGTATCAGGATTGGGGGAAGGCTTATCAACAACCTGCAGTCTGCAGATGAGCAAACGTGCTTGCTGGAAGTGAGTAGGACTTGAAGATTCACTAATGAAGATCAGGGATGGCAACCTTCAGTAGCGATTACCCCAATCCCCACTATCCCAATGGGTAACATCATGATAAATGGATAAAATGCTGACATTGTCAAGGATTTCATCTTGTTAAAAACTACAATAAATTCTCATGGAGCAACAGTCAAAAGATGAGAAAAGCATTATACTGGGTAAATATGCTGTGTAAGACCACTTTAGAGTGTCATCATGCTGGGAAGTTACTTTGAGAACTAAGGTGTGTCTGAGTCAAGCCATGGTATTTCCAATTGCCTCTTAGACATGTAGGTTGCACATTGAATAAAGAAGCCCGAAGAATCGATGCATTTGAATTGTGGTTCTGGAGAAAATTATAGAAAGTATCATGGACTTCTAGAAAGGACAAACAACTATGTTTTGGAAGAAATACAGTCAGAATGCTTTTTTTAAATTAATGAATCATTCTATTGGGGACTCATATATAACCGTCCATCTATCCATTATAGTAAGCAGACATGTACAAATATTGCCATCAACAATTTCAAAACACAATCTTTCTTCTTGAGCCCCTTGTTATCAGTTCCTCTTTTTTCCCAACGATACAAATTCTTAACAGTTACTTATTGAAGGAAGGAAGGCAGTGGAAGAGCTCTCTTTTAGCTTCAGGAACTCAAGAAAAACTGCTAATAGAAGGAGCTCCAGTGGTGGTTACGTATTGGGCTGTGATCTGCATGGTCAGCAGTTTGAAACCACTAGCAGCTCCATGGGGAAAAGACTGGGCTTTCTACTCCCATAATGTTACAGCCCCATAGCCCTACAATGAGTCACTTAGGAGTCATCACTGATTTGATGATGGAGAACTGAGAGAGACTTTCCTTATCTGGAGCCTGATGGCTAAGCATTGGACCGCCGATCAAAAGGTTGGTGGGTCAAGGCCACCACCTACTTCTTAGGACAGCAATGAGGTTATCTGCTCCCTAAAAGACTTATCTCCTGAAAGCCTGACAGACAGTTGCTCTAAGACAAAATCAGCTCAATGGTAATGGGTGAATTTGACTCTTCCTTGTTCAGAGATGATACAATAGCAGTGATCACACAGGAGAAAAACCCTGAGAAACAGGATGGATGTAAACTCCAGCAGCAGAAGTGTAAGAAGTGGGTGTGGTCTTCTATCATCAATGTGCTGATCACAATGATCTGCATACAATCCCCTCCCTGGGGGACGGACACCAGAAAAGTGGGTGAAGGGAAATATCTGTCCATGTGAGACATGAAAAAATAATAACAATTTATAAATTATCAAAGTGGAGGGAGGGAGGGAGTGGAGAAAAGGAGGGAGGGAAATGAGGAGCTGATACCAAGGGCTCAAGTAGCAGGAAAATGTTTTGAGAATGATCAGGGCAACAAATGTACAAATGTACTTGAAACAATGGAAGTATATATGGATTGTGATAAGAGCTGTATGAGCCCCCAATAAAATTATTTTAAAAAAAACACTGCATGGGAGAAAGATGAGGCTTTCTACTCCCATAATGAATTAGGGATCTGGGAAATCCACAGGACTAATTCTTCGGTGTTCTATCAGGTCACTATGGGCCCTAAACAACTGGATGGCGGTGAGTTTCTGAGTGAGTGTCCACTGTGAAAAATAGAACGAGGTCAGTGTGTGCTAGGGCTCCATACATCCCCCACTCTCTCAGCCGCACGAGCTGGGATGGTGAGAAGGGGTTGTCTGCCATCACCCTTCAGACAGCCTTGTAAATTGATGACAGAGAGCTTCTTTTTTTTTTTTAATTTTAACAATTTATTAGGGGCTCATACAATTCTTATCACAGTTCATACATATACATACATCAATTGTATAAAGCACATCTGTACAGTCTTTGCCCTAATCATTTTTTTCTCCTCTTTTCTTTTTTTACATTTTATTAGGGACTCATACAACTCTTATCACCATCCATACATATACATACATCAATTGTATAAAGCACATCCATACGTTCCCTGCCCCAATCATTCTCAAGGCATTTGCTCTCCACTTAAGCCCCTTGCATCAGGTCCTCTTTTTTTTCCCCTCCCTCCCCTTTCCCCCCGCCCTCATGTGCCCTTGGTAATTTATACCTCGTTATTTTGTCATATCTTGCCCTATCCGGAGTCTCCCTTCCCCCCTTCTCTGCTGTCCCTCTCCCAGGGAAGAGGTCACATGTGGCTCCTTGTAATCAGTTCCCCCTTTCCAACCCACTCACCCTCCACTCTCCCAGCATCGTCCCTCCAGCCTGGATTCCCTGTACCTCCAGCCCTCATATGTACCAGTGTACAGCCTCTGTCCTATCCAGTCCTGCAAGGTAGAATTCGGATCATGGTAGTTGGGGGGAGGAAGCATCCAGGATCTGGGGGAAAGCTGTGTTCTTCATCAGTACTACCTCGCACCCTAATTAACCCATCTCCTCTCCTAAACGCCTCTATGAGGGGATCTCCATTGGCCGACACTTGGGCCTTGGGTCTCCACTCTGCACTTCCCCCTTCATTTAATATGGTATATATATATATACATACATATACATATACACATATATACACATACATACACACACTTATATCATTTTTTTTTTTGCATGATGCCTTATACCTGGTCACTTGGCACCTCGTGATCGCACTGGCCGGTGTGCTTCTTCCATGTGGGCTTTTTTGCTTCTGAGCTAGATGGCCGCTTGTTCACCTTCAAGCCTTTAAGACCCCAGACACTATCTCTTTTGATAGCCGGGCACCATCAGCTTCCTTCACCACATTTGCTTATGCACCCATTTGTCTTCAGCGATCCTATCATGGAGGTGTGCAGTCAATGATATGATTTTTTGTTCTTTGATGCCTGGTAACTGATCCCTTCGGTACCACTCGATCACACAGGCTGGTGTGTTCTTCCATGTGGACTTTGTTGCTTCTGAGCTAGATGGCCGCTTGTTTATCTTCAAGCCTTTAAGACCCCAGCCACTATCTCTTTTGATAGCCGGGCACCATCAGCTTTCTTCACCACATTTACTTGTTCACCCACTTTGGCTCCAGTCGTTGTGTCGGGAGAGTGAGCATCATAGAGTTCCAATTTAATAAAAGAAGGTATTCGTGCATTGAGGGAGTGTTTGAGTAGAGGCCCAAGGTCCTTCCGCCACCTTAATACTTGACCTATAAATATAGACACATAGATCTTTTTCCCCATCCTCCTATATATATTTGCATGTACATGTCTTTGTCTAGACCTCCATGAATGCCCTTTGACTCCTAGCTCTTTCCTCCATCTCCCTTGACTTTCCTACTGCCCTACTACCATGCTTCATCGCCACCTGGGCTAGAGTATACCTCTTCTCTAAGCAACCTTACCCTTGATCATTTCCCACCAGGCCTGCCACTCCCCCTTCTCTACCATTTGGGGTCCCATGTTTTTCCCTTGTCCCTGGGTTTGTTAACACCACTTCCTTACTCCCCCTACCCCCCCACCCCTAGTCCCCCCGGAACTGTCGGTTCCGTTGTTTTTCCTCCAGATAGTTCATGGAAGAGACCAGACCAGACAGAGAGCTTCTTAAAGGCAAGAAAGGTGTGACTTTGTCTCGGGAGTTTGGACACGTTGTCTGGAGGACGAGACCCTGGACAAGGTTTTGGGAAAGTAAAAGGAGACCCAAAAGTGAGGCCATCCTCAATGATCTGGACAGCCTCAGTGGTTGCAGTGGGGTTCAAACAGGGATAATTGTGGAACGGCCCAGGGGGCCAGGGGTTTCCGTCTGCTTTGCACACAGGCACCAACGTTGGGAACCCAATATGGGGGCCCCTGACCACAATTCCTTACAAGTGGACTGGCTGCTCCTTCCTTAGAGTTTATTCATAGTCTGTCAACTCAGCTGGTATTTCTTCTCCTTGGTTCATTCTGCTTGGCTGACCAGGGGCACAGACTGTAGCAACACTCCAGGCACCACAGGACCACCCACTGATGGACAAGTAGCGGAGGAGGTGCCTCTCTCCATCCGGGAACATTGTGAGGCTAGCAGTGATTGTTTGGGTAGACAGGTGACAATGGTTGATTTCAGGTAAGACTGACATGGGTTGCCACTGTGGAGACAGAAGAGAAAATGGAAGGCTAGTACAATTTTTTCTTTTTAAAAAAATTTTTAAACACATGAGTTTGGGTTTTTATTTCCTTCTCTCCAAACATAATTCAAAAATCTTTGTATGCTGCTCTTTAGCACTGTTAGTTTTAGTCTGAGGCAAGATGTCTGGTATTTCACCTTCTGTAGAACAGATGTGGGCTAAAGGAGCTCCGTTGGTAGAGTGGTCAAGTGTGTAGCTGATCGCCAAAAGCAGGGCAGGTACTCACCCTGTGACCAATCAGGAAAAGGAGCTGATAGTCTGCTTTTCCGGTAAAGATGGCAACCTAGACAGCAATGAGAGAAATTCTGCTCCTTCACATGTGGTTATTAAGTGTCAGAATGGACTGCATCATCAAACAGCCACAGCCCTGCTGCTTACTTTAGATGTCAATTTTTGAAGCAATCACTATGACATATACATTTTTATTCTGCTTCTAGCCAGAGTGTACACAGTGAGAGAGAGCGCTCAAAGTAAGACTGACAAACAAATAAATGGTTGGATTACTCTAAGAGGGAGAGGCAGATTTTATAATCACTATTAAAAAATCATAGTATGGTCATCAATAAGCTTTTCATAAAGATCATTAAAAACTAAAAATAGAACTAGTTTACATATTGAATAATTTCGTGAAAAATTAAAAATCTGGTGAAGATTAGAAAACTTATACATATAAGAATATATAGAAATATATCGGAAAAAATATAAAAGTTGAAGATAAGAAGTAAATATTACCATAATGATTCTAAATAATGGTTGACGACATCATAAAATTTGAGACATGTGCACCCTAAGTGGTCTAGTAAATCATGCCTTCTCTTGATTTATCACTTTGAGCTCTCCACATTAATGACAATAATAAAGTATAGTATATATACTGTTTTGTACATGGATGATGGAGGTCAGGCAGAACTGAACTCTGGGCTATACAGAGTAATGCTGACTGTGATGGTTAAGTTATATGTTAGCTTAGTTGGGCTGTGATTCTCAGTAGTTTGACAGTAACAATGCTGTAATTTGTCAGTAAAACAACATCGTCATGTGCCATTTTTGTGATTTGGTGGGATCATCTTCTGTATCCACTTCACCTTGATTCTCAAGTGAGGCCTGGTCTTTGCTGATAAGTGTGGCTTTATGAGATGAGTCCAGCATTGCAGGGGTGTCTTGAAATGTTGATAGGTCCCATCATTTTGAGATTTAATTTGTATATATTTCCTTAAAAACTTCCTGCCATCAAATCTATGCTGACTCATAGCGGTCCCCCAACCAGTCCGTGGGTTTCCGAGACTTGTAACTGCATTTACTTGAGTAGAAAGCCCAGTGTGCAGAGCTGCTGGTGGTTTTGAAGTGCTGAGGATGTGGATCATAGCCCAGTGTATAACCACTACACCACCACATCTCCTGTGTAAATTAAGGTGTTCAATTGGTTGGGGATTAGAATCCATTTCAGGAAAAGAAAGATTTATATATAATGCACTCACACTCAGATATTTCAGATCAATTTATTAATGAAATTATTAAAAGTAACCGCTTTCTTCTTTTTTCTATTTAATTCATTAACTATGGTATTAAGGATTGATAAAGGTATTTTTTAAATATTAAATTTCTCATCTCATGGCCAAAGCATCAAAAATGTTGCATCAATTTTTAAATGACATGGTTCACAAGTATGTAATTCTCATAGGTTTTTTTTCAGTGCCTAATTCTTTGTATTATTTTCCTAGAAATGACTTGGTTTTATTAACGGCATAAATAATGCAGGATAGGATCAAGTAATTTAAAATCCATTATTATAAAGTACATTTTTGAATATAATATAATTCCAATCAACTAAATCCTCAGCAATTATAACCATCTGGTTTTTATCTGAAATATTTAGAATTTGTTCATAAACGATATTTTAAAAGCTATTCAATATGTGTTTAAAATGCTAGTGCCTTTTCACTTTTAATTTTAGACTGTAAAATGCTGAATAAAGAGATAAAGTTTCACTTTTTCATCTTAAAAGAAACAGACTGATAGCATCTAAAAAACACATAGATCTGATAGAGTTCCTTTAGAAACATCATCAATATGGATTTACTGAGATCCAGGTCATGGCATGCATGTTATCTAGTGTGACCTATAGTCCCTGCAAACGTATTCAGAGCAATTTCATGATCCATAAAACATTCAGGAGTAAAAAAATAAAAATAAAAAATAAAAAAATAAATTTAAAAAAACATTTAGGAGTATTTAGTTATGAAAGTTTGATAGTTTATTGGTGATCTCAATTACACTAAGCAAAATATCTAAGGGAGTGCTCCCCCAATAATCCGTATTAATCTTTGAATGGAACTTTATATACATGAGTCTGTCAATGTATGCACAAACATAAACTACCCAATATATATTTGCTGCTGGATTCCAAAAAGATTCAACAATTTCAAGTGCATATTTTTAACTTTAAGAGTATATATATTTTTAATTAAAGCACAATAAAACAGACATTTCTCTAATTTTCATAAATATTTTTAAATTATCCCTGAACATCAATCAGTACAACTATTGTCACCTGATTTTATTTGATATCAATGCTTCCATACCATGTACTTTAATCTAAAAGGGCATATAAAGTGAATCTCAACATTTTTCCAAATATAGTTTATGTTTCTCCTCAGAGATCACACAAGAACTTAGTCAAATGATTGATTTCTGTACTCCTTTAGTTATTGAATTTTTCGCAAAGACAAATAACAAAAAATCAAACTCACTGACATCAAATCAATTTTGACTCATAGCCACCGCATAGGTCAGTGTAGAACTCCCCGTGTGGGTCTCTGAGACAGAACTCTGGAAAGGTATAGAAAGCCTCATCAATTCCTGATGAACCATTGACATTGTCTGTGGTTAGTAGTCCAATCTGTAACCACTGTGCCACGAGGTCTAGATAGGCTAAATACAAATATGCTTAAACCTACAAAAGATAAAACCACTAGAAATGTATTTTATGATTAATGGGTTTACCTGGAAACATTCACCAGGCAAGTCATTTTTCATCAAGCCATTCCAGTCTGAGGTGCCATCCAAAACCGTTTATATGAATTCATAGCTCTCTCCATCAGATGCTTGTTGGTAGAGGATAGAACAGTTATGAAGTTTATAAGGACGTGGTTGGACAGCAGATTGCATGGTTTGGCTTAGGCCATATTCCTCAGCTACAATTCAGGTACATACCCATACTTATGTGAAATGGACTTCAGAAACCGTACCTGTGTCCAGATTAGAGAAGAAATCTATGTTGGTGAAAAATCCGTGAATTTTATCACACTAAGTAAATGAATGTAAGTGCAGAGAAGTACTCCACCACTCCTCTGTCAGTTCGATATATTTGTGTTTTTGTTGGGCTTGTGTGTTTGTGTGATTCTGTACAGTATAAAACTGGTATTTCCAATACTCACAAAGTCACCCACATTGAACAAATATCAGCAGAGTTTCCTAATTAAGAGAGACTATGATGAAAGTCCTAAGAGTATCTACTATTGAAAAAAGGAAAAAGCCAGTTAAAACCTTATGAGTCTAAGGAATATTTTATGGTCTTCTGGCAGCTCAGACCCTTGGGCTAGATTCCCAGTAAACAATTGCTGTCACGTCAATTCAGACTTACAGTGACCCTAGATGACAAACAAGAACGGGTCCACGCGGTCATGCAGCTGTACGTCTTTGCAGAAGCAGACTACTTCGTCGAATCCCAGCGAGCAGCCAGTGGATTCAAACTGCCCACCCTTCCCTCAGCAGCCGGTGCTGAATCCATTGTACCACTAGGGCTTCCTCCTTCAGATTGGAAATTACTAAATATGTAGCAGGGGAAAAATTACCTCATCTACAGAAAGTATACAATAGCTAGATGCAGTAAAACTCTTGTAACATTGATTTGCTGATGTAGAACCGTGCAAAATCAGAAGAAACAACAGGCAACATTCATTAATAATTGTCGTGCAGCTTTTTGCCTCCTCTTTGACACTTCTCTTGCTCCGTGTGTGCTCTCGCAGGTCAGAAGATGGGACACACATGCACTTCCTGGGCCTGGGGTCTCAGCTCCCTCTCAGGGTACTCTTTTAGGATTTCCTCTTCTTGGCCCCCCCTGGGATTTCCTGGGATAACCTGAAACTTCCCCTTTCCTCATCAAAGTCACTTGGATTTACAAAAGCACTCTGCTGCATGACTTCTTTCAGTGTTGGGCAGCAAGACCCGAGGTATAAACCATACCAGAAACCCAACAGTTATATTTAGCATAAGTGAAACTTGCAAATGGACCATTGATTCATTTTCTTCACCGCACAGCCTGGCCTTAGGATTGGTGACTCCGGTGGCGGGCTGGGCTGTGCATTCCACAATGGCTCTGCGGTTCCTGGAGGCAACGTGGTGAGCGATCTCTGCACAGTGACACTGGGCCACGTCAGCAGCACTTCTAGCTTCTTGACGTTGTGGACCATGAGCTTTCGGAGGCCACTGGGCAGCACGTGATTGGCTTTCCCGTTGCTTCTGTCACCAATGTTTGGCATTAAGATCTGGCCCTTGAATCTGATTCCTCTGTACTTCATCTTGACACAAAGGTCTGATTGGTGCGGGATGACCTTCTTGGTCCCTTTTTGACAATGGGCTTTGTCAGGCATCTGAGGGAAGCAATGATGCAGGTGGGTGATGGCTGCCTTCTGCATAGTACCCAAGAAGAGACTTAATTTGAACTCTTTCTGGGAGTGGACAGCCTCATCTTTCTCCCCCAGGGGGACTGGTGACTTAGAGCTGCCAGCCTTGGAGTTAACATCCCACACACCAACCAGCGCTTTTATGTGTTTGACTTTGAATTCCTATTGTGACAAACTACTTTAAGATTATTCATTTAAAAGTCACGTTTCTACAGACTGCATATCACCACTGTAGTTACACAGTTTTGTGAATACAAGGTCATGCATCTTCATCATGAAATAATGAGCTTTGTTGACTGGTGCTAAGGATTTACTTGTGCTTTAGTAAAATACAGGTTGAGGCCCAAGCCCAACATTCCTGTGAATGGGACCTTGTTTGAAAAAGGATCTTGCTTTGCGTTAGTCAAGCCATTGTGAGATAGGGTGAGTCCTAAACCTCTTTCCATCTGAGTGATATCGTATACAGAGAAGTACACACCCAGAAATCCAGCCACCCTCTAAGGATACATGTGCAAGACTAGGAATGAGGGTGGCAGGGCAGGTGGGGGGGCAGCCTGGGGCTGCCAGAGTGGAAAGAGACACGGAACAGCCCTTCTTCTCCAGTGGACGGAGCATAGCCCTGCAAGGACAGCCCTGTAAAGACAGAGGCAGGTAGTGGAGGCCTGTGTCCCCAAGCCAATGGAGACCTTGGTTTCCCAGGTTATGAAGCTCAGCAGTGGATGCGTAGAGACAATAACTGATGCAATGGTTTACGAGGAATGGGGTGGGGAGCATGAGGGGAATTTGGGGACAGATGATGAATTCAGGAGTGGGGAAGGGCATGAAAACTGACTGTGATGATGTACATACACTCTTACAAAGCGATTTACGATGTGGAGGGGTGTGGATGTAGTGGAGACCCTTCACACTTGTGGGTTAGAGATGAGTCCCAATTACATTCTCCAACCAAAATTGAGCCCCACAATCTCTTGCCCTAGTTGTGCTGCCATAGCGTTCCCTCTGAGGAGCACATGGCTGATGGCAGCTTTCACTGTAGGAGAAGAGACATGCTATTGCCCTCACAGCTCCGAGAATGGTCACTCCTGTCCCCACCATGGCATTAGGTTACCCTGCCAATGATCTCAGGGGTCTTTAGGGTTAGGGTACAGCCGACGTTGTGAGGCATGCGGTTATCCATAATTCAGGGGGCTTGCATGCCCCAAGAGTATGTAAGGTGATGCAAGAATGAATTTTCTTTCACTCTTCCGGACCTAGTTCTTGATACTATGAAGGAGGTGAGCACCTTAAAACGTTGTCTGTCTCTTAATTTCTTTCTTTCAATTATCCAGCCATCCCTTAGAACCCGTCTGGATGTGAGGCTGGATCTCATATATACCCATACTCTACCTAACATTCTCTCAGTGTACACGTCAGAATCCTTTAAGGGTGCTTCAAAAAGAGGGTTTCATGATTGCGTGGTTTCTGAAGGGATCATATGGGCTGGTTAAATTTAAGGATAGAGGTCAGATGACAAGGTTATGTCAACTACTTTTTGGCATTCCCAAAGAGTTGTTTTCATAAATTTACTCAAATGACATGACAATCATATTAGGAAAATATTTTAAGAAAATAAATGTCATTGGTAGGAAAATGGCCAGGAAAATTATGTTGGGACATCTTTCCCCACCACTCACTCTTACCTATGTAAAGCTATGTTCATTGCAACATATTTGCAATAGCAAAATCAAATCGTGGGGGGAAAGCCTAAATGTTCATCAACAGATGAATGACAAAAAAACAAAAGTCCTGGTGCGTATCCACAATAGAGCACTAAGCAGTGTTAAAGAACCATGAAGAATGTGTAAAACCTATTGTAATATGGATGAGCCTGGAGGACATAGATTTATGCACATAAAGAAACATTCTTTGATTGGAGCCAGGGGCACGAAGGGGTGGGGTGGGGGACTTCTGACTTCATATTAGACATGTATTAATTAGTGAAAGGATATTTTGCATATTAAAAGGAGATAGTGTTATTTTTTCTTTAAAACTACTGCATCTAAAGTATAAGGTCCATACATTTTTCTTCATCTACTTCTGATTTTTATTGAGATTGTTCTGCATTAGGCTGTGATCCACAAGTCAGCACATCGAAGGCTCCAGTGACTCCCCTGGAGAAATCCGTGGCTTTCTCCTCTCATAAAGAACTCCTGTCTTAGAAATGCACAAAGGCCGATCCAACTAATCCTACTGGGTCAGCACTGACGCGTTGGCAGTGATGAGATATTGTTTTTAGGACCATAGAGTTATATACTCTTGGAAACATCTATCATAATTTTAACTGTGTCAAAATATGCATGACTACAAGCAATTTAAAAAATATTGCAAACAGTGCACATAACTATACAGTCTATCTCATATAATCATAGTATAATTTTCCATAAGGTCTTTTCCAATTGATGAGTATCAAATTAGTATATTTGAGTTAATCCAGTTCACTCAATTATGTTAATATTAATAATGTTAAGACATTAATTTTATAAGGCAAAATTATACCCCCTGCATTTTATAATGGACTTTGCTTTCATAGAATTTATAAATTATTTTGTTAATTATTGAATATCAAATGCAATGATTTTAAATGATCATGATAATAGCAAAATTTGGAGGTTCACGTTCTGCTGGCCTCTTGCAGCCCACTGCCCTATCTTCTCCCTCGGACCTGCTCCTCCTTCAGCAGCATTGCTTCAAAAGACCCTCCTGCCCAAAAAAACAAAACAAAATTCAATTATGAAATGCTCTATGGACTACATACTACGCCCTGGATTTTATCATTAAAATAAATCTTCAAGTAACATGGTGAAGTGAAATTTCCAGCTTAAATATGCTCCTCTATTCATGTCTTTGTAACTCACATCAAAATATTGAGTGAGACCTTGGAAATAAAGTAAGTATAACACTAACGGAAGTACTAATTAATTCACTAATGGTGCATGGCTTTTGCTATTTCTCTGGACATAAGAAAACCATCTCAGAATCACGAACTTGGAATGCCATGCCATTAAGAAGATGCCACCAACAGAGTATCACTGATGACTATCAAGAAAGTATCACCTGAAGTGAGCAAAGCAATGGATGCACCTGAGCTCAAAGCACCAGATGATGAGACAAGAACAGAGAGCCACACCAAGACAGTAGGACAAAGCAGAGAAATTGTGCCAAGGTTGTAAGAGAGGGCATCAAGAAGACATGCCAGCCTATATAACCAAGCAGAATTCAAGGGACTGAGTGGCTGGGAGGTGAAGGACCATAAAGTTGGATGCCTACCAGCATGGCTGAGAAGAGGTGCTGTGGTTTGAAGAAGTGTGCTTTTACTACTGTGTAACCTGGTATTGTTTGAATAAAAATCTGTAATCTTGAGCATGTCTGTGCGTTCTGTGTTTTCCTTACCATGCATTACTGAACCCACCAGAGGAGAGAAGTGGAAGGGGTTGGTGGTGTCAGAATCGGGCAAAGACTGGTGGAGGATGGAGGCAGCCAGCCTTGGGGTGTTCCAGAGTTCTATTGGCCTTCTTCTTAGTGTAGCCATAGGAATTTCACATTCTCCCCGAGCCATGTCCTCAGCTATCAATAGACGTTTCCCCTATTTTGGAGTAGAGTGACATACTTCATTTCAACGAATTTAAGAAGCTTATCAAAGGCTACATAGCAAATCAGTAGGTGACTTATGGAGTAAAAAACAAGCATTCTGACTTCTAATTTAGACTCTCAATATCAAGCTAAGCAATCTATAGTATATGGTTTATAATTTTCATAATGTATATTAACAAAGGTACAGTTAGAAAATGAGATTATAACTTTTCATTGACATTTTCAAGCTTTTTACGATGTTTGCTTTGTTTCCAATGTATGCACATAAAATTTTCATTTATGTGTTTAGGGACAAGTAGTGACTAAAGATCCTGTGATTTATTTGCTTTGTACAAAACAGAGTAAACTGAAATATTTCTGCAGTTTTCTACATCTCGATAAGGGAAAAAGAGGAGGGAAATACAAGATTTTGTATTCAGCATTAATCTGACTATATCCTTGTAGGTCCCCATGGAACACTTCTGTTTATTATTAAACTCTGTTTGATGTACGAAATAAATAATCTAAAGAGTAAAGTATGTATCATCTTCAGTGAGATGAAGAGACTGTCATTTATGCATTTTATAAATTATTTTTACACCTCCAGACAAAAGTGAGTATCCCTGTAATTTAGCATCTTAATTGCTTCCAGCCAAGAGGGAAGCTAAAGCATTTGTATTGTAACTTCCTGTTGCTGAAGAAGGCTCTCTTTATTGTGGCCCACTGTGGGTAGATTTTGGGAGAGGGTCATAAGAGAGTATGACATAGTATAAAAGCAAGAAGAATGAGGGGTTTTTTTGCAATTTTTTGATAAAAATATTTGGCTTCGGTTTTAAAGTAGATCTCATAAGAATTTGCTGTGTTCCAAGAAATTATTTTATGGACCATAATGTCACATGCATAGTTAGTGTGAAATGTCCATTGTGACATCTGCAGCGCCTAGACTGCCCTCTTGCTGGTGAGTATTTCTTAAATGTAGACTTTGTTCATTAAATGAGCCTGGATTGAGTATGGTTGTATCCTAAAGAAACACGCTTTGAAAGTTTCAAAACATGTTTCTATACGATATAATACAAGTTTAATATATAGCATATTGAACGCATTTTCTCTGTTTTAAAATATACAATTCTTAAGCAAAGTTTCCCTTATTTAAATTAAGCATCCTTTTCTGGATTAAATTATGTCCCCTCCCCCATATTTTTTTCTCCTCTATGTCTGTAGTGATAACATTTGTGAATACGGTATATACTCGTGTATAAGCCGAGTTTTTCAGCACAAAAAATGTGCTGAAAAACTGGGGTTCAGCTTATACACGGGTCAGTGGTACCCCAGCGAAATGTAACATCTTGCTGCCCCCTCCCATGAGGTGACTGGATGAGCGCCCATTATCTCATGGGTGATTGCCGTTTCTCCACTGTTCATTCAAAGTCCTGCTGACACAGCAGGGCTTTGAACGTTTGTTTACTCACATCTAACCAATCAGAACCGTCCTATGACGTGTATCTTTGAATAAGCCTTTTAAAGACCATGTGCAAAGGATGTGGCATGAATGGATGTCATCTGGTCAAGCCCGACTAACAAAAGGGGGAAATCTCATGAAGCCTGACATAGAGTTAATAGCAAAGTGCGCTCGAGATGCATGGGAAGACATTCCAGAAGACATAGTGTGACGTGCCTTCCAGAAATGTAGTATTAGTAATGCTGTGGATGGCAGTGAAGATTGCGCTTTGTATGAAAATGACAGCAGTGATGGTGATGATGGCGATCTCAGTGAGGACAGCGTCTATGATGACCTCACACCAGCTGATGCTCTGCATTGGGAAACGGATTATGAGGAATCCAGTTTTGAAGGACTTTAACTCTACATTTTAGCTTGGTTGCTGATTGAGCTCTGGGAATAGTACTCTTAAGATATCAGTGTTGATACTTTATTGTTTTTGTTGAACCTATTTTCCACTTACTGTGCTGGTTTACTAATGTTAAATGACTTGTCCATTTATTTATGTTTTTTATTTAAAATAAAATTTTAAGTACATTACCCCACTGATGTCTCAGTTTTTAGTAATTTTATTTTTATTTGTTTTGATTATTGAAACTCACCAATAGCTTCTGCATTTTCCACCCTAGGCTTATACTCGAGTCAATCAGTTTTTGTGGTTCCCCAGGCAATAATTAGGTACCTCGGCTTATACTCCGGTCGGCTTATATTCGAATATATATGGTAGGTTGTTTTTGTTATGTTAAGAATATTGGATTATGGGAGGGTATAGGTTGAATCTCTTGATTGATATGAAAAGAGAAGATGAAGTAAGCAAGAACAACAACAACAAAGCACTGCCATGGGGATGATTCCACAGGGACTCCACCTGGAGCTCTAACGTTTGTGAATCTTTAGAGGAGCAGTTACGCTCATCTTTCTCCCATGGAGTTGTTGGGTTTGAACCACCAACCTTGAGGTTGTCAGTTCAGCCCTTACCCCACAGGCCCACAAAGAAGATATTGGGGGAAATAAACACCAGGGAAGTAAGGAGAAGGTTAAGAAACAAGGATTTGAAAAAACCTTTCCTTGGAGCCACTACCTTACGTTTTGATGTTTAGCTTCCTATATTGAGAAAATATTTTGCAGTTTGTCAAAACAATCAGCTTGTAGTAATTCTTGTGCAGCACACTAGGAACATAAGGTGCCCACTACGACAGGGTTTCATATTCTTCCTCTGACACATTCACGGTCTCCTTAATTACAGCATTGTTTACCCCATCAATTTCTGAACATAAGTAAAAGTTCATGCTTTACTAAAAGTACACAAGGCATACCTGGATCTCAAATAATTAGTACTAAAATGTTTGGCTGCAATATTAGTATAGTCATTATTTCTTCTTGCCCTTTATATACTTGTCATTTCATATTTTTGACTGATTCTGTTGCTGCCTTCTTAAATATTGATTTTTATTCATATGTAATTTCCTTCTTCCTCTTTCCTTTCTTTCTTCTTTTTTGTTTCTCTTTTCCATTACCAAAACTGAATTTTTTGAAAGATATATCTCTCTTTCTGTTTTTTTATTTCATTTGGACTTCAATTGAAATGGAAAACTTACATTTCTTGGTTGATGAGATAGCAATTATATTACAGGACTATACTTTTGATATGAAGACTGTGATTGTAAAAGCTTTACTTTGCTTTATAAATTGTTGTTACAAGGCAAAAATCTTTCAAATTAAATAATATTAAAATCAATCACTAGAATATGAGATTACTTAGCATGATTTTTAACCTAAAGGAAAGATGTACCATAAAAAAGATTGATGTAACACAAAATAGCCTATATATTGAAATGAATTATTTTTCTTTATGCAAGACTTCTTAATACAAACTTCTGAGTTAAGAAACATATGTGGTTGTAAATTATAGTCGTCTGCTGTCCAATCCACTCAGATTTATTGGGGTTGACATTAGAACATTCTCCTATAATTTTTTATGCTATAATTGTTATTTTTTTTCCATAGTATCATGCTCACCTCAGCTGCTCTTGATGGGACAGCACAGGAACAAGTGCAGAAGAGAGTGTGATTTATTGCTAACAAAGGCTTATATATCTTTTGAGATTGTAATTGTTACTTAATGGGAGCAGATTGTCAGGAGTTAAAACTTTAAAAAGGGAGAGAGAAGGGTCAGAGCCTTAAGAAAACCTCTCAAGTCCTTATCCATCAGAGCTGCACATCCGACTGTCTAGAGGAGGAGGAGGAGGAGAAGACAAACTGAAATGGATTTTGATTCTTTTGTGATATACAAGTTTGTTTCCAAAAAAAGTTCATACATTTTCAGGTTTATTCTAAGCAAACCTGTCTGAACACATCTTTGCAATCAGTGAAATGTAGACAAATTCTCTCAGTAATACAGTTGTCTTGGTTCTATTAGGGCACCTACACACACAGACACACCACACACAGATACACACAAATAAATACAGTCCAGTCACACCATGGATTCTGAGGTGACCTGCCATGCCTGTTTAATTCAAGACAACATTTTTGATTAATAAATATTTCTATAATTTATAGCAAGTTATTCTTCATAATTAAATTTGTGTGTGCATGAATCATGCAATCTAAAATTACAATATATAAAAAAGAAACTGCTGAATTATCTCTATCACAGGATTAATACATATATTTTTGGCCGTGTATAACTTAGAATACAAACACTGGCTGCTATTACAAAAATCCAAATATAATATTTAATATTAAAATAGTTTCTTATATTAAAGTACAAAAGCATATAGACACATTTTAATTACTACAGTATATGACCTTGACCTTACATTCTTTAAATTTCTTATTTTGCAATTTCAACACAAAACTACTCTCTGAGTCTAAAACTGTTCTTCTGATTCCCATAGATGCTCAGCCATTGGGAAGGCAATATCAATAATAAGGCTTTTTAAAGAATGACCTAGACAAATAAGCGGCCATCTAGCTCTGAAGCAACAAAGCCCACAGAGAAGTACACAGTCTAAGTGAATACATGTTGTTGAGCGGACCAGGTAGCAGACAAAAGGAATAAAAACCATCATTGTGTGATCACCGTCCTCACATAAATGCTGAAGACGAAAGTGTGCATAAGCAAGTGTGGTGAAGAAGGCTGATGGTGCCCGGCTATTGAGAGATATAGTGTCTGGGGACTTAAAGGCTTGAAAGTAAACAAGAGGCCTTCTAGCCCAGAAGCTACAAAGCCCACATGGAAGCAGCACACCAACATGTGTGATCATGAAGGGCCCAGGGGACCAGGTTTTCAGTAACAAAGGCAGGGGGTGGAAATCACATCACCGTGAATGAGGGGAGTGTGTGATGGGGACCCAACGCCCATCTATAGACAGCTGGACATCCCTTGCAAAGGGGTAGTGGGGGGGGGGGATGAGTCACTCAGGTTTCAGTGTAGCAACAATGAAACTCACAACCTTCCTCTAGTTCTTGAACGCTTCCTCTCCCCCCAATTATCATGATCCCAATTCTGCCTTGCGAACCTGGTTAGACCAGAGGATGCACAGCGGTGCAGTAGGGACCTGGAAACACAGGGAATCTAGGACGGATGAACCCCTCAGGACCAGCGGTGAGATTGGCAACACCAGGAGGGAAGGGGGTGTAGAAAGGGAAAACCACTCTCGGGGATCTACATGTAACCGCCTCTCTGAGGGATGGGCAATGGGAAGGTGGGTAAGGGGAGATGCCCGGCAGTGTAAGATAAGATAAAATATAATTTATAAACTATTAAGATTTCATGGTGGAGGGGGGAGCAGGAAGGGAGGGGAGGGAAAAAAAGGAAAAGGAACTGATTCCAGGAACTCAAGTAGAAGGCGAATTTTGAGAATGATGAGGGCAACGAATGTATAAGGGTGCTTTACTCAGTTGATGTATGTATGGATTGTGATAAGAGTTGTATGAGCCCCAATAAAATGATTTATTAAATATAAAAAAGAATGGCCTAGAAATGATAGTTTCTTTCTATTCATGTTACACTGTCCCTACGCTAGTTTTTTTTTTTATCATAAGGAGATTACCACATGCTGGGTAATATAATCAATAGTTATATAAATTGATTTAGGAGACACTACCAATATTTTTATGTAACATGGCAGCTTTTAAAATATTCTCTGGGGAAAGGTGGGAGAAACGGGGAATCGATCACAAGAATCAATCTAGAACCCCCTCCCAGGGGGACAAATAATGGATAAGTGGGTGTGGGGTGACAGAGGAATATGAAAGCTATGGAAAAAATAATCTGTAACTTATCAAGGTTTCGTGAGTGAGGGTGTGCAGGGGAGGGAGGAAGAAATGGGGAGCTTATATCGGGCTCAAATAGGAAGAGAATGCTTTGAAAATGATGATGGCAGCATGTGAGCAAATGTGCTTGACACAATGGAGAACTGTATGGATTGTGATGAGATGTAAGAGCCCCAGTAAAAGTATTTTAAAATATACACATTAGCTGTAGCTAAGCATTGTTTTCTTACATATGGATAAAATAGTTATGTATTCTATTCTTTGTAAGAGTCACTTAAACATTTCCATGTTAGGGAAAATATACAACTTGGAATTAACAGATATAAATGGAAGGTATGTAAGTTTTATAATGTTTATCTTCATGGAGAAATTGAAGCATGTTTCAATGGAAGGTGCACTGATAATTGATTCAGAATTGACACTTATTTATATAAGCTTAACAGATAAGCTTATATGATCTATCTTTAGGAATTATTAGAATAATACATCAAATTTATGACTATTAATGTATTTTCTATAGCACAATGAACCATGTAAAAACAGTACATTATAAGTAGCCAAAAAATTATTTTACTCTAAAAGTCATTATTTATTTGCCAAAGGTAAGTGAAATTATATCATTGTTCAATAAATAATTGAATATTTCATTTTCTTTATATGGAAGAAGCTTATTTCTTTGAATTGAGGAGCCCAAGTGGAATATGTTTTAAGCTATAGAATGCTAACTAAAAAGTGGTTGATTTGAACCCGCCAGCTGCCGTAAGGGAACAAGTATGAGACGCTGTGTAAAGCTGTAAAGCTTGGAAACCCAATGGAGCCATTCCCCTCTTCCTTATAGGGTTGGTAAGAGTCAGAATGGACTAGCGGCAGTGGGTGAGCTATGGGAAACATCTGGAGGGCTTATTTGGAAAGGACTAAATACATGTGGATAACCAAACCAAACCCACTGCCACCAAGTCCGGGTTCATCATATAGAATACCGTAAACCAGAGTAGAACGGCTCTGTCGTGTACTTAAGGCTGCACAGTTTAAGGCAGGAGCTAGGCTAACTTTCTCTTACTGGTGGGTCTTACCATGGCCTTTGTGGTCATTGCATTAGCAACGCAATGTTTAGGCCACTCTGCCACCAGGCTTCCTATGTATTTGAACATATAGAGCTGCTTCTCTGTTGTACATTCTGAAAGATGAGTTCATTGGGAGCTTACTTTCATCAACATTTCTCTAAGAACAGCTGCAGAAACTTGAATATATAATCAACAAAGTTACATTTCAGTGCAGATGCACTAGGTGCATATCCAGAATATAGATGGTTACTTGAGAGACTGATGTTACAATCAAATATAAGCAGGTGCACATATTTAAATGATCATGACTTCCATACTCAGTGATTTCAATATAAAATAATTTAAAGAAGCACAGATGCAATTTCCTCTAGTCCCGCTGCCTATTCTTTGCAACTTAAATACTGCAGAATTATCCCTTAATGTTGAAGTAAACAACTTACCTCTAACTTTAGAAAAGTAGAGGGGAAAACAACCCTTTGTGTTCTCTGTGTTGTTAAAGTGCCCCGTAGTCTGCATGTGAACTAGTCAACTTTGAGCAGAATCATTAATGTACCATCAAGAGGGGGAGAAAAGGATAGATTCTCCTGAGCTGGATCACCTTCCGGTGTAACAACACCTGTGCAGGAACTAGATGATGAACCAAAGCTAAAATACACCCAGAGAGAAGGTTTGCTAAATTAAAATCTCATTAGCTCTGTGATGCTGCTCACTTAAGTAACATCTCAGGGAAAAACAGAAAGAAATATACTTAACTCATGAATCACATAAAAAGCATTTATTTATATAAATCATTTATTATACATTTTATATCTCAATTTGGTATACCTTTATTTAGACCACATCCTCACTGGGCAGAATTGCAGTATTCTTTTTCTTTGTATTCATTAAGTACCTAATTAGTATGTTTGTCTACTTGCTGCACAATGTGGATATTAAGGATTTTCCAAAAAAATCGTATTAATCTTCTTAAAAGATTTAGAGTTACAATAAAGATACTTTATGTGAACCTAACCCAATTTAAGGTCCAGCAAGTTCTGCTTTAAAAAAAAGGCAGTGGGGGCGGGGGTATAGTTTTTAACCTGACTCCCTATAGGACAAACAGGAGTTGGCAAGGAAAACAAAAAGAAAACATATTGTGTTATTGGCAATAGCAATAATGCATAGAAAGGTGAAGAGGTAAAGGAAATTCTAGGTACATGCCAGAAAGTTAATCTTAATAGAAAATTGTTCAGATATAGGAATTACATCATCTCCTGAGTCCTATACTATGCAAGAGAAGATTCTATGCAAAATGCTAAAAGCAACAGAGAATTTTATTGTGTAATATGAATATAGTCATTATTTTTCAAAGGATTATGAACTGTCGTTTTAGCTTTTACATTCATCACATAAATAATTTTGTTGATAAAGATAATGAAAATTGATGGTTCACAAAGCTATTGTAAATTGATGGTTCTAAGTTATCCATGCCTATATTAAAAGGGCAGAAGAGCCCCGCAGGGCTTCTTCATAAAAAAAAAACTACATTGCCAATTGTTTCAACATTTGTTTCAATTGCAGGCCGAGGTCCAAGAAATAATATTAATGGTATAGCCAAGCACTGCAGAATGCGCACTCCACAACCCTTTCAAAAACTATTTTGTAATATTATATGGTTAATATTTTTTAATATCTCCATCTTCTCCTCAAGGTTGTGGTCTTAACTTGAAGGCAGAGACTATGTCTTAGTCACCTTTACCAGCAACTCACTACCAAGCCGAGTGCCCCAATAAGTATTTCCTAAATGCATGTCTAAGAATTTAAGTTTGAAATCTCTTAATAGTAATTCCTAACAGTATATTCCCACAAGCAGAAAAATTTTTCCCAAGACACATTATGCTTAATCTATTCCAGAAAGCTACAAACACATTTTATAGTGAAGTTAATTTCTCTTTTATCAAGAAAAGCATGCAGTATCAATTCTTTTAATACACATATTTGTTTAAAATAAGCCTTTCATCATCTGTTCCAACTCTGAACCATGAATGTAAAACAACACCCTTTTCCTATGATATTTGTAAAATGTAATGTATAAATGATTTAAAAACCATTATCAACTCATGAAGTAATGCTATATCCAGCTGCTAAGGGACCCATTTATGTTCCATCTAGAAGTAAAATCTCTGACCCGAGGTCTTCATGCTGTGTCACATTTTTAATGGCAAAGGAAGGTCAAGTCTTCACCATAGCACAAAATTGACTTTTCTCAGTAATGAAACCCATTTATAAACTCTAGCTCTGTGTGTGTGTGTGTGTGTTACTAAGCCATCTGTCCCTGAGTGGATTTTGCTGTCTTTAGGAAAGTCACTAAATTCTATGAAGTCCTTAAATAATGAACATTCGTGTCTCCATTGGATTTCTGAGTGCACTTCACAAACCTTTATTGATTTTGCTTCAGATTCTTCACATTGAGTAAAACAAGCCTAGTAAGAGAATAGTTTAATAAGACCAATTAAAATTTAGCTATCGATGTGATCATTGGTAAGTTTTTTTTTTAATATTTAACAAATGTGCTTTTTTTCGCGTCTCTACTTCTGAAATTGCCTCTGAAAGAATTAAAAAGAGAAGCAAAACATGTGCTTTAATGCAGTTTCTCTTATCTATATCTATTCCCCAAATTTGCACTCGAATGTCTGTGACTTTTATTTTCAGATAGTTCTATTTATGAAAGGCCATGTGTCATGATAAATACTGATATCTCAAGAAGAACAGGGAAAGAGAATTGACAGAAAGGAGTGTGTTAGGACTCTCAGACTTAGTTGCTTTGTACTGTGGTAGCATGGAGGCCTGGTGAGAGGGTTGCAAGTTGGCCTGTGATCTAAAAGGTCAGTAGTTTGAAACCATCAGCCACCCCATGAAACAAAGCCAGTGCTTTCCACACCAGTAAGCAGGTACAGCCGCAGAAGCTCATGGGGCAGTTCCACCTGTCCTATGGGGCCATGAGGAGCCAGTGTTAATTCGGCGGCAGTGTGTTTTGTTTTTGATAGCAAGTTTTACTTCTTCCTTTTTATTTGCACCCATCCCCCAAGAATGGAATAGCACAAAATTGCCATTGGTGTGCAATTGGAAAACATTATTTTACCTATGACCTGACACACTATTTGCATTTAGTGTTAATACAAAAAAGAAAGAAAAAAGATAGAAAAGTTGACAATTTCACTTAATACTGAGCATCAGACTAATGGCTCTCAAAGTCTCTATTTACAAAATAAATTCTTAAGTGAATAGAGGTATACCAGATCTGTTATTTATGAGTTGATGCATATAACTTGTATTTAACATACTACGGTCTAATATTGAGAGTTAAAACCTATGCACACCTACATGCACACATACACACACTGCCATTTAATGTGGAAAAAATACAAAGATGACAAGAATGATTCAGAAAAAGATCACAGAAATCAAATATATGCAATTATCAACATTTTATTAAAATGTGATATGAACAAAATATGTAACTTTCTTTAGATTAACAGTATGAACATTTATATAGCTAATATGGTACTGGTCTATTTTTTGCATGTTCCAAAATTATGATCTTGGTAGGTTAACCTAGTGAATTAGCAGGAGGCGCTCTGGTGGCAGGGTGGGGCATGTGTACAGCAGCTAATCACAGGGGGACCCACAAGCTTCTCCGTAGGAACAAGATGAGGAAATAAGGCCCTTTTTGCTCCTATCAGGATTGGATACCAATAGGAAGGTTTGGCCCTGTCCTATCAGATCACTCTGAGTTAGAACTCACTCAATGGCTGTGAGTTTGAGGGGTTTTTCCCCATTGAACAGCATCATCTTTATGTAGGAGAGATTTCACCTTGCCTCCTCCATGCACAGGCGGCATGGGTATATATATTTAGATACCATGTGTTCCGGATACAGACTTAGCTGTTTGCCATTCAAGATATTTATTGTGCTGTTGTTAGGTGTCATTGGGTCTGCTCGCACTCATAGTGACCCAGTTCACAATGAAATGAATCCTGCCCACTCCTTTGCCCTCCTCACAAGTGTCCCTCCACCGGAGCCCATTGAGGCCAGCGCTATGAAGTCTTGCCATTCTTGCCTTTAAGAAGCACTCTGTCCTTCCTTCTTCCCACACAGGTGCGTTTGTCCATTCTGCAGTCCATGGTATTTTCAATATTCTTCTCCAGAACCACAACTCAAAGTCATTGCTTTGTAAGGTCTTTCTTTTTTAATGTCCAACTTTCACATGCATATCATGCACTGGAGAATACCATGGCTTGGGTCAGGCTCACCTTAGTCCTCAGAGTAAGATCCTTGCTCTACAATACTCTAAATACTCGACAGAGGTCAGAGTTGCCTAATGCAATATGTCTTTTGATCTTTTGACTGTTACTTCCATGAGCATTGACTGTGGATCCAAGCAAGACACAATCCTTGACACTTTCAACCATTTCTCCATTGATCATGATGTGACCTGCTGGTCCACTTGTGAAGACTTTGATCTCCTTTCATTGAGTTGTAATCCATACCAAACTCTATAATCCTTCATCTTCATCAACCAGTGCTTCAATTCCTCCTCCCTCTCAGAAGGCAGGTTTGTGTCATCTGCATATTACAGGTTGCCTTCCCACAATTCTTCATGGACTGTCCTAAGCAAGTAATCCTTTAAAAGACTAAGAAGTGTCAAGAGACTCCTGCAGCAACAATTTCGGTTATGCTTTCTATATTAAGATATATTTTAACCCTTTAAGCTGCGGTTTCCTTGATGTCCTAGAGAGAATAGGGGCAGAGCATGGAAATGTTATCCTTCCTTGATTTCTGGCAGCTAAGTGAAAATGTTATCAAACAGTGTTGTTATACTGTGTGTATTAAGTAACTCAAGCTATTAAATCATTCTTTTAAGTTTCTATAGATAGGTAACAAATCACTATAAATATAATTACTTAAAAAACATGTTTATTATGCCAGGAGGCCAGATATGTTTCTGTTGTTTTCTGCTCAGATCACAACCTGAAATCACCACTTGAAATTTACTATACTGACATCAGGTGAAATTCTCATCTGTGATTAGCAGTCTGTTTTTGGAGTTCCTCTTTGTTAAAAGATGAATTTCCTTGTGGCTATATAGGAATGTCCTCTTTTTGAGCACTTAGCTCCTGGAGGTCCCCTGAGGTTTCTTGCAGCCAGGCTCAGGAGCAGTCCACAGCATGGTTTCTGCATTCTTCCAGGCCTGCAGGAGTCTCTTGACATTTCATAACCCTTTAAAGGACTACCTGCTTAGTCAGCCCACAGAGGCTTATCTTTGATTAATTAACTTGAAGGCAATTTTTCCTTTAAATTTAATATTTTATTAAATTATCTATTTTGTGTTGTATGTATTGTAATGCCTATATTCTATTATTGCAGCAGTGCAGTGACATTTGATAGCAATTTAATACTTCATCAACATATGCATATATTGTGTGAGTTCCCCAAAGTAATTAATATCAAGCTACTTTTCCTAATAGTGGTAATGAAGTTATCATGGTATATAAAAATATGATTTTTATAAAACAAAATACAAATTCCTTGTAAAGAATATGGGAGAATTTACATCACTGTTTTTGATATCCCTCTAAAATAAAAATCGGGCTTAAATAGTCTGCTGTGTTATTTCACACATCTCAAAAGTATTCCATACATTGTATAAAATATCTCATTAATACTTTCAGAGTAAGAAGAAAGAAATGTCTTGTTGGAATTAATAATAATATAAGAGGATCATAATTTGGGCTTGTTTTCATAAATTGATCTCTAACTGAAGAGTGTGGTGGAAATTTCACATGTGGGTCATACCTATGTATGATTTCCCCACTCTCTGCTAATGACCTCCCCGGATTATCAGGAGTAAATTGAATGTGTAAAAACAGAGCTAATGAAATGACTAGCACACTTCATGCACCCAATGAATAATTACTTTTTCTTATAATTTCAGATAGACAATTGATATTGTCTCTCAAAGCACAAATATTAAATGTAAACTCAACTAAAATCATGACTAAAATAGGTAGAAGATGATAGCATACTGGCAGCTTGAAAACTACAGTGAAAAAGGAGGAATATACGCTAACAAGAAAAATGGCAGTTTCACTTTTGAGAGTTTCTTACAAAAATATGTCTAGGATTATAGGAAGTATTGAATCAATAGTGGCAACAGAGTAAGAAATCTGTATGGGAATGTGAAAGTAAGTAAGCATTTGAAATGAGGAATGTTTTCATTTGCAGTCTGTAAATAATTGGAAGCATTTTTAAACTCTTTAATAACTGCTCTCATTCACTTCTAAGCTGTCAATTTGTCACACGGTGGTGGCTGGTGTGTTTCTGTGAGGCTGGAAGTGATTTCAAATCAGCAGGGTTCCCCTCTGGCGAGGTGTCAGTAGAGCTTTCTGATATGACAGAAGGAGGAAGGGCCTGGCAATCCACTTCGAAGAAAAGTGAATCATACAAAACTGATGACGACGATGTATTGAGCTCCCAGTAAGGCCTTAAACATTCCGAACCTCCCTTCCCTTCATTCTTCAATGTCACAACAATCACTGTGCAATGTTCCAGGAGCTGCCTGGAAGCTCAGCTGGATTGGAATGAGTCACTGAGCGAAATGCAGTTCCCTCCCAGTAGAGGTTACCACAGCCATGAGAGCCTGACTTGCTCTTCTGACTGTATTTTACATGTGCCTGTAAACTATTTGCCCAAAGGGGGGTGGGGGTAGTTGGGGGGCAGATGGGGAGTAACATGGCATCTACCTTAAAGATAAATGTCAGTGACATGGCCAGTTCCAGGTCAGTGAGCACCCTGCCTGTGGTTTGCCTGCTCCTGTTGGTTCAGAACCATGGCTTAGGTACACACTTTTGAGGTAATGTAAACTAACTTTTAGGGTCAGGACCAAACTCTATTTTTTAAAATGCACTGCTGTCTGTCCTTATACATGTTCAGTAATTTCATTCTTGTTTTTACACACTTTCATTGGAAGAACTTTTAAATTCATCAGCCCTTGTTTCATGAACAGTAAGTACATTCTTAGGATGTAGTAAATAACACAGAAAACAAAAACTTATGAATAGCAGTGGGATGTTATCTGACAGCATGTCAAACGTGGCCTCAGAAATTGGATGGAACTCAAAACCTCACTGGGGAAGAGTTGCCTCCTGAAAACAGATGAGGAAAGGGCTCCTGCAGAACCACCAATTGCTCATGTGGTGCAACTCCAATGGAAAAGACATGGTTGTAAAAACCCAGGAATAATAGATGGACTGCAATAAGTATGAATCCAGGAAAATTAAAAAATGACAAAAATATTATGGAACAATTAAATATATTTTTCTGATTCTAGCCATTAATTAAACCAAACTGGACAAAGATTGGCCATTTGGAATCAGATGGATGGTCTAGTACGCCAGGAATTAAAAATCAAAGAATGAGATCGTTTATATTGTCTAAAGGCAACAGCAAAACCAAAAAACACCATTTCATAGGGCATTCTGCATAAAGGTGAACACCTCAGTGTTAGGATAAGATTCATATATACTTATAAGGAAGAAAGTGATTATTCTTCCTTACAGGCACACATCAACCACTAATGTTAATTATTAATGATTGTAATGTGAAACGTGAAGCTCCTAAACTGTGAGCAAAGAAAGCCATCGAGTTGTGGCAGAAGTATTGCAGCGGCCGCACCAGGTAACGATGGTGGGCGCTGTGGGTCAGGTGCGATAGATGGCACCCTCTCACCCGGGTGAGAACAATCCCTTCTACTAAGAATTGAAAGTGGATGAACAGAGTAATTTAGTGAATCACACATCCCTCACTTGTAAAGGCAGTATTAAATTCCGTGGTTGGTGAGTTACTTTGAATGTTTTGCCCTTGGTAAAGTTTTTCTTTTAATTTTCTCCAGTGCTATTCCTACACTCTTTCTGACAATAATTTAAACCATTAAAAGAACAGCTATAGTTAAGATTTTCTGACTTTCCAATGAATATTTAAATCCTTTAAAAATATTTTATGGTGATAGATATTCACTCGAATGTGAATTGAAGCCAATGAAATTTTAGAAGAGAGACAAGAAAACATAACTTTAAAAAAGTTTCTTAACAAGCTTGTGTTAAAAAATATGTTTAGAGCTTCCTAAAGACATGAGTATTCTCTTTACAGAGGAAAATCCTAGCAACTGCGGACACCTTCCTCACAGGCCTGAGACTCCAGATTCTAAATTCTGTAACCAACATCTCTCTTGCTGAATAGAGTAGCAGGTTATTTTCTTTTCCTTTAAAAGCAGAATTACATTTCAACTAAATTCTATTGAAAATAACTTTTAACATTAAAAAATTACTCAGCATGCCTGTTATCTTTAGTATGACCTCAAAGGAAATGAATAGCAGTAAGCTAGAAATATCATTTTATTTCCACCCAGGTTATAATGTGATTTAGCTGAAATGAATCTGTTCATAGATAAAGTCCAGCCTCTGCATTGAGACAATAAGAACAATCTTTGTGTTGAAATTATCACTTAAGTCCTGAATTTTATGCAGTTTTCTAACAAATCAGTAAGATTCAATGTAAATTTGCATTTTACCACCCATTAATTTCCTGTGTTATTTGTTTTGAAGAGGTAAGAAAAGAACATTAAAGGAAAAAAAAGTGATTTACTTGAAACTACTACAGCACTCTTAAGTAGCAGGCCTACTCTGAAATTGTGAAATTATATGAAAATGGAACTATATAATATTAAAATGTACATTCAAAAGGAAAAATGTCAAACAATTAAACCCATCTAAATTTATTACCATGTTATACCAAACTTTTGGTTGTATATATATATATATTCTAGTACAAGGAATTCTAAAACTGGCTCTGAGCAGCACTTAGGAAGCTGGATGAAATAGGGACTTCTTAGACCAAAGTTCCTACTGGAAATCCCAACTCAATCATCCCAGATGAATTGTCATAAAGTTGACTTTTCAAAATTATCATCAAGAGTTATTATAACTACAGTTTAATGCATAGCCATAGAAAAATATCTGGAAACCTCTATTATGTAAAATTTTAATCATACAATCCTTTAGCAAGTTTTTTATCCCCATGAGTTGGAATATGATACAGAACTCAGCAACCAAGAATTTATTTTTATATCATCCATCTTTTAATATATGCATTTCCACCATTACTCAAGGATCCTGTCACTATGCCTTTGCTCTGTAGATGAATCTGCCACATCTTCAAACTTCTTTGTTACAAGAATCAAAGAGAAGCTAGCTTAGTAAGTCTCTCTCAAATAAAACATTATGACTTTCTCAAGTCTTCGGGATAATAACATATAATGCGTTTCCCTACAATATCAAAACTCAAGAAATGTATCCTTCAACTGTAGATACTTATATTTTATGTTCAGCCTACAAGATTCCTCTTGTTTTTCTGATTTGCTCGATGTGTATTCCTGAAGTGGTTCTGTCTGGTCAGCTCTAACAGATTAGAAATTACATTCTTTGACTTCTTAAAACAGCCCTCCTTCGCTATCTTTAACCTGGAGGCAGTTGCAACGTCCAGGAAGACACAGTAGGTAGATCCTTCACACAAACGGAATCATTTAACCCAACTGAAGGGAAAACAGGATAAGTGTTGTGGTTGTTGTTTTTCACACATATCGTTTTGTATCCCATTCTGCAAATGACTATTTTATGACTTTGTCTCAAGGGACAGATTCTTTAATAGCCCTTGTGGTAAAAATGATGAGTTAAATGGCATTGATCAGATGCTTTCCTTGTTGCAGGGATTCTTTAGCCTATTTATCTAGTCCTTACAGCACAGTGTAAGATATGTTTTTGTTTTCTGTCAGGTTCTAGAGTGCCCACAAAATTATAAATATGATAATTTATGAATGAACCACCTATGTCAGTAGCTAAGTTACAGTAAGTGCCTCATACAAATACTCATGATTTTGACAACATAGAGTATAATAGAAATTCTTATAGAACCTCAGCAATGTCTTACAGTGGTGGACTATGAGAAAATAGAATAGAATATATCAGTCTAGGCAATAAATACATTTCAAAAAGATCTGAAGTAAATTGCTACACTGAAGTAATAATGTGTTTTAAACATCACAGCTTTGGTGTAGTACTTCTGAATACTCATTGGAAATTGTGTTACAACAGTACATTTGGCCTCTTTTTTAAAGAATTACTATATGATATTTCATAAATACATTCAAACATAAAGAGGCAGCTTATGGCTGGATGTCAATAGAACACTCTTCATTATGTGTGTTTTACTCCCGCCTGAACTGGACCAAATTTAACCAAACCAACATGGGATTTAGACATCGTCGTGACCTGTTCTGACAACCGTATGACCTATGAGGGTCCCGGTGGTGCACTGAACTGTGATCAGCATGGTCGACAGTTCGAAAGCACCACCAGCTCTGCAGAGAAAGACTGGGCTTTCCACTCTGGTAAACAGCTACAGTCGCTGAAACCTGCCTTTTACAAGTCAGTATGAACTCGATGACAGTGAGGTGTACCTTTGTTTTGTTTATTTTGATTTGTTTTTATATGACCCTTTGCATACTATTTAGAAAATTCACCCCGACTTACATAAACAGAACCCTGCCCTCTGGCAGAAAGTTTCGATAATATAACAAATGTATGTCTTAGGCCCATGGACCAAGAAGGTTAAAAGCCAATTGAACATGACCAAAGGAGGGGGTGTGACTTCCTGAAGACCCATAGAGAAGACCCTGAGAGGGACTAGTTATGAAGCCAAGCATCTAAACAGCGAAAAGGAAAAATAAATGATATGGACGATTTTAACTATAAAGCTTTCCTGTAGCAACATTTTCTGTGTAGGGACTAGTAAATAAATTATTGAGAATATTAAAATAATTTCTGGGAGTTTTAAAATCATAGAATCAATCCATATATGAGAGATATTAACAACAGAGAATGTGATTGTCTTCTAGTTTGGGTATTTAGTGTTGAAGTCTTTCACAATCACCTTTCCTCCAAACATACTCAGGCTGGGATCTAATAAATTATATCAAAGGAATTTTTAAGATAAACTAATTGCAATAAATCAAAATCTGATTTTTCCTACCACCAGCCACCACTAGTTCATATATTTAACTCATATGCATAATTGAAATAAATTATTTTTCAGGTCTTTCTAAGTAACTGTATTTAAGAATAATGTGTGTATGTGTGATTTCATTCTTGTAGAAACTTTCTTATTATCCTAAATTTTTTTTTACATTTTATTAGGGGCTCATACAGCTCTTATCACAATCCATACATATACTTACATCAATTGTATAAAGCACATCTGCACATTCCCTGCCCAATCATTCTCAAAGCATTTGCTCTCCACTTAAGCCCTTTGCATCAGGTCCTCTTTTTTTCCCCCTCCCTCCCCGCACTCCTCTCCCTCATGTGCCCTTGGTAATTTATACATTGTTATTTTGTCATATCTTGCCCTATCTGGAGTCTCCCTTCCCCGCCTTCTCTGCCATCCATCTCCCAGGGAGGAGGTCACATGTGGATCCTTGTAATCAGTTCCCCCTTTCCAACCCACTCTCCCAGCATCGCCCCTCACACCCTTGGTCCTGAAGGTATCATCCACCCTGGATTCCCTGTGCCTCCATCCCCCATATGTACCAGTGTACAACCTCTGCCCTATCCAGCCCTGCAAGGTAGAATTCGGATCATGGTAGTTGGGGGGAGGAAGCATCCAGGATCTGGGGGAAAGCTGTGTTCTTCATTGGTACTACCTCGCACCCTGACTGACCCATCTCCTCTCCTAAACCCCTCTATGAGGGGGTCACCAGTGGCCGACACTTGGGTCTCCACCCTGCACTTCCCCCTTCATTCAATATGATATATATATATATATACACACACACATATATATACATATACATACATATTTTTTTTTTGCATGATGCCTTATACCTGGTCCCTTTGGCACCTCGTGATTGCACAGGCTGGTGTGCTTCTTCTATGTGGGCTTTGTTGCTTCTGAGCTAGATGGCCGCTTGTTCGCCTTCAAGCCTTTAAGACCCCAGACACTATCTCTTTTTATATCCTAATTTCACAAACATCAGAATTTCTACCTAATTGGTCCAAACCATACCATTTATGAAGATGCAGCTGTGATTACATTCATGTAGATCATGCCCCAAATGCATGCTTCCAACAGCCGCATTATAGAGCATAGATTGTGAATCTTTGTGCACATAAATACTTATCTTCTACTACTGTATTTTCTTTCTCAGAGCCAGAATCAGGACCTTCCGGGAAAGGAAATCGTGTCTAGGAAAAAGCATGCATTATGTCACGTAATGTTCAGGGTGTCCTTTGATGACAAAGGACTGATCAAAAATAAATATAATGACTTGCCTTGAGGTTGTAAAAGAAAGGCTGAACCAGGCAAACTTTGTGATGCTCTAACAAGCGCATTAATCTTATTTGGGTACATTTACTACTACTGAATTGTTAAACTCACGTCCTTACAGGTTTACTTACATCCCTTCATTTAAACTCACTCTTTAAACCTTTTCTTCTCTGGCTGGCTAAGCCTTCATCATGAACTGAGACTGGAATTTGTAGAGTGGATTTGCAGGGGCACCATGGTTTATTTCCATTATAATTAATGGGGGAAATGATAGGAAAGTGGTTCAGAGGAAAATGTTTAGCTTTTTACTAAAGATAGCTGGTCTAGTACCTCCTTCGGTCCAAGCTTTTATTTTTGTTTATGCGTCTTTGGTTTTCTCTTGTCCAATAGTCAAATTTTCAAAATTCTAAAAAATCTACACTTGCCATTATGCTTTGCCATTCATAGAATCATGTGCCTTGCAAATGATGATGATAATAAAACAGCTGTCATTCAATAATTGATATGTATGTATAAAAATCTGAATTTATAGCTTTCTCAGATATTGACCTTCTCAATTATGGCTCATGGGTGACTCTTTCTCTCCAGCTCATTGAGATAAGCCTTCAATGAATTTAACAAATCAAATGTTTTATATTTATTTTTATTAATATACTGAATGAGAAATAAGCATATCTTAATATACTATCTCATACTTACTATAATTTTATGTAAAATTTCCTATATTCAATTGTGCTATCATTTAGTAAAATATAAATATATTTCAAATTTAAGAAGTCTTAAGTTTCCATACACCCTTGAACCCAATTGTTAGACATCTTAGTTTGTCTTTAAAATCTTACTCTTTGACAAGGTGCTTAGTAAGAGAACATCAGACCTTCAAAATGAACAGTGGCTTGTCTCTGGTGCCTGGCTGTCAAGAGATATAGCGTCTGGACTCTTAAAGGGTTGAAAATAAACAAGGGGCCATCTAGCCCAGAAGCAACAAAGCCCACATGGAAGCAGCACACCAACATGTGTGATCATGAAAGGCTGAGGGGACCAGGTTTCAAGCAACAAAGCCTGGGGTGGGGGTAGGGCGGAAATCATATCATCGTGAATGAAGGGAGTGCATGATGGGGACCCAATGCCTATCTGTAGACAACTGGACATCCCTTGCAGAGAGGTAGTGGGGAGGAGATGAGTCACTCAGGGTTCGGTGTAGCAATAAGGAAACGCACAACCTTCCTCTAGTTCTTAAACGCTTCCTCCCCCCAACTTTAATGGTCCCAATTCTACCTTGCAAACCTGGTTAGACCAGAGGATGCACAGCGGTACAGATGGGAGCTGGAAATATAGGGAATCCAGGACAGATGAATCCCTCAGGACCAGCGGTGAGTGGCAATACCAGGAGGGAAAGGGGGTGTGCAGAAAGAGGGAACCGATCACAAGGATCTACAAATAACCTCCTCTCTGAGGAATGGGCACAGAAAAGTGGGTGAAGGGAGATGTCGGGCAGTGTAAGATAAGATAAAATAATAATTTATAAATTATTAAGGGCTCATGAGGGAGGGGGGAGCAGGGAGGGAAGGGGAGGTGAGAAAGGAAAGTGAGGAGCTGATTCTAGGAACCCAAGCAGAAAGTGAATTTTGAGAATGATGAGGGCAATGAATGTATAAGTGTGCTTTACACAATTGATGTATGTATGGAGTGTGATAAAAGTTGTAATAGCCCCAAGAAAATGATTTTTAAAAAAGAATTGAAAATACCACTTAAATTATTATTTACACTTTAGAAGTTTTCTGATATTTTCTACCTCTATGCATAAATATGTGGCTTTCCATAAATGTCTTCCAATTTAGACTGGGAATTGATTTTGTAATTGTGTATGAACTCACATTGAAAAGATTCCTTAATGTATTTATATGTTTTTTTAATTAACAGATCATTTTATTGGGGGTTCTTACAACTTTTTAACAATCTATCCATCAATTGTATCAAGCATATTTGTATATATGTTGCCATCATTCTTTTCAAGACATTTACTTTCTATTGAGTCCTTGGTATCAGCCCCTATTTATTCCCTCCCTGCCCCCTTTACCCTGTTGACCCCTTGATAAATTGTAAATTATTATTAATTTAATACCTGACACCTACGGATATCTCCCTTCCCCCGTGATTTCGGAAGTGGTGGTTGGGGGTGGTCATGTGTCGATCATTGAAAGTTCCAGGGGAGAATTGTTACCAAGTCCTCTTCCCAAGATTGCCTTAAACAAATTAAGTTTTAAAGGATTTATTGCCCCTATATAAGAAGACAAATGGTGCTATGTTTATCATCCAAAAGACCTTTTAAGATCTATCTTGAAATACAATTCTGGGAAAGGATAATGTATATCCACACACAAGGAAATCCAGGCACTAAAATTATTCACCAAGCATTAAAGCTAATGGTGGAGAAATTGAAGAATTCTAGCAATGTCTTCAGTCTGAAATTGATCAAACATGCAACCAAGATGTGTTGATAATTATTGACTTCTGGTATGTGAAAGTTGGAAAGAAACTTTTGAAGAAGGAAGAAGTACTTGGAAAAATGTAGTCTTGGTGACGAAGCTGAAGATCACATGGTAATTTATGTAGGATCAACAACTTGTTCATAGAAAATACTTTTTTTTTCAACAACACAAATAGTGACACTATACACATGGCCTACTCCAGATTGAAGCCACAGAAATCAAATTGACGACACCTGAGGGAAGAGACGCTAGAAAATCAAGTCCAAGCTAGGGGTTGCCAGTGAAACAACCCATCAGTTGCTCAAATGTAAGTTCAAGTTGAAGTTGAAGAAAATTAAAACAAGTTCAAGTGAACCTAAGTATGACCTAAATTTCAAGAACATCTCATTTAAAAAACTGAGAACTGGAATTCTAATGAGAGACCTGATGGATGGCATCAATAATATCAATTATGAAGAAAGTAAAAGGCCATTAAAAGTATTGGAATAAAACAAAAGATCAAAAAGCCTATGACATATATTTATGGCACTCTATCAAATTATGGTTATAAAATTATTGTTGGTAGGTAATGTGGAGTCAATTCTGACTTTCAGAAACACTGTGAACAACAGTATCGAACACTGTCTGGTCCTGAGCCAACCTCAGAAGTGCTCTTAGTTCGAACCCATTATTTCAGCCATTGTGTCAGTCTATCTTGTCCAGCACCTTCCTCATTTTCCTTGCCTGTCTACTTTGCCAAATATGATGTGTTTCTCCAGAGATTGGCTTCTTCTGATAACTTGTAGAATGTTTTCAGATATTAAAAGAGACAAAAGCTTGCTATTCTTGCCTCTAGGAAATATTCTGGCGAAACTTCATGTAAACTGACTTCTTAGTTCTTTGACAGACCATGATAATTTCAATATTATTTGCACTTCCATAATTAAAATGCACCAAGTCTTCTCAGTTCTTCCTAATTTAATGTCCAACTTTCACATGCATAGGATGGGAGCAAAAATACCATGGGTTGTGCCAGGTGCAAGTTGGTCTTTAACGTATCATCCTGGCTTTGCAACACTTCAAAGAGGCTCTTGACTGGAGCTTCCATATGCATTGATTGTGGATTCAAGCTAAACAAAATCCTTGGACAATTAAACCTTTTCTTCATTTTCATGATGTTGCCTATTGGTCCAGTTGTGAGGATTTTGGTCTTTTTTGGATTGAGTTATAATCCAAACTGAAGGCTGCATTTCAAGAAATAGGGTGGTGTCTTGATGTACATTGAGTTTTTTGGGATTTTTTTGTTTTTAAATTATATCGTTTATTGCACTTTCAGAGTTTATAAGTAGAAAGTGAGTTAATATAGTTTAAATTCGACCTCAAATTATTCTTCCCATAACTTTTTTCTTTTTTTTTAAATCGTTTTATTAGGAGCTTATACAACTCTTATCACAATACATACGTACATCAATTGTGTAGAGCACATTTGTACATTTCATTGCCCTTGTCATTCTCAAAACATTTGCTCTCCACCTAAGCTCCTGGCATCAGCTCCTCTTTTTTCCCCTCCCTCCCTGCTATCCCCTCTCTCATGACCCTTGATAATTTATAAATTATTATTTTGTCATATCTTGCCCTGCCCAATGTCTCCCTTCACCCACTTTTCTGTTCTCCATCCCCCAGGGAAGAGGTCACATGTAGATCCTTGTAATTGGTTCCCCTTTCCAACCCACTCTTCCTCCACCCTTCCACTCTCCCTCCACCACTGGTCCTGAAGGTATCATCTTCCCTGGATTCCCTGTGTTTCCAGTTCCTATCTGTACCAGTGTGCATCCTCTGGTCTAGCCAGATTTGTAAAGTAGAATTGGGATCATGTTAGTGGGGGAGGAGGAGTTTATTAACAAGCTTCCTCCAATCCTAGTGCTGGATTCTCTATCATATAAGCTAGCTCCCATGGTTATTTGCTCAATTTACAGATTGAATAAGTATGAAGAGGGGATTTATCCCTGAAACACACCTTTCCTAATTTTAAACTATATAATGTTCCCTTCTCCTATTCATCCAACTACCTCCTGACTTATGAACAGATTTTTAATGAGCATAATGAAGTATTCTGGAATTTCTATATTTCTCAAGATTATCCATAGTTTATTATGATTCATATGGTCAAATATATTTTAGTGGTCAATAAAACATAAGTACACATCTTTCTGGTATTCCTTGCTTTCAGCCAAGATCCATTTCACATCAACAATGATATACCTTGTTCCATGTCCTCTTGTAAAACTGACCTAAACCTCTGGCAGCTTCCTGTCAATGGACTGGTTATTACAATCACGATTGGATGGCATTCAGCCAAATTTTACTTGCATGTGATTTCAATTATATCATTCTATAGTAAAAATATGGAGTGTTTCCAATCACTTGGCCAAGTAGCTCTCTTCTTCCACGAGCATAGAAGAGCGAGTGCTTTCATACTTCATAAGATTTTGAAACCTTTCAATTAGTATTTCATCAATGACTGGAGCCCTGTTTTTAGCTACTGCCTTTAGTGAAGCTTGGACATATTCCTCCAGCACCGTTGGTTCTTGGTGATCTGCTGTCTCTTGAAATGGTTGAATGTTGACTAGTTCTTGTGGCACAGTGATAGTGTATTCTAGCCATCCTCTTTTGATGGTTCCTACATCATTCCCTCTATTATCCATAGAATTGAGTATGAAATTTTCTTTAGATTTTCAGTATTATGTGTTCTTGCTTTGTAGGTTTTCTATCTCTAAGTCCTTGAACATTTCATTAAATACTTCACTTTGTTTTCTCATGTGGCCTTTGAATGTCCTGTTCGTCTACGTTACTGCCTCATTTCTTCTATTTGCGTTCACTCCTGTAGATGAAGAGCACGTCTCTGACTTTCATCTGACATCCACTTGGATCTTCTTTCCTTCCTATCTTTTAGCGAACTTTCTTCATGTACGATGTGTTTGATGTCATCCCAGAGCTCATTACTCATTAGGTCTTCTATCATTAGTGCATATTCAACAGTCAACACTTAGCCAGGTTTATCTAATGATATGGAGCTCTTCTATTTTTTTCTTTCCTCAGATGCCATCTACTTGATTTCTGTAGTCTATCTGTAGACGTCTTTCTGTACAGTTATCGTTGGTGCTGTTGAACAATGTGTTTGCAATAAGGAAGTCATTGGTCTTGCAAAATTCTATCATGTGATCTCCAGCTCCTTTGCTATCACCAAGACAATATTTTCCAAATACTGTTCCTTCCTCTCCCCCCTCCCAATTTTGTACTCCAATGCCAACAATATCAATATATCTTGATTGCATCGTTGATCAATTTCACAGTGAAGAAGTTGGTAGCATTCTTCAATTGTTGCAGCACTAGTTCTAGTGTTTGGTGCATAAATCTGAATAAGGCTTGCATTAACTGGATTTTTTTGTGTGTGGATAGAGATTACCCTATCATAGCCAGTCTTGTGCTTCACAGCTGATATTGAAATGTCCTTTGTGATGATTAATTCAACACCATCATTTTTTAATCCACATAAGATGTTACAACTACAAATTTTCCTAGATTTGTAATTTGTACATTCTAAGTTCCAATTATTCATTGACATTTTCAGCTGTTTCTTTTCATTTTGAGCTGTGCCCCATCAGCAAACAAACTTCCCAATAGCTGTACCCCACGGGCTTGACTCCGTTCCCGTCATGATGGTTCTCACTCTACTGTGAGGAGACAGGGCTTTCCCCTTCACGTTTTGAGTGTTTTCTGACCTGAAGTCCTCATCTTCTGGCTCTTTCTTGACATGCTGTGCTCCTGTTCATGAGGGTTTTTCAGTGACAGTGTTTCAATGCTATCCAGACGTTTCATGTTGGCTAATTCCTCAGAAGCAGGTAGCCAAGTCCTTCTTCAGTCTGTTCTTGTCTGCACACTCTGCGGAAACCTCTTTACTCTGGGTGACCCTGCCGGCATTTGAAGAGCTAGAGCATAGTTTCCAGCGTCACAGCAACAACAAGCCACCACTATGACAAACTAACAGACAAAGAGTGTGCATGTTTCGTCTTAGTATTTTGATTCATATATTTCATATTTGCATATACTATGATGCCTAACAATATGTGTGTGGTGTAGATACTTCTATAATCTGTTATTACTTAATACCAGAAAACCATAACCCCTTCCCATTATTAATCTCTTACAAGTGCTTAGAAATGCCATTTAAATAGAAATCTCTTTATTCATATTTAAATATACCCTCTGAGAAAAATATTTATTCACACTCAAAGAAAGGGTAACTAAAAATCACAGATTTTTAAAATCTTCTCTAGACTTATATTTGTGGCTATAAGGAACAAAACCTGACTTACTGAGAGTGCAGAAAATGGAAAGCACTTACTGAAGAGGACATTCATACTAATTACATCTCAACAGAGAGAAACCAACATTCCTCACCATTTTATCAATAAGCAGCATCATGAGAAAGAGAGGACAGTATAGAATTCTGAAGAAGTTTATTTATTTTAAAAAATCACTTTATTGGGGGCTCATACTGCTCTTATCACAATCCATACATCCATCCATTGTGTCAAGCACAGTTGTACATTTGTTGCCATCATCATTCTCAAAACATTTTGTGTCTACTTGAGCTCTTGGTATCAGCTCCTCATCCCACCCCTCCTTCCTCCACCCTCCCTCCCTGACAAATACTTGCTAATTTATAAATTATGATTACTTTTTCAGTTTTACACTGTCTGACGTCTCCCTTCACCCACTTTTCCTTTATCCATCCCCCATGGAGGAGGTTATATGTAGGTCATTGTGATTCATTCCCCCTTCTCCCTCACCTTCCCCTTCCCCCCGTGGCACACTACTCTCATTATTCTTCCTGAGAAGTTTGTCTATCCTGGATTCCCTGTGTTTCCAGCTCTTATCTCGATCAGTGTACATCTTCTGGCCTAGCCGGATATGTAAGGTAGAATTGGGATCATGATAGTGGTGGGGAGGAAGGATTAAAGAACTAGAGTAAAGTGGTATGTTTCATCATTGCTACCCTGTACCCTGACTGACTCATCTCCTCCCCGTGACCCTTCTAGAAAGGGATGTCCAGTTACCCACAGATGGGCTTTGGGTCTCCACTCCACAATCCCCCTCATTCACAATGATAAGATTTTTTTTGTTCTTTGATGCCTAATACCTGATCCCTTCGACACCTCATGATCACATAGGCTGGTGTGCTTCCTCCATGTGGGCATTGTTGCTTCTCTGCTAGATGGTCGCTTGTTTACCTTCAAGCCTTTAAAACCCAAGATGCTATATTTCTGATAGCTGAGCACCATCAATCGTGTTGGGAAAGTGAATACCATGGCACACCAGTTTAATAGAACAAAGAGTTATTTCATTGAGTAGAGGCCCAATGTCCATCTGCTACCTTAATACTAAACCTATAATGTAAGCGCATAGATCTATTTCGCCATCATCATATATACTTACATTTATATAAGTGCATGCCTGTATTTAGATCTCTATAAATGCCTTTGCCTCCCAGCTTATTCCTCTATTTCCTTTTCCTCCCCTCTGTCCCAGTATCATTTTCAGCCTTCATTTGGGTTTCAGTAATTCCTTTCGGTTACATTGCTCTTGGTCAAGCCCTACCACCTATGTTCTCCTAGCCATTGATTTTAGATCACTTGTTGTTCCTTTATCCTGGGGTTTGTTAATACCCACTCCTTCCCCCATGCCCTCCTCTCCTGTATCCCCGGAACCGTCGGTCCTGTTGCTATCTTCTAAGGCATTTATTTTACTTGGATCTGCAATCAACACCCACAGAAGAATCATACAATTAATCAAAGGGTAAATCTCGGTAAATAATTGTGTATTGAGTACATAAATTTTAATTATAGTTGTATTGACTGAGTTACTTGTTGTAAAAGATCTCATTAAAATGTAAAAAGCAAAGGTGTCACTTTAAAGACTAAGGTGGGCCTGGCCCAAGTCCTGCTATTTTCAATTGTGTCTGTAGAATGTGAAAGCTGGACACAGACTAAAGGAGACTGAAGCAGAATGAAGCCTTTGAAGTATAGTGTTGACAAAGAATACTGGCTACACCAGAGACTTACAGAAGAACAAACAAATCAGTTTTACAAGAACATTCAGAATTATTCTTAGAAATAAAAAGGCAACATTTCATTGTATGTATTTTGGGCATGTTATCAGGAAGATTAATCCTTGGAAAAGGACATTGCTTAGAAAAATAGAGGGTTAGCAAAAAAGAGGAAAATTCAATAAGATGGATTACCACAGGACCTGCAACCATGGGCTTCAACACGTTAACAACTGTGACCATAGTAAGGACCAGACAGTGTGTACTTCTATTGTACTTAGGGCTGCTACGAGTCAAATCCACCCACAGCACCTAGCTGTGGCATCATCTATTACTACATGCCTGCCAAACTGTCACCAAGAACGACTATAAAAGCTTGAAAAAAGATCAAAGTTTATTTACTTTAAAGTATCAAGGCAATTGAAGACTTGAGAAAGCAAGATTGAGAGAAAAGAAAATTAATTGTGATAAACCTCCATTTAACTCCATCCTCTCTTATAGAATGTTTTTTTCTTTAACTAATTCCTAGGATGGACATGAAGTCTAAATAGAAATCTGGACTGAACATGCCAACAAACTAACGGAGCTGGTCAGAAAATACTACAAGTCAAACTTATGAGGCAGCCAGGACTTAGCTGTCCAAAATCAGAAAAGAAATGGAAAATTTATAAAATTCAGCCTGACCTTCTATGTGTGATTTTACTTGATGCATTTTCTCACCCTCTAAACTGCACACTCGGGGTTAAATGAAGAGAAAACAGCTAGAAAATAGATGCTCAGAATAAACAACAGAGGATTTGATAGCTGCACGGCACTGAAAGGTTAAAAAATAGAGTTCAGGGAAGAATAAAGAAAAGTGAATGGTTAGTAACCTGCACTTTCTTTATAGGAAAGACTCTAATAAAAGGGCTATAGCTTAGGAGTAAAGAAAACAGAAATATATCAGCCTCAGTTGATCAAGTAATAAACTCATGAATGTCTGTCTGCCAACAATTAAACAAAACAATTTGGTCTCCTAGAAAATAGAATCAAAGATCTGTAACCAAGACAAAACTAAGCAAGGGAAAAACATGTTATCTAGGTACTAGAGTTTTTAGACACATGCTTAATCTGTCTAAAATATACTGGGAGAGGGTTAATTTTGCCCAAGAATTGAAATTTTAAAATATGTGCATGTATTCATACATACACACATATATAGAATGAAACTGGAAATAAAATATATAACTGAACTAAAATATTCAATAAATAGGTTTAAAAGAAAGTAGACTTTTCACCACAGCAGATTCCTGTCTAATCTTCTTTTCAGCCTCTCTAGGAAGTTAAATAGAGAATATTTCCATTGAAGAGCAAACACCAATGTGGCAATTATTTTTAAAACTTGGACCTGCATGTAATGAGTCCTAGAAAGAAAGAATGAACAGAAGTAAAATTGAAAGAGATATTAACCACTTAACTTTCTTAATCTGATAAAAGATATCAAAAACCTCTCACTGTCATCGTCAACGCCAACTCACAGTAACTCTACAGGATGGGGTAGAATTGCTCCAGCGGATTTATGAGACAAAAGATTCAGTACCAATAATTGACAACGCTGTGAAAATCCCATGCAATATAGATGTGAATGAAATCCAGCTATTGTGCATTATACATGCTAAAGGCCAAAGACAAAAAGAACTCTTAAAACTACCACGAGGGAAGAAAATATTACCTTTCAATGAAAACATAGAAACCCAGCAGTTGACCTTTGTATTTTATAGGACCATTTGATATACATTAAAATTAATGGTGGTTCCCCTACATTCAATGGGTCAGTTATATTTGTATTTGTAGATAGAGCAGGAAAAATAACAACAGGAATTAAGAATGATAAAAAGGAAGGAGGAAGAAGGAAACAGAAAAGGAAAGGAAACAGCTTACATGGCACAGAATAATGACCTCCTCTGGAAATGAAATTCACATATGAAAATGCTGCAAGAATGTGTAAGAAATACCTATGACTCAGAGATATAAAATATGTTACCCAAACCTAGGACACACTAACCATAAAGTGGAAAATAAACAAAATTGAATTATATAAAAATCATAAACTTCTTTTTACCACTAACAAAGTAAAAATCAATTTAGCCAGTGAGTGAATACTTTAAAAATGGGAAAATGTATCACATATCATGTCTATTTAATAAATAATATGTCTTATTAATATTAATTATTATAAATACATAAGGAAACCTGATGAAATAAGAAGGGGCTTCAAACATTTTTGTGACAAATTTCATTATTTTCTATGTTTTCCATTAACTTTTGAAATCCTCTCATAAGACAAGTTAATAAAAAGTTAGGTACTCATGCCTTTTATCTAAATATGCAATAAAGTTATGTCACTTTTCTTATACTTTGTTCTGGGGATGCTTTAACTCACCAGAATTTATGCCTGATTATATAGGCAAAATATGCTTCTGGGGCAAAGCTACAGGAACCTCAGGCGTTTACATTTCACAGTTCAAACTCTCTCTCTGTCCAAAGGAGAAATTTGTAGCAACTGATGCCCTTGAACACGTGGGAACTTGGAATCCCCGTGAGGTGCGTTCACTGTTGTATAAGGTCACGAGGAACCCTATAGAACAGAGCGAAGCTGACGTTTTTAGTATTGTTAGTCACTGACGAGTCAGACTCGTAGTGACCCTATGTAAAATAGAAAATTCACTGTCCTGTCACATACCGTGATCACAATGACATGTCTGAGTTTATGATTGCAGTCCATCTCCTTGAGATTATTTCTATTCCGCCGATCCTCTGCTTCTTTAAATGCCAGGAACTTCTTTCAATATCGTTTTTCCTTTCTCTGAAAATCTGTGAGCTTGTCAGTAGTGAAAACAGTCAATATTCCTAGAAAACACCTTATTTTAATGACATCACATTTTCTTCAATCCTCCTAATTGCCATGCATAGAAAGTGAATGGAAAGAGCATGGTTTAAGCCAGGTGCCCCTTTGTTCTCAAAGGGACGTAGTTACATCCAAAGATTTCAAAGGGTGTTTTTTTTGCAACAAATTAGCTTATCTCAACACATAGACTTCTTGACTGCCCCTTCCATAGATGATGATTGTAGATCTAAGAAAAATTAATACTGCACACCTTGAATATTAGGATTGATAAATGTTATCAGAAATGAGAGGTAGAAAGAAACAATAAAAGGTTAGTGAGAAGAAGCAGAGAGAAACAGGGAAGGACAACAGAGAGAGAAGGAGGAGAGGAGGAAGTTAGTATTAACTATCTGCATAACCATCAAATTTAATTTTTCTTGAACCATCATTTCCTTTTCACAAGCCAATTATTAAGGCTTTTAAAATTTTATCATGATAGGCTATGCTGTTGTGTACTATTATGTATGTGTTCATATATTTTAAATTAATATTCTTATCAGTTTACATATTATAGAGTAGTTTGCCATATTCTATTAAAAGACCATTGTCATAATCCAATATACATTTAAGTATAGATTTCTACATTCACAATGATTACTTTGAGAATTCTTTGCAGGTGAGAAACAAGAAAGAGTGTGCAGTTGATAGATGTCACAAAAGAAGTAAAATCGTACATGAGACATGGAAAACTGCTATGACACAAAGGGTCATCTGTTATGTAACTTCAGAGAACACCACTTACATTTGTGGAAATAGAAATTCTGCTTAACTGTGCACTTCTGTGGCCTCTGACATTTAACTTTTTAAAATCTTTTTCTTGTTTTATTTTTTATTCAAATACATTTTATTTAAACTTAGGTTTTAATCTTCCAATAATGGTGAAGTAGAATGTGACACATGGTGAGTCCATGAGTATTATAGCAGGGCAATGTTTCATAATATTTTTAATGGTTTGTCTTTCTGAACTAGATTTCCAGGCCTTATTTTAAAGACACATCTGGGTAAACTGGAATCTTGAAACTTTTGCATAGCAGCCAAGCTCATTCATGATTTGTACCACTTAGGCTTCTAAAGGAGACCTGGTGATGGTGTGTGTTTGTTGTTGGGCAGCTAATTGCATGGTTGGCTATTCAAAGCCACCAGTTACTACTCTATAGGGAAAAAAGGAGGCGGCTTACACCTCTGAAGATGTAGTCTTGGAAACGCTATATAGGTGCTTTGGGTAGCAATGGGCTCAATGACAATGGTTTTAGTTTTTGATTTGTGGTTCCCATAATTTCAAAATAATAAAATAATATAATTTTAAATGAATAAATTGATGACTTTTTACAAGTATTAGCATCCATGGGACCAGCACCAACATCATAACATAAGCCAGTTTCCTCACCTTAAATAGCACTTTTCTATCTCTTTCAGCAAATTGCTTCACCAAATTCATATACCAAAAATGTATTGCTCTACGTTCTGAGTCAAGTTAAAAAAGTTAAGAAGTACTCAAAAGAATTAGAAACAAAACACTCTTCCCTGGTTGATGTTGTCGTCAGGTGCTATTAGTCAGTTCACACTCAGCAGCCCTGTGCACCGCAGCGCTGACTATTGCCTGGCTCTGCACCATCTCCACAGCTCCTCCTGTCCTTCAGCCCACTGGCACCTACTGTGTCAATTCATCTACCTCAGGGGCTTCTTTTGCATTAACCCTTTATTTACCAAGCACAATGTCCTGCTCCGGGGCCTAGTCTCCCATGACAGCACGTCCAAAATATGAAAGATGAAATCTCTCCATCCTTGCTTCCAAGGAGCAATCTTTAGGAGAAGAAATAACAATGTAATTTTTTTACATTTTGCTAATTCATATACATGGAAATTCTGAAACTACTAGACTAGTTGGCACAATAAAAGTCATGTTATATATAATTGATGGAACTTATAATTATTATTATTTTGGCAATAATGGTAATAAGTATTGGAATGACTCTTAATGGGATAGATGTATTTGTGGTACATCACCAAATAAGCCATCTGTTACCAGTGCATGAAGTGGTATTGGAAAATATTTAGACAAAAGCATATCTCATATGAACACATATACTATTTAAAAAATAATTGTGTAAAGATCTATAGGAAGCACTTCACATTCATTGTCTTAATATCTTCTTGTAGTCAGATTGTCAGTTCACCACCATCATCGACTTTAGAGTCATACATAGTACAAATGATCACTTTTCTCATTTATTAATACAAAGATTAGATAGTCCAGTCTGCTCACAGACATCTTAAACCAACGATGACATACTTCTAAAACATCACCAATAAAGGCTCTATAGAGCACAGCTCTCTGATACTCATAGGTTTATCATAAATCAGGTTTTGTAGATGAGAAAGATCTTAACAACATTACAATATGTATCCAATTTTGCATATACAGACATGTATATACCTAAATTTGTATGATTGCACACTCTACTTTGACAAGTCATATTCATGGGCATCTGAAGAATAGGTTTTCATGATGCAATTCTATGTATGACAACTGATTTTACTTTAAGTGAAAACATAGAAAAGAATATATGGACCTTCCAATATTAATATGTGGGAAAAATAGGTAATATAAACTAAGAGATGATATTTTGTATTTATTTTTTGCATTAAGACTTTGCTTTTAGGATTATGAAAAAAAATCAATTCCTTTTTTTCCCTCTAAGCTGAAACCAAAGATTTTTTTTCATAAACAGATGATACAAAATGAATACAAAGCAATATCTGTATGCAGCAGTGGTAAATTATTTTATGAAAATAAAAAATGCATTATTTATCTTGACAGTGTCATCTCGAGTAATTTTTCTTGGAATATTAAATATTCAAAGGGGTGTTTTTTTCTACTGAATCACTCTAACCTTACCTGTGTGATTTGTTTTCATTATCAAAACAAAACAACTATTGTCTCAGCAATATGTATTCAGAATATGTCAGGTTACAGACTTACAATAATCTGAATTAGAGAACATACAAAATAAAATTTATTATATTGATATATGTATATATATATGTATTGATGTAAGTAAGTTTTATTGAAAAAACATAGACCCATAAAAGTACAAGCTATTTTTATTTTTATTTTAAGTTTCATTGATACCTAATTCACATATCATACAGTTCACTAGTTTAAAAATATTTTATTTTTGAAACTATAATAACAATTTTAGAACATTTTTATTTCTTGTATTCATTTAGTTCCACATTTTCCCCTAACTCCCCTGCCATAACCCCAAGATATAATTTATTCAGCTACTGTTTCTCTAGATTCAGCTATCCTGAATTTTATTTAGAGAAAAACACACAAAACAAATCTGTAAAGCAATAATAAAGTAAAACATAGAAAAACCTCAGTTGAAAACATCACAGGAAAAAAAATCTAGAACAAATTTCAAATGGGTCAAAAGGGAGACCAAGTGATAAGGTATTAAACTTTAGCATAGCTAAATCGGCATTTGTCTGTTTTCTAAAGCATTGTGTCCCTTAGTAACAATATCACCTCCCTGGCTTAATCCAAGTGTGGAGTCTAATGGATTTTGGGTTCTCGTTGTCATCCACAGCTTTACTGATGTCATCTGCCATCAGTTCTACCCTTAGGGACCAGGTGTACAACAGAATAAAACACTACCAGGTCCTGGGAAACATCTTTACCATTGTGCCTATTTTTGAGACCATTAATGCAGCCACTGAGCTAACCCATCTCTGTGAAGACGTTCTCCCGCTTCTCTGCCCTGTACCTTACCAAACATGCTGTCCTTCTCCAGGAACTGGTAGCTCCTGCCATACGTAAGATGAAGTCTAGACATCCTTGACTCTAAGGAGCACTTTGACCATCTTTCTTCCAAGAAAGATTAGTTTTTCCGTGGTGCATAGAATATTCTTTGCAATTGTGTTGATTCTTCTTTGGTCTTCTTTATTCAATGTCAACTTTCACATGCAGACGAAGCATTTAGAAATGCCATGACTTAGAGCAGGCACACTTTAGTCCTCAAAGTAACACCCTTGTTTTTCAATACTCTAGAAAGGTCTTGAGCTATGGATTTACCCTATGTTATTTGACTTTTTAGCTTTTGACTGTTACTTTAAGGAGCATGACTTGTGGATTTAAGCAATATGAAATTCTTGACAACTTCAATCTCTCCTCCTCTTACCACGATGTTACCAATTGATCCCTGGTGCAGCTTTGGCCTTCTTTACACTGCGCTGTGCTGCAGACTGTAGGCTGCAACCCTCCATCTTCGTCAAGTGCTTCAAGTCCTTCTCATTCTCAGCAAGCACAATTGTGGCCTCTGCTTCTTTCAGCCTGCTAATAAGCCTTCTTTCAATCCTGATGCTATATTCTCCTCTGTTCAACCCAGCTTCTCTGATTATTTATGCAGCATGTGGATGTAATAAGTATGGTGAAAGATACATCCTGTCATATACCTTTCCTAATTTTAAATCATGCAGTATTTATTTGTTCTGTTTGCACAAATGCTTCTTGATCCATGTAAAAGTTCTTCAAGAGCACAATGAAGTGTTCTGTAATTCCAGTCTTCTCATGTTTCTTCATAGTTTGTTATGATCCACACAGTCAAATGTGTGGCACAGTCAAAATAACATAAGCAAGCAGCTATCTGGTATTTTCTGCTTTTCAGCAAAAATCTATAGGACATCAGCAATGATATCCCTTGTTCCATGTCCTTTCTAAATCCAGGTTGAACCTCTAGCCGCTCCCTATCAATGAACTGCTACAACTGTGGTTGGTTAAAGGTTCAGCATAAATCTTTACTCAAGATTGTCCTGTCCACCCATAGCCTTCTGCAAACTGGCTTATCAGACTTTAACCTCTAACACTGTTTACAATGAACAAAGACCTATAAATATAACTCTGTTGTAGAAGAAAACCCGTCACTCTGGCAGAAGTAGAAACAAATGCTGTATTTTGAGGACTAAAACACTCAACTCAAGAAGCATGAAAGACTTAGCACTAATACATTTACATAGGCCGATGCATGAGCATGTTTAAATTCAAAATAGAAAAATAGCAGGATTTTAAAAGTAATTTTTAAAGCTGACGTAAATTTTAAAAGGCTCAAGTTTTCAGACATATATGCTAGACAATCTGGAAACAGGTTAAAGTAACGTGTTTTTATATATATTTTTAATTTCCCGTTACCGGGTATCCATGGATTGGGGTGTGGAAACCTGGTTTTTGGAAGGAGTTCTTTGAAATGAACAAGTGTAGGCTTCCTGGAACATTGGGCACTGTGTCCAGAAAAGTGTACTTTACTTGTTTTCTATAACTGCCCAAGCCAACAATGGGCCAGGTTTAGATTACTGAGGTAGCTTAAGTGCCACCATTTTAGATCCTGCTAGGATATTGCTCCAATTGATGAAGCTGCTGTAAGGGGTGACCCGTCTTTTGGGTTGGTTGTTTTCATATGAACTCAAATGACCACAGGCTGTTGGAAAGATTTAAAGACCCAAATACCGACTGAAATGAAATAGTGGGGAACCATCTATTTCAAGGTTTTCACCAGATCTTATCTCTAGGTGACTTAACTTTGGACTGAATTAACTTTAGGTGTTAAGAAAGCAGATAGTAGACCATATTAGATGAACAATTATTAGTCTACTTTTGATTACGGTACTGTCAAATATTGCCAAGAGAAGACGTTAGAGAGACTGAGTTATATGGTTATTTTCCAGGTACATGAGATGCTGAATAGTTAATGAGGTTTTGGTTTTGGATTTAAGTATCTGATAAAAATGCATTAAAGATTTAACTTTTCCGAAGATGATAACAAATAAAGTTTATCCATTTTGCAGTCTGGAGCAGAATTTGGAACCAAAATCATTTACTAGCAAACTGAAAATACTTTGGAAAAAAATGACCCCGTTTTAGTTGAGGAGGATTTTGGTGATTTATCCTACTACTCCTACTACCTTGTTCTATTTTTTCAGTGGTATTTACGTAATGTAACAGAGGGTATTATCAATATTGTGAATTCCACTATGCTTGGCAATAATAAAATCAAGGATCTTTCTATTCTCTGGCACCAAATTTACAAAAAGATTTTAGAGACAGTAGTTGAGCCTCCACAGTTTTCAGTAATAGCATTTGAATGTTGTCCCATGGTCTTGGACAATGTTCAGAAGAGGCTTATCTGCTTGAGGAATACAATGGACTGGCAATAAAGCTCTGAAAAACAAAACAAACTTTTATAAGTCTGTCTATTAAAGGAATAAGTTTAATTACTCTTTTGTTACGTAAGGACCTCTAAATCACTGATTGTGCACTTTCATTATAAGAATGAGAATTTGGGCAGTGCAAGATATGACAAAATAATAATTTATAAATTATCAAGGTTTCATGAGTGAGGGGGAGTGGGGAGGGAGGGCGAAAATGAGGAGTTGATGCCAGGGGCTTAGGTGGAGAGCAAATGTTTTGAGAAGATGAGGGCAATGAATGTACAGATGTGCTTTACACAATTGGTGTATGTATGGATTATGATAAGAGTTGTAGGAGTCCTTAAAAATGATTTTTAAAAGAATGAGGATTCAAGGAATTTCTAGAAGATCAAGCATAAATTGCTTTTTATGATCCAGAAATCCACAAAGGGTAGTATCCAGACATAATCTCATCATCTGCATTAAAACCAAAAATCAAACTCACTCCCATTGGGTTGATTGTGATTTGTAGTGACCTTGTGGGACAGTGTACAGTGGCTCCTGTGAGTGCCTGAGACTATAACTCTTCACTGGTGTAGAACGTCACATTGTTCACCTGTGGTGCAAATGCCGGTGTCCAACTGCTGACCTTACTAAGGGGCCAAAGAGCAACTCACTATGCCACTAGGTCTCCTATCGGAATTAAAAGTCCTTATTATTTCATAATATGATCCCTCCAATAAGAATCTGTGTTCAGGACTGTGGAGAGCAGGTCATACTGATGCTGAAATAATTATGGTTCGATGAATGATTTGATGGGTTTGGTTAAGCCAATTTTCTGCTGTTACCAATGAACAGTCTCCCATCTTCAGTGGACTGAAGATTAGTATGCAGGAGAAAATTTGGTTAACTTTATCTTTGTTCTTCTAACATTTTGATAGTAGAGTTGATCAAAAATTTAGAAAATATAGGCATCTTTATATCTATATAAATATCTATAGGTATCATTTTGTCAGTTCTATAGATATAGAACATATCTATAGGCATCATTTTGTCAGCTAAAGAATATCACAGCAAAAGCTTTATTTCATATCTGATGGTGTCACTTTTCTTTGAACAAGTCCAAGTGAAAAATCTAAATATAAATTATATCAAAACTTAATATTTAAGGTTAGGATGACAATCCAGGAATGCTGTAATCTAACACAGAGTTAATATAAAGGTGATGTTAGAATTAGGTGAAGATATTGGCAAAAAGGTGAAGTTAATATAAATATGATGCTGGAATTTATGCTGGGACAAGATATAGAGCTATAGTAAAATAGAAGCACGAACAAAGGGTCAGAATTAGCATGTCTAGAAGTATGATAAATGGTTTTATGATAAATCCAGCAGTCAGATTAGTGACTATCTACCAATTGTATTACTCCAAGAAAGGTACTTTCTTTCAAATGTTAATGAGAATTAGTGTGAACAATAAGAGAAAACTTAAGGAGAGTTTAAAAAGAAAGTATCCAAGTATTGTACAATAAAGCAAATAAATTAAAAATGTAATAAAGTCAGTTTCTTCTTTTAACTGCATCAAGGGTAAGGTTTTTTTCAGGAGAAATGTCTGTAAGTGCAAAGTGCAATAAATAATGCAGGGATAATTAAGAGTCCTAGGATTCCATTCTGTTTCCCAATTTACATAAAGATCTTGTTCCATTTAATTGGTGGCAGCCATCTATTTCAGATGTCATCCACATTTGACCATTGCAGTATTTTAAGCTTTCCTTAGATCTCAAGAGTGCTGACAGGTCTATGAAGGAGTTTTAGATTTCTTTAGCTGAGACAAATATATCCAAATGTTTTCATCTTGTCATTTATCACTAAGTGTCACTATTACCGTTGGACTCTAGCTGGTGAAGTGGTTATGTGTTGGGCTGCTAACTGCAAGGTCAGCAAATTGAAAGCTCTAGGCCAGCATTTCTCAACCTGTGGGTCGCGACCACTTTGGAGGTGGAACGAGCCTTTCACAGGGGTCACCTAGGACCATCAGAAAACACATATTTTCTATGGTCTTAGGAACTGAGAAACCACTCCTTTATCTGTATCCAGGCGGGTCCGCTCACATGCAGATATGCCCACATATGAATCCCAGGCATGAAGACTGTTTTGTGATTAATCACTATGCTTTAATGATGTTCAGTTTGGAACAATGAAAATACATCCTGCATATCAGATATTTATATTATGTTTCATAACAGTAGCAAAATTACAGTTATGAAGTAGCAACGAAAATAATTTTATAGTTCGGGTTCAACACAGTATGAGGAACTGTGTTAAAGGGTTGCGGCATGAGGAAGGTTGAGAACCACGGCTCCGGGCACTCTGGGAGAAAGACAGGGTTTCTAGTCCCTTAAAGAGTTACACGCTCTGAAGCTCACAAGGACAGTTACATCCTATTCTATCGAGTCACTATGAGTCAGCATCAATTTGATGAGAGTGAGTGTGCTTTGGTTTTTTGTTTTATGACAAAGATGCTCAAGAAAATCTTTTAATTAATATGTTTTCCATAATTGCTTGGCTCCATGATTCCAAAATTATAAGCAAATTTGGAGACTCGAAATGTTTTCTACCAAAAGACCTTTAGTATGGGGAGAAATTTTTAAAATAATTTTAAAGGTTGATAACATTTCAATTTCTCTGATTAGATAATATTTCAATTTCTCTGTATGTAGAAATATAAGGAAGTTATTTTTCTCTTAGTTATCATTTTATATGGGGTAAGTTTCTTAGATCTAAATGGAATTATCTTAACAAACTTTAAAGTAATACAGGGTAAATTTGAGAAAGGTTAATAAACTGAGTTTTATTATGCCATAGTTCTTTCTACAAGTACAGAATATTGGGTATGATAAAGACAATATTGCATCTAAAAAATAGGGAAAAAGACACATATATTCTTCTAATGACTTGTCTAGTTAAATGAATTCCTCTAACACTACAGTATAGTTTTGAGACTCCTTAAGATGTTATGATATTTTTAGGAAGTTTCTTGGGTACAGGTACTTGCATTGCATTCCAGAAAAGAAAAGTTCCTATCAGTATATGAAAACCTGTAAATTATCACTGATTCATATTTGTAGTCACTATACAAAGAGAAAGAGCCCTAGTACAATAGTGGGTTGTATGTTGTGTTGGGTAAATCTGCTGCCTGAAAGGCAAGGCTATTACTTTAAGGAGTAATGTGTGCCTGACAAGCTATAGTAGTTTCAATGTTCTCATATACATGTGAAGGTTGGACATTGAATAAGAAAGACAGAGGATGAATGGTTTATCTGAATTATGATTCTAGAGAAAACTACTGAAAATACCATGGGCTACCAAAAGAACAAACAAATTTGTCTTGTAAGAAGTACAGCCAGAATGCTCTGTGGAAGGAGGAAGGTAAGACTTATCAGGAGAGACCAGTCTCGGGAAAGGACAGCAGGCTTGATAAAGCAGAGGGCCAGAGAGCAAGAATAAGACTCTGGACAAAATATACTGACACAATGACTGTAACAATGGGCTCTAACGTAAGAATGATTACGAAGGTGGCACAGGGCTGGGCCATGTATCCTACTGCTGTACAGGATGTCACTATGAGACAGAGTGGACTCGATTCCAGCTAGCAACAAACACAGAACTTGCAAACAGCAAGTTACCTCTACATTTTGATCTAATTCTGATGGAATCTTCTTGATGACCTTTGGGATATTAGGTCAGTTTAATGATATTTGCCCTTTTCTTATGAATTTTACATGTCAATTTCATTTACATAAAAAATCTGTCTCCGATTAAAGTAGCAGTGGTCAGCAAAAATGGATACAAGTCTTCAATAGAATGAGAAATATTGTAATAAGCTCAGAATGAATTAAGACTCCTTATTGATTTGTGCCAAGCCATGGTATTGCCAATACATAGACACAATTGAAATCTCATTATGATTGATTTGCATTCTCCATTTTATTAGACATTTTTATATACCAGGATACAGATTTTTGGGAGAAATTAAGTTATAGAAGAAAATGTGGCACCACAATTATTTTCAAGGCGCCCCATGGATGATAAGTTGTGTTTCTCCTTGAGACTTTAGTGTCATCACATGGAAAGCCAATGATTTATAAATGAAGAGTCTTCATTGAAAATCAAATTGATGAGCAGTCAACAGAAGAAACTTTATTCAGTTCGTTAAGTTTCTAAGTTTGTAACAACCACTTTTTCATTGACCAGATTTCTTACAGTAGTGGAAAACACCAGGTTTAACTATCCTTAGTTCAGGGTAAAGTTTCAATGGGGCTTTAAATTGATAATGTTGTAATGCTATTAGTTTGGTCTATTCAGTTGGCTCTTTCAGTTCAATATTCTGAGTCAGTTAAAAAGAAAAGATGAGTTAGTTCATTAATGAAAACTGCTTCCCAGTCCACCTACGATGTCTGGCTAAATCAGATAATTCTGGATGTAAGTCATTTAAAAACATTGAACTGAAAGTAATTTCAGTTTCCCACTTCAGTAAGTCCTAACACAAAGGCTGTATCTAATCAACTCCTGTAATTGTAAACATTTTCATCTTTTTCTTGTTTCTTCCTTTGGAATTTTGCCCAATCCATTCTTGGAAATGCTTTGAGGATCATGTCCAAAGTAATTAATAGTATATATATATATATTAGCTATATATATATATATATATACATTAGCTATATATCAATAATTGAATAAAATAGAATAGAATGACCAAAGCAGAACTGAACAGAATAGACAAGGATATATGCACAGAGAAGCATTGGCTTTTTTAGATAAAGACTTTTGTGATTTTCTCCAGTTTGCCTCTATCATCTATAATTAAGCTTCCCCTGGGTTTGTTGACATAATTATTAGTTGATGTATATCTGGGAATCCTGATTTTTAAGTCCCTGTTAAAAGTCTAAATTCTTAAGAGTCTAAATTCTTCTGCAAATGCTCAAGGATTGTGGTGAGGGTTGGGAAATTATTTAATTAAATCATGAAAATCTTCTTTGGACCAAGGGATAAAATATCTCATTCAGTGCAAAGTGTATATTTGGTCCAATGGGTATTTAAATTTTAATTCATTTCAGGGTAAATAAACTGAAACGAGATTAAAGTTTTCAAGGATTTCATTTTCCTAGGATCCACTATTAGAAACAGCATTCAAGTGATATATTGGGATACATTTCTGCAAAACACATCTTAAAGTGTTAAAAACAAAGATGTTACCTTGAGGACTAAGGCACCTGTGACTCAAGCTACGGCATTTTCCATCACCTCATATACATGGGAAGACTGGACTCTGAATGAGGAGTCCAAAAATGGATAGATTTGAATTATAGTATTGTTGAAGATGATTGAATATGCCATGGACAACCAGAAGAATGACCACATTTGTGTTGGATAATGTCAAACCAGACCTAGGATGGACATATTATATTGAGTCTAGTGTCTGGAGAGAAGGACATGCATGAAGGGCAAGGTCGCTGAAAAGAGGAACAGCACCAGTGAGAGGGACTGAACAGTGATTACTACAGTGGGTTCCCCTGTAGCAATAACTGGAAGAGTGGTACATGATCCGGAAGTGTTTAATATTATTGTGCATGGGGCCAATATTGGTTGTAAACAGCAAACGTACATTAAAAACATAAAACATAATGGCATTTTTGAGTAGGGAATCCAAGTGAGGATAGATTTGGTCATGTGGGTGTACAGATTGTACCCCATTAGGAGACAGAAAGGCTTCTTTTTCACCTGTGGTTCCAAACTGCTGACCGTGAGCTGAACAACACAACACATAACCATTATGCCTCCAAGACTCCACAATCCTTCATAGAGTTCACTAATTCCAAAATTTAGAGTGGCTATTTCTCATTTCTTTTATACCTATATGTGTATGTAAACTCTTAAAGAATACAAAATGTTCTTGCATGTTCTTAAAACTTCTGTAGGCTATATCATTTTCTGCTTATTCTGGTTTCTTTTAACAGCTGTACTGAATGATTATTTGTATACCACAAAATTGACTAATATTAATGGTACTATTCAGTGATTTTTAGTACATATATCTATTTTTAGTAAAAAATAACTACAATCTAATTTTAGCTAGTTATGCATATTCCCAAATATCTTGTAAATATTTCAATTATATTTTTGTCTTTTCACCGACATACAAGAATATATATATGATGAGTGGAGAATAGAACTATGTACTCATATCTATATGTTAAGAATTAAGGTTGCATATACACCTTGGGTCTCAATTCAAGTACTCCATTAACACAAGACCTTGTTCTAACAATCCGGCCTTCTGTGATACTCACCTCCCTGACACGATCACTGAAGACAAAATAGGTGCATAAGCAAATGTGGTGTAGAAAGTTGATGGTGCCCAGCTATCAAAAGATATAGGATCTAGGGTCTTAAAAGCTTGAAGATAAACAAGCAGCCATCTAGCTCAGAAGCAACAAAGCCCACATGGAAGAAGCACACCAGCCTGTGTGATCATGAGGTGTCAATGGGATCAGGTATCAGGCATCTAAGACTGAGAATAAAACCATACCCAGTGTGAATGAGGGGGAGCATGGAGTGGAGACCCAATGCCCATCTATAGATAATTGGACATCCCCTCACAGAGGGGTAACAGGGAAGAGATGAGCCAGTCAGGGTGCAGGATAGCACCGATGAAACACAAAACTTTCCGCTAGCTCTTTGGTGCTTCCTTCACCCCACTCTCATGACCTTAATTCTACCTTACAAAAATGGATTCGACCAGAGCACACACACTGCTACAGAGAAGAGCCCGCAACACAGGGAACCCAGGAAAGATGAACCCCTCAGGGCCAACAGGGTCCATGGTAAAATATCAGACTTACTAAAATGGGAAGGGAGTAGGCAGAACCCATTGACGCAAGAACGTGTGTCCGTTTGGAAGCACCCCACGCTGGTCCCCACAGGAAGGCCTGGCGTCATATCCTGCCGCAGATGAACTGTACATCGGCGTCACGGTCATTTTGCGCTCCTTTCTGGGTGGCTTTTGGACCATACAGCCCCTGTCCTCCACGCCCTCCCTCGCTTTCCGGTGCACCTCGAGGTGCATGTGCGTTCCCTGCCCCCTCTGCATGGGCTGGAGTTGTTCCTGGTCTTGAAGGTGCTACTTGCCCTTGTGTTGCTCCGTCGCTCCTCGCTATCATTGGGAGGGAAGATGAATGGAAGGGCCGATTTTTGAGAGCAGAATCCAGATGTTCCAAGACCAATTCTATTCCAGCAGAGGAAGGGAGAGGGTCTTTGCAGAATGCAGTGAGGCAAACTGCTTCAGATCTGTGTCTTTGGCGGCAACAAGGATGTTGATAACTCGAGGATTAATTAGCAAAGGAATCCTATCAAGTCATCCCAAGTACAGCTCCATCCCTAAACTGATATCTGCTTGTATCATGGGATACTTTGCAGGAAAGCTCTCTTGTCAAGAGAAATTTAAGAATATCGAGAATTCTCCTCTTAGAGAGGCTTTACAGTCAGGACCGGCACGACGACCTGTACCATCTGGGCACTACTCTCAAAAGCCAAAATATAATTCAAATGCCAGTGGTCATCCAGCGTTTGCGACATCCCCAGCATCAGACCACATAGAAAGAGATGCACTTCCTCGTTATGAACCAATTCCACTCAGTGCTTCCATGAATGAATCTACTCCCACTGGTATTACTGATCAAATTGCCCAAGGACCTGATTCCCAACATTGAAGAAAGTCCTAAAAGAAGAAATATTACAAATGTGGAATTAAGGAATAAGAACAGAGTCATATGAAGCAACTTTAACACAAAAGACTGACCTCTCAGCAAGGCCTATGCAGGGGAGAACGCCTAAAAACGAATTAAACAAATACGGAGGTACTTGGGATGAGTGAAAATGGCAACATTGGACTTACTGGAGGAATTTAATTCTCCAGCTTCATCTGGTCGGGCAGGAATATCTGCATGCTTGGACGTCAGCGGCAGTCCTTGGAAAATTGATAACTAGGGGTTTGCCTTATTATGATGATAAAAAACAGACATAAATGTTACACTGTATAAGTGTACTCACCTTGGGGAACTAGATGAATGATGGTATTATACCATGATTGTACAAAGTTGTGAAATGGTTTTAAAAGTTCAAAGGCAAAGATACTTGTTTCAAACTGTCATGAGATCCATGGTAAGCTCTAGAATCAGTCTACAGGCTTACCAGGTTGTATTACGCTTCATGGATACACTGTTCTTTACAAATGGAACGTTTGTGTCAACCCTGCGCTGAACAGGTATAGTAGCTGTACCATGCCTGCACCAGCATCTTTCTCTGTCACATTTTAGTCATGCTCAAAAATTGTTTAAATTTTTTGTAATGCACTTTCATATATAACAAGCTACAGTATATTGTACACGTAACTTGTATGTGTCCTGGGAAACCAAAAACTACCCGTGTGACTTGCTTTATTGCGTCACTCACTTTAATACAGCAGTCTGGAACCGAAGCTACAGTATCTAAGGTTTGCGTGCTGAGGAGCTCCTGTAATCTTGAGTGTTAAGCTTCAGATCCAAACGTTATAAAATTCTCTCTCCAGTGTTTGCTATATTGTTCAAAACAAGTAAAGGAACATGGTATCGCTCACACATAAAAAAATAAAATAGAAAAATATGGTTTATTTATGTTTTTCAAATGTGACACTACTGATAATGGTTTACCAGTGTTCGACACATAAGAAGCAACACAGATATATTCTCATGAAGTTATAAATTCAGAATATTGCTTAGATCAATATAACAAGTGATGCAAATTAACTGCCAATTTCATTGAAGTTATGTTTTGATCTGGTGTTCACATTCTCTTGTTAACTGGAATATGTCACTCATAGTTAAAATCAGTTAAGGCTCTCATAAAATTGAATATTTAAAAATAAAAACAAAGCTCAGTCTGTGTGACCCGTTTATTGCTCCCATAATAATTAAAGAATGTGATTGTGTTTGGGCTTCTATGAATATTTGGGCAAAAGAACAGTGGGATATTCAATAAGACTTAGAAATCCAACACAGTTGGTCTCAGACGCTGGGATATGGTGCAGGCTTTAATGTGGCTTTTGATCAAAGTAAAAATATAAATAGTTGACTTGACTTTTATCAAATCGTGACTGAAAAGTACTTAATAATGCTAATATTCCATTGATGTTAAGGTATAATATAAAATTCATCTATCAAATAATGGCATTTTGATTAAAAATCATTGGTATGCCTTTTCCTTTTCATCTCTTAAATTGCCATTTCAAAACGCTAAAGATTTGTCATGTTATTAGAGATAATAGTCACAACTTCATGGGCTCTTAAAAATATTAATCTCAGCAGTTTAGGAAAGAAAACTAAGCAGGAAATACTGAAAATAGAAATGTAACTGGCAGTTTTGGTTAAAAGTCTACTGAGATAGCAGTATGTAGATTCAACATTCAAGTGCTATCATAATGAATGTTTACAACATGTGTTTGAGAGCGAATTATACTGTATTTTGTGCCGGAGCTGGAGATCAGCCAGATCAGTTGTATGCTAAAAAGCCTCTTTGGATCTGTCTGTTTCGAACAAGAGCTGCAGAAAATTTTATAGCAAGGTTGAAGCTTTATTCCACCCTGGTAAGAGAAGCTTTCCTTTTTGTTGCTGTGGGAAGAGTTTGATGCAAAATCCTTTTAAACCATAAACTGGTCAGGCAGAGAAGAAGCTATATTACAAGTCATAAAATGTTTTCTATTATTTTTAAGTATTTTTTTCTCATTCTGCTTTCCTTTTGCCTGAAACCTGTTGCGAGATAAAACTGAATCACTAAGTCATATTGCACTTGTTAAATTTGTATTGGAATCTTGGGAGTCTTAAACTACTCTCCTGCTGAATGAAATGTGGTGTTATTTTATATTTTATATTGTAGATCATCTGGTCAGGACAAAGGGGAAAATTGGTATTCTACTATTGTGGTTCAGAGAGAATTCGTGTGTTTAGTTTTCCTTTGGCCAATGATAGTGTTATTGCTGGGCAACCCACTACCACAGAACCCCAGGAATCCAGTGTGTTTGGTGATAAACATTTCTGACCACTTGATCTTTCTCTTAGTTAAATAGATGTACACACACAAAATTATGTGTATATAAGTACTTGCTTGCATCAAATGTACAAATGTGCTTGACACAATGGATGTATGCAGGGTGATAAGAGTTTTATGAGCCCCAATAAAATGATTAAAAAATAAGTACTTGCTTGCATGTCTAGCATCTCAAAGTTTAATTTTATAAAATAATCCAATAAGCTGCCCTCTGTAGCTTTTCTTCATTTAGTTTTGTGTTTACATATATGATTCAGTTAAAATATCATGAAATTTTAACAAGAAGCAGTCTTAAAAAATTATATTGAATTTTAAGCAAAGGACAAAGTTAAGAAAAATATTCAGATTCACAGTGTCAAAGAAGAGATTAAATAAAATCATTAATTTTAATTTTAAAATACCTTCTAATAATTGTTCATGTATGAGCCTATAATCTTTGGCAATACATTTTTATTTGTCTCTTCCAGTTACTCAATTAACTTATGCATGCATTTAATACAACACACGTTGAGTGCTCTGGTTATGTACATGGCATCCAAAGAGAGTCAAGGACAACCTTGTCCTTAAAAACATCCACTATAACAAGGAGCTGAGGCAAGAGAATCACTAATGATGACATCCTGAATGTACGTAGATACAGATATAATGAATAATATGTACATAAATGTATATATATGTAATTCCATGCGGTGGATGATGTCCTGAATTAGCATTCTCTACTTGATCTCTAGGTACTAATACCCACTGTAATGGCTATACAGAAATCACAGACAAAATTCACTATTAAAGGATTTATTAAGGAAGCTAATAAGTTTACAGCTAGTAAGCAAATCTCCGGATTGAATGGCTTATCAGGACATGTTGTAAAGTTCTTTCAGGTCTGCTAATACATGCCTGAAGAGGCACACTGCTTTGATGTAAGCTTCCACCAGAAGGCATTCCTCTCACGCTCCATGGGGAATGTCCTGATGCTTCAACTTCAGTGGCCCGCACCCAGAAGGCATTCAGTACAATTTCTTTTGTCCAGCAAGCTGAGCTTCCCCAATTAAGTGCCAAGAGGCACTACATTCTACAATCCAACGTCCAGCACAAATGCACTTAACTTTACTTGCTCTGTTGCTAGCCCAACCCATAACCCACTTTGCCCCCAGGGCTCTAGAGAAATGAAGAGACAACTATTTCTGGAACCAAGATCCCTGCAGTGTGTACCTCTTGAATCCAGAAGACAGCTGTAACATCACAAGAGCAGAAGCAGAACCAGGAACTGTGGGGGCAGGTCAGATGCTCATAGACATCCTCCCAGAGGGGGAGCAATTGCCAGACTGTATGGCAGGCCCCACTCCCTGCTGTTAAAGACAATGGATGCCTGCAGACATTTATTTGGTTCCAGAAGGTGGGGTTTACACCCTACTGATAATGGTTCCTATGGAGATCTAGGGAATAGGTTAAAGTTGAGCCGCCATCCTAAACCTAGGATCTGTCCATTTTATCCCATGTATAACCCCAATCCCTCCCCTTCTTATTACGTGTATATCCCTAGGCCACCCCCCTCTCATTACTGTATTACTTATAGGACAGCCCCTTCCAGTGACATATGTCCTCACCTGTAATTAGGGGTCTTGCACGTCTCCAGAGAATATAAAAGGCCTGGGCTAGCATTAAATCTCTCTCTCTCTTTCCATGTGGACCACCTAGTGGGGCTGAGGTGAGCATGCTACTATGAATGGTGTCGGACTCCATTTATTTAAATACTTCACTTCTATCTCTTATGCTCTCTATAACTTTACTATGATCTTTACTTATTATTGCTGTACAATTGCGCCTACCGGACCTGTAATGATGTGTTAGGGGCTGGCTTCCCCTGACAAGGAACCAGAGCATGGAGCAGAGGGGTTAACTTCCCAACCTACAGAGCAAGACATCCATTTTCTGAAACTCACAGGGGCAGTTCTTTTCTGCCCTATATCATTGTTATAAGTTAAAATTGATTCCATGGCAGTGAATATTTCCCTTCCCTAGCACATGTTCTTAGTTTGTTTTATTTAATCTTTCTATTGCTTCATAGTTCATTGTTTTCTTCCCTACCCATTTTTCTCAACCAGATTCCCACATTTAACAGTTCTTTAGAATTTCATCATTAACCATGTACGTTTGTCATATTGTGGTTGATTTTTTGTTGCTGAGATGCTGGAGATGTGATGCTGTTATTTCAATTGCCAGTGGCATCACCCAAGACAAACAGGTTTCAGCAAATCATCTGGTCTAAGTATAGACTACAGAGTAGGAATGGGCTGTCCACTTCTAAGGAATTAGTAATTGAAAACCTTATTGGTAACATGGAGACGTTGTCACATACTGAAAGCCTAAAGATTAGAATCATATTTTTGACCTTCTGATACCTATACCCTGGACACCTCATGATTACACAGGCTGGTGTCTTTCTTCTATGTGGCTTTGTTGCTACCATGGTAGATGGCCACTTGTTTAAGCCTTTAAGATCCCAGACACTATATCTTTTAATAGCTGTGTACCGTCAGCTTTCTTCATCAAAGACATTTTGCTTATGCACCCATTTTGTCTTCAGTAAATCATGTGTGAGGGTGAGCATCCTACAGTGCCACATTGTTAGAACAAAGTGTTCTTGTACTGGAGTAAGATTTAAATAGAGGCCAAAAGTCCACCTGCTTCCTTGCTGTATTTACATATATACATATACAAATACACCTAAATTTATATATTTACATATATACATATCTGTGGGGTCATGAGGTGTTGAAGGGAATAGTTATCAGAAGGTCAAACATAAGTAAGCAAATCTATGTGAAGGGGCATGTACTTCTCAAATAGCAGTTGACCATAATATCATGAATGAAGCAAAGACTATGAGATTAAAGCTTATAGGACCATCACTTGCTGATGGGACACAACTCAAATGAGAAGAAACAGGTGCAAAAATCTAATAGTTAGAAATTGCAATACACAATGTGTGGATCTAGGAAAATTAGAAGTTGTCTAAGTGAAACGGAATGCATAAAGATGGGTATCTTAGTGTTAGTGATTGAAATGGACTGGTACTGGAAAATCACATGGTTTATGATACCAGAAATGGTAGCTTTAAGAGGAACGGTGTTGCATTCACTAGTAAAACAGACATTTCAAGATCTTGAAGTACAATGTTGTCGTACAATGCATTCTATCTCTCTGAATTCAAGGAAATATAATTACTACAACTCTAATTTAAATCCAAGCACCAACACAAAGCCAGTGATGCAGAAATTGAAGAATTCTACCAGTGTCTTCAGTATGAAAATCATCAAACATATACTCAAGATGCATTGATAATTATGGGCGATTGGTATGTCAGAGTACTCAGGATGCCAAAAATTCAGGCTGGATTCAGAGGATATGTAGAACAAGGGATATATAACATTGACGATAGCAGACTTGAAAACAAAATAAAGAAACAGTAATTGGAGAATATCATGCTAGTGACAGAAGCAAAACTGCAGATTGCATGATTAAATCTAGCAAGACCAATGACATGCATATCAAATACATTTTTCAACAACACAAACAACTATACACATTGACTTCTTCAGACAGACTATACAGAAATCAAATCAGTTACACTCTGGGAAGAGAATACAGAGAATCTCAATATCAGCAGCTAAAATGAGGCCAAAGAATTACTGTGGAGCATACCACTAGTTGTTCATATGTAAGTTCAGAGTGAAGCTGTCGAAACAAAATCAAAGCCACAGGAGCCAAAATATGAGCTTGACTATATCCCACCTGAATTTTGAAAACATCTTAAACAATAGATTTGTTATGTTGAACACTAATACAGAAGACATGATGAGCTGATGTGTGTGGAACATCATGATGGTCATGAAGCAAATAAATGTATGATAAAATAGACAGAATAAAAAAATATCAGTGCCCCTATGATAAGAAACTCTGAAACTTGCTCTTAATCACAGAGTTCCTAAGGCAAATGGAAGCAATGATGAAATTAGAGATGAACAGAATATGTAAAAAGGGAGCACTAGACGACAAAGTGTAATATTATAATGAAATATGGACATACCTAGAGTTAAAAAGCAAAACAGAAAGGACATGCCCCGCATATTTTAAGCTAAAAGAATTGCATTAAAAATAAAGTCTGGAATTGTGACATTGAAAGATTCCATGGGCAAAATATTGACGGATGCAGGAAGCATCCAAAGAAGATGGAAAGAAGGCACAGAGTCACTGCGCCCAAAAGAACTAGTGGACATTATACCGTTTCAGGAGGCAGCATATGAAAAAGAACAAATGGCACTAGAGGAAGAAGTACAGGCTACCCAGGAAGTATGAACCCCAAACAAGGCTCCAAGAATGGACAGAGTGCACATTGACGTGTTTCAACAAGCTTATGAAACAATTGGAAGCACTCACTCATCTGTGCCAAGAAATTGGCAAAAAGAGATCCTTATTGTACTCATTCTAAAGAAAGGTAACCCCACAGGATGCTCATCTTAAAGAACAACATCATTAATGTCACATGCATGTAAAATTGTACTGAAGATCATCCAACAAGCATTGTAGCAGTACATTAACAGAGAGTTGACAGAAATTCCATCTGGATTTAAAAGAAATGTGGAACAAGGGATATCATTCATGGTGTCAGATGTATCTTGACTGAAAGCAGAGACTAGCAGAAATAGTTTTACTCGTGTTTTAGTGACTATCCCAAGACATTCAACTGTGGAGATCATAATAAACTATGAATAGCCTTGAAAAGAAAGGGAAATCCAGAACACTTCATTATGCTCATGAGGAACTTGTATATGGATCCAGAAAGAGTTGTCCAAACATAACAAGGGAATGATTTAAAAATAGGAACTGTTAGGTCTTTCGTGTGTGAAATACCTCAGTCCTTGGCTTCTCCGGGGAAAGAATTCACTCCGAAGGTGCATTGTGATCCCAGTGAGTTTTGTAAAGGATAGAAGAAGTTTCAGGTTTTATACAGGCTCCCTCAGGAACCTGCACTCCGAACGTGGAGTCCTGCGGACAGAGGAGATGGCTGCATGCCCCTGCCTTCTTCCGGAGAAGCAACTTGAGAGAAAAAAATGAGTTGTGGGCTCTGGAGTCTGGTTTTTCCAGATCCTCCGCTAGGAGGCATAGTTGAGGGTATTGGTTGACCCCATTGGCTGAATCAAGCCCACCTGGCCTAGATGGAGGCCAATCGAGGTGTACCACCCACCTAGGTGCACCACCCCTTCCTACCTGGGAACCTGAATCTCTGAGCATGCCCAGTGGCCACCCTGGTCCCTGTTCTAACTACCCAATAGGAAGATGTGCTTCAGAGTTGTATACGCTTACCATACTTATTCAAGCTGTCTGCTGAGCAGAAAATTGGAAGTAGTTGAAGAGTAATGAAGCATCAGGATTGCAGGAAGTCTTATGAACAACCTGAGCTCTAAGGATGACAAAACCTTGCTTGCTGAGAATGAAGAGGATTTGTAGCTCTGGCTGATGAAGATCAAGGGTTGCAGACTCCAGTATATTTGGAACTCAATTTTAAGAAGATCAAAATCCTCACAATTTAACCCATAAGGTAACGTCATAAGAGAGAAGATTGAAATTGTCAAAGGTTTTGTCTTGCTTGCCTTCACAATGAATGGTCCTGGGTGTGTCAATCAGGAATTAGATGATACGTTGCACTGTATAAATCTGTTCCACAATGTCTCATCAAATGTTGAAAAGCAAGAATGCTGCTTTGAGGACTGAGTTGCATCTGACCCAAGCCATATTTTCAGTGGCCTCATATGTATGTGAAAGTTGGGCATTAAATTAGGAAGCCCTAAGAAGAATCTATGTTTTTGAATTGTGGCCCTGGCAAAGGATACTGAAAGTATCATGCACTGCCAAAAAGAACAACAAATTTGTGTTGGAAGATCTACAGCCCGAATGCGCCTTAGAGGTGTGGGTAGTGTGACTTCGTTTTGTATTCTTTGGGCATGTTGTCAGAAGAGACCAGACACTGGAGACAGGCATTATGTTTGGTAAAATCAAGTGGCAAAGAAAAGCAGGTATGGTCTTCAGTGATCTGACGTTTTAAAATAATAGTATCTAGTAATGAATTCCTGCTTGAAACCAGTTGGTGTAAGATGAAAATACCTGACAGACAGACAGATATTGCATCTGAAATTCAAAATACACTCATTCCAGAACATTATTTGATTAGCTTCTAAATATTTCTCTTTTTTGTGTTTCCATGTTGCTATTCAATGACTCTGGCTTGCTTAAATTCACTAATTTTATATATATATATATATATATATATATATATAATGTATATATTCACTAATATATATATATATATTTCTAATGAAAGATTCCTAATATGTTCTTTTAAAGTGCCATAGAATCAATTTCAATGCCTAAGAATCCTATGCATAACACTGCTTAGTCCTCGATAATCCTGGGACATTGAATGGAGCCCAAAGAAGGATGTATGCCTTTGAATTGTGATGTTAGGGAAGAATACGGAAAGTACTTGAACTACCCAAAGAGCAAACAGACCTGTCCTGGAAGAAGTATAGCCAGCATGATCCCGAGAATAGCAGTCCTTGGCCTGTGGGTCACAACCCCTTTAGGGATTGAATGACCCTTTCATAGAGTTTGCCTAATTCCTAACAGTAGCAAAATGACAGTGATGAAGTAGCAACAAAAATAATTTTATGGTTGGAGTCACCACCACATGAGGAACTGTATAAAAGGGTGCAGCATTAGGAAGGTTGAGAACAACTGCCTTAAAAGCTGGGATAGTGAGATTTGTCTCATGTATTTTTCCATGTTATCAGGAAAGACTAGTCCCTGCAGAAGGACCTCATACTTGGTAAAGGAGTAGCAAAAAAGAGTAAAACACTCAGCAAAATGGATTGACGCAGTAGCTACAACAAAGAACTAAAAAATAAGAACAATTAGGAGCAATGAGTGTACCAGTGGTCCTTCATTCTGTTGCATGCAAGGTTACTATGAGTTGAAACCAATGTCAGGGCACCTGCCTCTAACATCATCATGGGTCTGGTAGATGCAATTGTACAGCGATAATAAGTAAAGACTATAGTAAAGTCATAGAGAGCATGAGAGATAGAAGTGAGAGAAATAATGGACTCAGGCACATTTCATGGTAGCAATGATCACTTCAGCCCTGCTTGGTGATCCTCGTGGAGAGAGAGATTTTTAATGCTAGCCAAGGGTTTTATATTCATTGGGGACATGCAAGTCCCCTAATTATAGGTGGAGACATACATTACTGGAAGCAGTTGTGCCATAGGTAATACAGTAATGGGAGAGGGGTGATCTAGGGGTATCCACGCAGTAGGAAGAGGAGGGATTAGGGTATTCATGTGACAAGATGGGCAGATGCTAGATAAAGGATGGCAGCCTAAATTGGGATGTCATAGAGCCAGTTTGACCTGCTACCTGGCACCATGATCAGGGCATAAACTCCACCTACAGGAACCGAATCAATGACTGCAAGTCTTCAGGGAGAAGTACTTAGCAGCCTTCGGGGACGATGTCCCTAAGCATCTGACCTCCCACCATATGCTAGCAAAAAGCCCCTAATGTTTGGCATGTCTTTGGGGGAGACAAAGCTGGGGAAAAGTCTCTTTATAATCCCACAAACCAACTCACAGCAATGGTCGAAGGAAGGAAGACACGACTATGAGCTTCCACACGCATTTACAGTCCGCCCCAGGAGATCTCATGGAGCTCAGTTAAACATTACACATCAAAAATTGCTACTACTCCCAACCATTATACGTCTCTTATTTAATCTCATGGATTGAATTGTGTCCTCCTTAAATATATGTCAAAGAATCGACCCTCTATGTCTGTAAATATAATCCCATTCTGGAATGAATTGCTTTTGTTATGTTATTAATACAGGATTAGCACAGAGTACATCTGGAATCAGTCTCTTGATTAAAACAAGCAAGAAAGTTATCAAGATGCAGAGATCTCTAAGAAACCAGGAAGCAGAAACCATAGCAAAAAGCATTTCTCCTGAATCAACACACAGAGAAAAAACTGTTTTCCACTTCTGGTGCTCTGAATTTGGATTTTTAGGTGCCTAAACTGTAAGACTCCTCCCTGTAAGTATAAATCTTTTTGGTGGCAGTGAGTTTTCAATTTGAAACCATAGGAAAATAATTTCTGCTTCTTAAACCAATCTATTTGTTTTTTGTTTCCTGTTATAGCAGTACTAGATTACTAGGGCAATATTGATCCCCACCAAACAGAATTTTCACTAATCTGTTTCATGGGGAAATAATAAAAATTATATTTGTTTGTGTGAAAATTGTTCAAAAAAGAATCCTAGATATTTAAATACTATCAAAATTTTAATCCATCTTAACTTCCAATAATAATTTTAAAGGTAAACATTTATCTAGGTTCAACACTAATCACTATACATTTCTCTAAGTAAACACATAGTTTTATTCTTCTGGATCATTAATCTAACAGGTCACAAGTAATTTCTGTAAAGCAGTCGAGGGGTGTCAGAGACCAAATCAGTCGAATGTGAGCAAACAAGCTTTATTGGGGAGAAAAACCCAGCCTGGGCGAAGTCCCACAGTCCACAGTGTCCAGTCCGGACTGAAGGAGTCACGCCCAAGGCTACAGGGGTGGTGCTTATATGGCCAGGGTGCATGTGACTGGGCTGTCTTGAGTCCATATAAAGTAAAGTAGTCAGGGATTAGGAGATACAGGTATGTCCGGGTTTCTGGAATGTAATGTATCTTCCTGGTTCTGGTTGTATTCATGCCGGGTACATAGCAGTGGGCTGAGCGCAAAGCAGGCACTGAGCCAAACAGGCCCTAACGGGTGCAGAGCGGAGGGTCGAGAATAAATTGGGCCATTAGCCAGCTCTGGTCAGCTCCACAGGTGTGTGTGGGAGATTCAAGGTCACTTGCTGCTAGTTGTTTCGACTAGCTCTGGTCAGCTCTGCATGGGTGGGGGAGATTCAAGGCCACTTGCTGCTAGAAGCCTGCCTGGTTTTGATCTGGCAATGCATTCCCAACTCTTTGGTGATAGGGGCGATGACTTTCTGGCTACTTCCTGCGGGTACTGGGATGGCGTGGGAGGGGCTTATGGGTTGGGAATGTTTGGCTCCTATGGGAGAGGACTGTAAGGGTGCAATAACATTTCACTAACAGCAACACGAGAAATTTCTTGCATTTGCTTGTAAAGAAAGTTCAACAAACAGGGTGCCAGAAGAAGCATAGCACAAATGGTTATAATGGGGGTTATTAAGGGAGCAACCCAACCGATGAATGGATTAGATCACTAACCTCCTTGTTGGACACCAGGCATCTGACCAGATAGCTTTTTTTAAAACTTACAAAGTTTGTTTATACTGGTTTCCACCAACCTGGATTCGTTAACATAATAGCAACACTTCTTATTCAGGTATATACACGTTTCCCCTTTATCGGCCGTTAAGAGATCTAGGGCTTTTCTGTTTTGTAAGGCTACTTGGGCTAAGGATGTTATTTGGTGCTGTAAGAGATTTAAAGGTAATGCAGTGTTTTCAATTGCCGCTTGTAGATTGGAGGAACAGTTTTGTGAAGAGCTCAGAGAGTGGATAGGGCTCCTGTCCCCATTCCTGAGCCAACCAAGGAAGAGGCTACTGCTAAATTCACCATGACAGAGAGGGATGCTGCCCGTGTGTGTTTTGTGGTGCCAAGGGAGGGGTTTTGTACATAGTTAGCTGGGGAACCAGAGTAACCGGCATACATAGATGGGATGGGTAAGGAGTGGAAAGATTTTCTGTCAGGGTGTCATTGCACCAAAAGAATCAAGCTGGGGGTGGCATTGAGGGGAAACGTGAGGTTATTTGAGGTGTTGTTACAACCTTGTTCCAGGTCAGAATAGCAAAAGGACCATTTTTCAGCAGTGGTTTGTGGAACAGGGGAACTTTAATTACTGGTGGACAGGCGTCCGTTTTTTCATGCAGTTAAATGGTTGAGGTAAAGGTACTGCTGCCAGAGGAGACCTATGGAGGGCAGCACAAAGGAAACAAGAGGAAAGATGAACCAGGTGGGAATTGTTAAGAAGGGCTGCCCCTTCTTGGATAACGGTGAGCCAAGAAAAAGGTTTCCCTTGGACCTCTGTCCTGTAACCTGTTCTTGAAGTTCCTGTTGGGCTTTTTGGATTAGCCAGGTTTGATCAGCCAGTCAGTGCGTACATAAGCACGATAGATATATATATAGATTGATAAGGGTAAGAGGAACCCAGATACAGGTAGATTTTTTTCTGGGACTTTTTTTTTTTTTTGCCAGCGACTGTCTCATGGGTTAGGGATGTTGATTCAAAAAGTACCGTATGATAGTTACCAGTGAGACGATACTTTTGTTTCCCCTTTCTTTCCAGATCCATTTGGTATTTGTGCATTACGCAGAAATTCCATGGGCAACCTCCATTTTCTTTTACCCATTTAGTACTGTAACAGCTAGATTTGGTTGGTCATACAGGAAACAAAGTAGGGGGTGGGACCACATTGGGGGAGTGCAGTGAAAGGTTTTACAGGAACCAACACCAGAGATTGGCAGCCTTCAGGCTGACAATACATTTTGCCTATTATCTGCGAATGGGTCCTGAATCATCAGCCCAGGTTTCATTAACTATGAACTGCCATCAGTGTCTGGGTGACCGCATTTCCATGTACCGCATTTCCACGTACCGCATTTCCGTGTTTACAGAAGCCTACACCTGAAGAGGAAAAAACAGGAACAAATTGCAACATAACTGAACCCCCAAAGGCCTTTTGATCAGTGGTTCAGTTGGCTGGAGCAGTTGCTGCAAGACTTATTCCAAAAACGTACACTAAGGGGTAAAAAATAAAAAGAGGAGGAGGCATGCTGAAATCATTTAGGGAGGTTTTAGTTAGGCCAGTGAAGTTGGACAGATGAGGTTAGAAGTTTACTTGTTTTAAGTCGATTTGGGTTCCAAAGGTGTTTACTTGACCCACGTCAGATGATGCCACCCTGTCAGTTAAACCATTTTGACTGCCGATGGGTAGTGAGTATTGCGGTGTATGGTCCTTTCCACCATGACTGGAGTCCAGGACCAGGCGCGGGACGAGTTTTTACTAGGACTTGATTTCCTGGGGAGAGGTTAAGGATTGGATGCCCAGAAGAGATGTTTTTTATGTCCAGAAGGTGTTGGTCTGCGTAGGACCTGAATAATTGCGGAGCAAAGAGAAGGTGGGTAAGCAAGCTGAGAGCGGAGTTTTATTTTGCGGCAGAGAATAATTTATGACAAATGGACGGCCGTATAGAATTTTCAATGGGGTGAGACCTGTGGGCTCCCTGGGGGAAGCCCGGAGCTGGGGTAAGGCAATGAGGAGATCTGGCTAAGATTTCTAAGAAGAGTTTAGTTAACAGGGACTTTATAAGTCCGTTGGCACGCTTAACCTTGTCTGACGACTGGGGGCGATAAGGAATATGTAGTTTCCAATTTACTTCCAGGGCAGCTGAGACCTGTTGGGACAGCAGCGAAAGGAAGGCTGAGTCATGGTCAAACTGGATGGAGTTTAGAAGGCTAAACGTAGGGATTATAGATTTTAGGAGAGTTCGAGCGACAACATCTGCTGTATGAAGGAAGGACGGAGTAGTCCCCGTGTCCAATAACACAGAGGTGGACTTACCTGCTACCTGGATGGTGCCCCTGGGCTCGGCTAGGGGATTATTGGGGTATCCGAGTGCTGGTATCTTCAGTCTTCTTCAGCAAGCCCCAGAAGCTCACCAGCTAGGAAGGACTTTGGTGAGGCTCCGGCTGACCCTGGCTGTTGGGACAACCTGGAGAAGCCTGCAAGCGGATAGTCAGACGTCAAGTGCCCTTTCTGGCGGCACACCGGGCACAGCTTGATGTGGTGGGGAGGGGTGGCAGGAGTTTGGGCATTGGTAGGCCCGATGTCCATCCTTACTGCATTTAAAACAAGCCTCCGGCAGGGCTGCATCCAGTTTTGTGCTAGGATCTTTCCACCCCGCCCCCGCAGGCCTCAGGGCAGCTACCAGAGCCTGGGTTGCACCTTTTGCTGTAATGTGGACTGTCCCAGGTTGATTCAGCCACTTTCTTCCAGGTGTTAAAGACTGTAAAGGCCGTTTTTTACCAGATCCTCTAATGGGGTTTGTGGTCCCTCCTCTGCCTTTAAAATTTGTTCTTACCTCTGGAGCTGACTGAGAGATAAAGGGAATGGCCCAAACAGCTGCCCAGCAGGGCTTTGGAGGTCGAGTTTGTAAACTGGGTCAGAGCCTCCTGGAGGCGGTTTAGGAACAGGGCAGGATTTTTATTCTTCCACTGTGTTACCTTTTTAAGTTTTTCAAAGTTGATTATTTTAAGAGAGTTATAGTTACTTCCGCTGTTTACCGGCGCTTTTTTGTCTTTCAGAGTACTGGGCAGAAGTCACATTGCCATAACACCGGCTGTGGGCCTTTGCGATGCTTTGTTTTAATTAAGCAGTCAGATTTTGCTGGTCCGCACCAGTGTTAAGCAGGGCTGGGCGGGCGCTGTGGCTGGAGCCCCTGGTATTTTTTTGTTTTTTCACGCCCGGCACTCCCGCCAGGGCATCTCCCATGGTCCTCTCCATCCCTGCCCGCTCCTGGGCAGCTCCTTCTTTTCCTTTCAGCAGGGGTTTGGGGATGCCCCTGTCTGGAGGCAGCAGGGCGGATGGCAGGGGAAAGGAGTCCTCCATGGCACCCCGTGCACCCGGGGGCCGGAGGCGCTGCGAGCAGGGTTCTTCCCCCTTCATGCCCCAGCCCTTACAGCCAATCCTTCTGAAGTTACAGATTCAGTTTGCCAACTTCCCTTACCTACATTGTTTTAACATGCCAGAGGCTGTTCAGCTTAGAGACCTGCAGTGGATTTGGGTACAGTCCTGCGTGAGATTTCCACCACCGGAACTGCGACGCCTTTTAAGTTGCTCTTTGATTTGGGAGAGGTCTTGGAGAGAAAATGGAACATGAACCCGACCCATAGCACGCTTCAGGCCCGCTACTTCCCTAAGAGGCTGGAGGTGGGAATGAGTATGCGCTGACACAGGGAGGAACCACATGGGCAGGACTACAATGGAGGGTTGGAGCTGTCCAGCAGCCAAGGGGAAGAAGATGGCTAAGGGAGGGGCGGTGGCTGTGCATAGGGCGGCAGAGACTGGGAGCGAGGAGGAGGGTTAGGAATCAGTGGAGGTGGGAGACCGAGTGTCCAGCTATTCAATAAGCGCAGAGGAAGGTGCTAGGGTATGGTAGGGAGAGTCGGGGTGATTTTCAAGTTTTGATTTTGCCGCCATGCTCCTTTCAGTTGATTTCGCTAAAAGGACCTGTGTGGTGGAACCCGGATGCATAGAGACGGGCAGGTTCGGAGATCCCAGAAAACTTGAATGTACGGAATTTCCAAGCATTTTCCTGAGTGGTGACAAAAATTGTCCAAGTCAGTGAGGATGGCAAAATTAAAAGTGATTTCGGAGGGCCACCTGGACTGATTGTTTAAGGGATTTTGAGGCCACTCGGTGGCACACAGGAAGACTAGCCTATTTTCGCGGAGGCTTTTGGAAAAGTTTAATTTGGAGAAATTTAGGAGGAGACAGCCCAAGGGGATCTGAGGATTAGTTTTGGACTCGGTATTGCCCATGATGCCCCTACACCCGAGAGAGTTATCCCCTAAGACACGGTGCCCCCGTGTTAGAGGAAACTCTAAACTGAGGTGGTCCCCTGCTAGTGAGACATCTCCCAGGTCACAGGGTCCTGAATGGAAGTGGAAAGCCATCTCTGGCGCGACTGTGACACAGGACAGGTAGGCTCGGACAGAGAGATGGTGGGGCAGGACTTACCCGAGTTCAAAACCAATCGCACCATTCACGACCACCGATGTTCAGTTGTAGAAGAGTTCCTTTGCGGGCTGGGGGAGAGCTAACCCCTGACCACCGAGGGGGTCTTTAGGTACCAATGTAAGGTAGTTGAGAGGCTCCAGAGACCAAATCAGTCGAATTTGAGCAAACAAGTTTTATTGGGGAGAAAAGCCCAGCTTGGGCGAAGTCCCATGGTCCACAGTGTCCGGATCGAGGGAGTCGCGCCCAAGGCTACAGGGGTGGTGCTTATATGGCCAGGGAACATGTGACTGGGCTGTCTTGAGTCCATATAAGGTAAAGTAGTCAGGGATTGGGAGATACTGGTATGTCAGGGTTTCTGGAATGTAAGGTGTCTTCCAGGTTCTGGGTGTATTCGTGCCGGGTGCAGAGCAGTGGTCTGAGAACAAAGCGGGCCCTGAGCCAAACGGGCCATGCCAGGTGCAGAGCGGCGGGTCAAAAATAAAGCGGGCCATTAGCCAGCTTCTGGTCAGCTCCACAGGTGTGTGTGGGAGATTCAAGGTCACTTGCTGCTAAAAGCCGACCTTGTATCGATGCAGCTGTACAATGTCTTCGTTTATCGAATACATACCAACCAGTTGCAGACGTTATTTGAATTAGGAATGCAGTGATCAACCAAGCATATGGCATTCTTTTCTTTTTATGGTCGCCGCTAGGTGGCATCTAGCTAGTTTCAATCCACAGTGACTGCATGTGCAACAGAGAGAAATACAGGTTCTGTCTGAGCATGCTTAAGTGCTCTGGAATTCCCACTCTTCCTAATGTTATCAATTAGTGTTCTTACAATACACACAGTCCAATGTCTCTTCATAGTTAATAAACAACAAGTAGACATATTTTTGTTTTCTCTATTTTCAATCAAGATCCATTACATTAGTAGAGACATCCCTCATTGCATTAGCTTCAATTTCTGTCAGTTCACTGTAGATATATTGTTGCAAGTCGTTCTGAAGTAGAGAAAATATTTGCATGCTATATTAATGACATTTTTCAATAATTTCCACACTCTGTTGCATTATTCCTGCATTTGTTTGACCACTTAATTATTTTCCAATTTTTTTTGATAGATGAAACAATACTTTCAGCATTGCATCTGTTGAAGCATGTCAGGCCTTGTTTTTCACGAATTCCTTCTTTGAGTTCCTCCTTCAGAATGGTCCCGCCTTGATCACATTCTTTCACCTTGAGAAAGGCCAAGGGGGTTCTTCCTTTTCGGTTCCTAGTTCCAGATCATTGTGCATTTCATTACAATCCCTTATCTTGTCTTTTTAAGTCTTTGAAGTTTTCTGTTCAGCTTTTACTTTATTTGTTGTTCAGTTGCTTTAAATACTTTATATTCAAGAGTAAATTTTCAGTCACTTTTATATCCATATTGATATTTTAATTGCCTGTTTAATGATCCTGTGGTTTCTATATGTATGAAAGAACTGATGTCACCAACAGCTCTGCTTATCTTCAGTCATTAGTTTTCATGCAGCTACACATTTTGAGATCTTCTATAAATTCAGGAGAAATATATTCAGGATTTTACTTGGACTCTTTTGGACTTTCCATTGAACTTTGAATTTACATAAGTTTGAGTTGGTAAATGAACAATTAGTGGTCTTTTGCACAGATGGATGCTGATATTGTTATAACCAATTTTATATTGAGCTGCTCTATCATCTGATTCACGGATGGAGACTACTTGATTGCTGTGTATTTAATCTGATGAAATCCTTGTGTAGTACTATAATTTACATTGTTCAATAAAAGGTATTTACAATGACTGTGTCATTGGCTTTGCAAAATTATATCATGAGATTACCTGTCATTTCTATCTCTAAAGCCAACACTTATTTCCCAGCCATTGATTATGTTTTCCAATACTCAAATTCCAATCACCAGTAATTATCTATGGATATTGATTCCATGTTTTATCAATTTTAGGTTATAGAAATTGGTAAAATCTTCACTTTCTTTTTATTTAGCTCCCTTGATTGTTCTAGAAATCTAATAATATGTATTAACCACTTTCTTATAAGAATATAGATATTATATCACTGATAGCATCTTACTTCAAGATGAATCTTGAAATATTCCTTTTTGTAATGAGCGTGACACCACACCTTTTCATTCTCAGCATCACAGACCATATGGAAGTCTAATTCAAAATGGCAAATGCCAGTTCATTAACGCTTAATATATCTATTTTCAAGCATTCTGTTTTATTTTTGACAGATTCCAATTTGCCTAGATTTATGCAATTCATTTTCTTTTTTTTAATGAGTATTTTCAGTGATTTCTTTTCATTTTGAATCATGCTACATCACAAGTGAAAGTCTTGAAAACTTTATTTCACTCACACCATTATGGCTGTGGTATTTTGGAAAGGCAGCCCATTCCCAATTACATTTTTAATGCCCTCCAACCTGAGGGGCTGATATCCTGGCTCCATATTAGTCAATTTCTGCTACTATCTGTGAAGATTTAATTGGCTATTTTTTTAATAAGGAGATCTTGAGTTTTTAATCTTACTCTGTCATGGTCTGGACTCACAAATCCAAACCAAACTCACAGCCACTGAGTCAATTCTGACTCATAGTGACCTGATGGGTCTCCAAGACTTCAAACTTCTCAAGAGTACATCGCCATATCTTTCTCCTGCTGAGAGGCTATTGGATTCAAACCTTTTAGCATTATGGAACCAAAGGTTGAAGCCCTGCTGAAATCTGCTCCTAACAGGCAACTCAGCTTGTATCTGAACTATCGGTAGCATAGTTTATAGCAGGGATGCTACACTTTCAGCATGCGAGCTACTTAAAAAAATGATCGAATCAAAATCATCTACCAATGACAAAAAATGCAAAACATATATTTATTGCATTTATTCACAAAAGCATTAAGCATTTTTATATGTACAGTGTATGTTTATGTACCTTGCATAACAGCATAGGTCCATACTGCACAACACAACACAACACAATTAACTATGTGCATTTTTTGTCATGACCTGAATTTACTCTGATGACTTGCACTGAATGGAATGAGCCAGGGATGCATAGTCCAGATAGTAGCTGCTGACAGCCAGCCTCAAGCACACATCCAAATGATCATCATTCATGGTGGAATGGTACTTGGACTTGATCTTTATGTGGGAACAGGCTGTCTCACATAAATAAGTAGAGACAAATAATGCAGTCAGGGAGGTAACACATTTTCTCATATTTGGGAACTTTCCCTCTGTGAGTACATTCCAGAACTGTTCATGCACTCTGGACTTCAGTTGAATGTCACTTTGTAGTATCAAATCTCCCATTCCATATGAAATGATAAGTTTTTGTTTTCTTACTTGGTCCAGCTCCCCCCACTCATTTTCATACCTTTTTTTTTTTTTACATTTAAGAGAAAAAAAAAAACAAGGTCGAAAAATTGATGATAACTTAACTGGTCAGTTTTGCTGCACTTAGTGCAGTTGTTTGCACATGCATTTGATACCTAAGACTGCATCTGGTTGGCTGTGATGTATATTAATTAAGTGACACGATTGATGATAGGCTTATGTCTATTTTATAATGCCATGCAATCTACCCACACTGTATCTGCAATCGACTAGTAGATCGTGATTGATGTATTGAGCACCCGGGTTTATAGCCTCAGAGTAACACAGAAATGCTATTGCTAGACTTCTCTGCGATTGTTAGCTTTCTCGAGCGGGAAATACCTTGGTTCTTGGCTTTGCAAGATGAAGGAACTCACGCTGAATTTTGTAATCCAAGTGGTTTTTCTTAAGGACAGGAAACGTGTCAGGTTTTACAGTCTCAAAAGAGTTCACACTGGGCACTAGTAACCTTGTGGTAAAGAGAATCCATGTGTGCATAACTGGGTGGGGTGCGGGTTTGGGGGTAGAATCCCAGGGACAAAGGAGCAAGGGGCTGATGGGCATGGAGAGAGAGAAGGTCAGCATGCAGAGACAATATCACTGGGGCAACAGAGGTGTGGGCCCCCAGCAACCCAGAGCAGGTCACGAGGGAGCATTCCCAAGTGGCACATGTATGGCCTCACACTCTGACCAGGTGCAGGGTAAAAGAGGGTGACCTTCCCACGGACAGGCTATTTCAAGGTTCGGACTGTGAAGACAAGGTTGATGGTATTGATTGACCCCACTGGCAACTTTAAGCCCACCTGGCTGAGGTCATGACCGTGGGCCCAGTTTGGACCGCCTACCGGGCTCAGTGGCTTGAGTATGAGCATGCTCAGTTTGGGGTCTTCATAGGTGTCTAATGGTTGCCTGCTTTCTTCCCATCCTCCACTAGGGAGGCCTTTGCAGGCATGGGAGGGACAACACCTCTGTACCTCAACCTAGCTACCTGACATTTCCTCATGGAAGGATTACGGACACAAATCTTTGGGGTACTGGGTCATGACATCTCTGGCTGCTTCCTGCTGACAAAAGGGATGTGATGTGGGCCTCTTTGGTACACACCCTTCCTACTCTATTTGGAGGAGTTGTCCACTTAGGGGCCCAAGGTGGATGAGGTTGGGGGGATCCAGGAGCTGGTGATCTTGAGGTTGGCACACTTGGCTCAGAGGCATTGGTAACCTGACGACATTTGGAAGAAAGAACAGGTGAACAGTTTAGGCCGGGGCAGTGCTGTGAGCTGGCAGTGCCTTGCAGGAGTGAGTCGCACTGGAAGATGAGAAGAATTCTGAGGACTGACAGGCATGGGGCTAGTTTACTTTTAGAACAGGAATCGTGTGACAGCATTTTCTAGCTTAAAGACTGGTGTGGGTCTGAGGTAGGGTTTTCTGCCATGCACTATCCATCTCGGGGTGGTGGTGAAACACCATCTTAAGACTGTATAGTGGTTCACAGGTGGACTTGTGCTTGCCCTGTTTCTGAAGGGTCTGATTGCGCCGGCTTCCATGAGTTCACTGGTGAATGATGGATGCAAGCACTCTGCCCTGGAACCATAACGGCAATAAGAGAACAGAGAATTACTGGCAAAGGACCCTTCCAGGCAGGCTGGAGCTGGGAAATGGGGGAACCAGCCTTCCAGGTTTTTATAAGAACTCGGTCTGCTGGCAGGCAGAAGGGGGGTAGCTTTTCTTCCATTTGGGCCTGGATGAGCCCATACTGATGGAATGGCTCCTGGCATTGGGCTTCCCTGATGGCAAATTTCTGTATTAGAGCCTCCTCAGAGCTGATAGCTAGCTCTATTACATGGAAAGGTCACCCATATAAAACTTCATAGGGGCTTAGACTCATGGGCTGCCGTGCGGCAATTCTGAGACATACAGTTATTGGCAGTGCATCTTTTCAATTCATCTGAGTTTCCTGTGTCGGTTTCCTGAGGGATAGCTCTAAGTGTTGGTTAATTCTCTCTACCTGCCTCGAGGACTGGGGCCTCCTGGTGCAGTGGAGATGATAGGTCATTCCTAAGTGTTGAGAGACTGCCTGAGTGATTTGGGAGATGAAAGCAGGCCTGTTATCACTGTGTAGTGATTTGGGAAACCCAAATAGAGCAGTTACTTCCTAAAGTAATCTTTTAGACACTTTGTGAGGATTCTCAGTGCAGGTGGGATAGGCTTCAATCCACCCGGTAAAGGTGTCTATGAACGCTAGAAGATACTTGAATCCTTGGATGGCTGGAACCTGAGTAAAATCTGCCAGTTTTCCCCAGGGTAGGATGCCTTGAGCTGGGCCGGCTGACCAAGGTGACTTTTAAGTGCCTCTTGGGGACTGCTGATCTGGCAGGTGGGACAGTGAGAGATTACTGACCTGATAGTAGAGGTGAAGTTGGCCCCACAGAACTGTTGGGTGAGCAGGAACAAGGAGGGTTTATAGCTAAGATGGGTGACATTGTGCAACGCTTTTACAACTTTCCACTGTAGCCTTTGTGGCAATAGGCGTTTGTTTTTCTTGAGTTTTAGCCTGTTCCACTTCTTCCAGAGAGTAACCTGGTAGAGGAAGCTGGTTTGGAAGAATTACAGCATTTATGGAGGCTGAAGTGTTCATGCACAGGGCTGCCTGTCTGGCTGCATACACTTGTGCCAACCGTGCCAATAGGAACATGTGGGATTAATCAGGCTGTGATTTGATTGGAGGGCAAAGAGATAACTGGCTCTGCAAGGTCTACCCCTGTCTCTCTTGCACTCCAGTGATAGGAGTGTGCTAGAGTGTTTGTCCTGCTGCTGTAGCCAAGTTCTCTGCCTCAACCCGTGAGTACACCAGCCTGTGGATGGTGTTGCTAGAGCTTGAGGCTCTTTCGAGATCTGTTTCAGCACGCTGCTGGTGCATACATCCTTTGAGCTACAGGCTGGTGGATTCTGTCACCTTGCATTGCTTGCATTTGACATCTCATCCAGGCCTACTTTGATAACTTGAAAGCTACTGACTGTTGGTGACCCACTTTGCTGCTATTTCCTGTGGGCAGGCTCTGCTTGCCTTGCCACAGGGAGGACTCTGCTGTCTGTTTTCTTGACCTTGGATCCAGCAGCCATGTGAGTTGAAGGACTTCCAATATATTAACTTTTCCATGGAAGGGAATTGAACTGAATCCTCTGTACTGCTGTGTGGACTAATTGGCTGTTATATTCCTTCTCAATGTATAAATCTAGCTATATATATAATATATAATCACAAGTGTCCTGGTGTCATTTCTCTAGAGAACTCTGCCTAACATAAGGAGTGTATGTGGAGAACTAAACACCCACATTTTGAATCAGTATACAGCTTTAATTTATCTCCCCCTGCTAGCTCAAGGTCCCATGACAAAGCTCCGAGGTTCGGCCAGCTGGGCTGGTGTACCCTGAGGCAGGGGATTGGCTTCAATGACTTGGTCGAGGGAAGCAAGGGCATAACCGGCCCTGCACACTTCATTGGTCACACAGCTGCTACCGTCAGAGGACCAGACACAGTGGGCTACAGTAAACAGCTGGTCTTTAAGGTCTGGCTGAGGGAGTTATTAGTAGACAGCAGTTCAAAGCAGGAATGGAGGAGCTCTGAGTCCTCCCCAGGGTAAGGGATTAACGTAGTGGATTGAGGGTTCTACACATCTGGATGGTGACATCAGGATTCTCTATAAGAAGGATTTGATATTTTAATAGTTTATAGCACTCCAGAGATCCTATAGATAGTCAGGCAGGATCTCTAAAGTTCCTCCTTATAAAAATCTTAACTGCTTCTTGGATTAAGAGTGCCATGGCCGCTATTGCGCATAGGCAAGGTAGCCAGCTGGCTGAGGTAAGATCTAATCTCTTTGATAAATATGCCACCAGCTGAGGCTAGGTTCCTCGCTTCTGGATTAGCCCTCCCAGGGCTACCCCTTTCTCCCAGGAGCATATAGGAAAACGTTTTCCGTGGGGTCTGGGAGATCCAGTGCTGGAGCCTGGAGCAATGCATCTCTTTGCTCTGTGTCCCACAAGATTGGTTCTAAGTCACTGTTTCCTTTCAGGGTTTCACTAGGAGTCCGTAGTTGGGAATCCAGATTCTACAAAACCCAGAAAGGCCTAGAAATGCTAATAGCTGTCTCCATGCTTTCAGTCCAGGCAGCCCCACAACTGCCCTTACTCGTTCTAAGGAGAGCCCTTTCTTTCTTTTGATAAGAGTTGTCCTTGGTGCGTCACCTCCTGTTGCACTAGCTGAGCTTTGGCCCTAGAGACTCTGGAGTCTTTCTCTGCCAAGAACTGTAGAACGTGTACTGTAGGCGCGGTAGACTGCTCCCGAGTGGCCGAGCAGACAAGGAGCTGGTCTACATACTGTAGGGCCATGCCTCCTAGAGCAGCGGGTCTCAACCTGTGTCGATTCCTCTTTTGGGGGTTGAATGACCCTTTCACAGGGGTTGCCTGATTCATAATAGTAGCAAAATTAGAGTCATGAAGTAGCAACAAAAATAATTTTATGGTTGGTGGGGGGGGGGGGTTCACCACAACATGCGGAACTGTATGGAAGCGTGTGGCATTGGGAAGGTTAAGAACCACTGCTCTAGAGTAAGACCAGCTAGGTCCTCACTTAGGGCTTGTTCAAGCAGACGGGGATTATCTCAGAAGCCTCTTGTCAACAGGCTAATAGGAAAGGTGGTGTGACTGCCCCTGTTCTAATTTCAACCAAAAGCAAAAAGGGACTGGCTCTGGCAAGATGCAGAAAAAGGCATCCTTTAAGTCCAGGAGGCTCCCCCACTGTGTGGAGCTAGCAGAACGTCAAGGCAAAACACCAAAAGGAACAAGCTACTTATTTGTGAACCGGAGAAAACAACCCAGGCCAAAAGCCATGGGAACTGGGCAGGGCAAGACCCGAAGTCCCTGCCTCCCCTTGTTTGGAGCATGGCACACCATCCTGGTGAGGTGGTAGGAGACCAGGTGCTGAGTTGCCCTGCATTCAGATGGTGGACAATGGGAGGCGCTATCATGGTGAGGCCAGAGACTCTTGTGCTCAGTTGCTCTGCAAAACGACAGCGGTGGTCACTGGGAGGCCGTGGAGTCACGTGTTCACTGGGGAACCAGCATCCTGCAGAGACCAATGGGTTTCCACACAGGGCAGTTTGCTGGCAGGAACATGGAGCGAGCCACTGAAAAGCCAAAAGGGCTTTGGGGGCCAGAGTTCCCCCAAAGTGTCAGCTCCAGTTTTCTGGCCGCATCACAGGAAGCGAGACTGATGGACACTTGGAGGCAAGGATCGCACGGAGAGCAGCAAGACAGGCGCTGGGCGGAGCAACAGCAGCACAAGGGGCCCAGCGGCCTGTGGTGACCATGCCTAGGGCGGGCTGTCCCATGTAGGTCCAGTTGCAGCTTCAAAGGCAGAAGCATGCCGGTCAAGCCCACAGCGCAGTCTGAGAGGAGGGTTCCAGCGCCCTAAGGGAGGTTGGATTGCTTCAGCTGCGCGCATTGCTGTGTAAGTTGCACACTTAGGAAGTTGGACCAGTCCCCGGAGTCCTGTCTCTCAAGGGTGCAGGAAGTGTCAGGGAGGCTGCTGGGTGACTGCTCCAGGGACAGGAGGGTGCCCAGCGCCAGGCTCACCTAAAGGTGGAGTCCAGTGGTCTTCAACCTGTGGGTCACGACCCCTTTGGGGGTTGAACGAGCCTTTCACAGGGCTCGCCCCATTCATAACAGTGGCAAATTGACAGTGATGAAGTAGCAACGAAAACAATGTTATGGTTGGGGGTCCCCAAAATATGAGGAACTGTATGAAAGGATCTGAGGAAGGTTGAGAACCACTGTAAAAGGTTCCCTCTGCAGTCGGAGCTAGCCTGAAAAGCAAAGACTTCACATAATTAAATTGGACATTGTAGTGATCTTCATTTACTCGAACCTGCGACAATATAGTCTTCCCTTTTCCGGGATATAAAATAAATAAAAACTTGTCAAATGTATATTTAATATATGAAATACTCTCTATACATATTCATGTGTATGTGTCTTGTAATTAGTACAGTTTATTTCAAGTTTTAAAATAATAAAACATAATAAATATTAAAAATCCTATATTTGATATTTATATTTTTTATAGTCCAACTTATGAAATGCATAATTGAACTTACAACCTAGCTAAAGTTATGATTTAAAATTTGATTATTGAAAAAGAGGATACATATGCAATCTAGAAACTTATCTTTATCCATCTATATAATTTATATATCTGAAATTTAACATCTATCTCTAGTCTCTCCTTTCATTCCTTCTATCGTGTTTTATGTGCAGTACAATATTTTGCTCAATCAGCTCATTAGTAATGAACTTCTTTAAAGCGAAATATTGGGCTAAAGCAAAGAATATTTTTAGATTTGATATATTTAAATTTAATCCAAATATGGTGTAAAAATAATATTGTGGTAATTTATTGGAATACGTAGGCACAGACTTTTAGAAATAGAGAAAAGGACCAACTAAAATACTTTATTAATAAATTTATACTCTAAGCAATAGGCATAACAGTAGAGACACATAGTAGCTGAATTATAAGGGTGATATACCTCTTTCTACACTTGATCTTAGCCAAAATGCTGAGCAGCGATTATTCCTCCTCTGGCCATATTGAAATCGTAACTAGGAATCAGAACTATTCACTACTACTAAAATGTGTAATGCAATTGTTGCAAATCCAGCACAGAGGTCATATCTGACATCCTTTGGGTAAACAAGGGAGGAGAGTCTAGCTCCTCTCTAGCTCAAGGCCCATTGCCATGAGGCAGAGGTCCCATTGCGCCACCTTCTCTCCTTCTTTGACTCTCTTATGCTTTTCTGCTGGGTTCAGCACTTCGTTTCAATGACCACCCAGAATTCACAGATAATACATAACAAGGAGAGAAGAACAAGGAACTTGTTTATGTTTGGCAACCTGTAATTTTAGTGGGAAACTCTGATTTTGTAGCAGCACATCAGAAGAGACGATTGCCCAGGGACAATCTTCCCTGTGCCTTCTTCGTAAACTCTTGGTTAGACTTGGCCCTCTCGAGGACTGTGCGTTTTAATTGTGACGCCCATAACCCAGCGGTTAAAGTCAGAGGAACAGCCCTGCATATGTAGCGCTTGTCAAGACAGAAGTCACAGAGAAGTAAGATTGTATTTGTCCATACATTAGGCAATGCATTACATTTCTAAATAATTACATGTGCACTAACTTCAGACAGGCACAGAAAGAGTTGCAAAACATAAAAAAAACCTAAAAATTCACAGCGAGCTTTCCAGTGCTTATTGCATCTTTCTTGTAGCTATGATCAAAAGTCCATTTTGTTCTGATGCTTCTGCAGATTACTTTCTGCCCATTGTACATCTTTCTCCCGACACTGCACAGCAAAATGAATAGGAGACAGCTCTCAGCATTTGACATAGGCGGCAAAGATTAGGAGGAGTGTTGACTTTGACAAATCAGATATATTAAGTCTTTGCTGGAGGGATGCACTGCAGAGAAGCTGTTTTGTCATTGTAACCAAGATACTCATTTTACTCTGAAAGAAAAAGCAACATTTTTTTTTCAGAAGAGTAGATTACAATGAAACCTAATCATCTGCACATCTAAATTTTAAATTACTGTGTAGTTAGATAAAATATGAGCCTGTGTCATTTTTTTAAAAATTAGACATGGATTTTTTTATTTCATTTTAAAATGGGCATAACATTGATTTTAAAAATACTACTTCCTTGGCACAGCCTTTGCTTACTCGCCTGCAATTTAGGCAACATTACACCATTATAATCAGAACTATTGATATGTTTGTGAGTTTACAAGCCATAACAATTTTTAAGGCTGCCAATAGTCCAGAATGATATATTTTTGAAATACATGTCCATAGTCCAGGATGATTTTTTTAAATGCATGACTCTGTTAGTGGTATTGATATTCTTTTAACTAATCTGTGAGTAGATTTTGAAAATAAATTGCTTTATCTTACATACTGTTTTAATGGCTAAGGCAGTTTTCCTGACATCTCCAAACTCTGACCTTTTCAAAAATACCTATATATCTGCTGATGGAATTTTGTACTTTGGAAACAGATTGTTTAAGCTAGCGTGAGACAAGGAAGGAAAGATCGGGATGGTGAAAAGACAAGCTAGCGGGAAGTGTGTTTGGATGGTAAAACTTATTCTAAAAATTCGACCTCCGTTTCCATGGAGTTGCCTCTTTCACACCTTTTCTTCTATTCGACTCCACTCAGTATCTTCTTCAAAAGAGCCTTCAACTCTAAACCGTCATTCAAGGCAAGTTATGTTTTGCAACAAACTACTGTAAATACGTTTTTCTTTTCCAACAGATTTTTTCCATGAATTAAAAAATTTGTTAGGAACTATTTGCATGACTCACAGACTGTCATAATTTCTACTCAGGCTTTGGGTGTATGTGTTTTGTATTTCCTTGAATGAATTCCCTATCCATGCAGATAACTGGGTGTGTGTTTTAGATGTTCCCCTGTACGCATTGAATTTGGTCTTTAGAAGCGGGTAAACCCTAAGACGCAGTTCATTTGAATATGTTTTCATTTGTGAAAGGCTACTTGCGGTGGGAGGAGCCCGGGTGGCCCAGTGGTGAAGCTCTTGGCTGCTATCCAGCATTGTGGCCTTTCCATCCACCAGCTGGTCCTCAGGAGCAAGACGTGCCCATCTGCTTGCCTAATGCTTACTGCTTTGGGAATCCTGTGGGAAACTTCTGTTTTGTGAGTTGAAATGGACTCGACTGCGGTGTGTTGGAATCTAGTGCTTAGTGTGAAGTTATCTATAGCAGATGGATTTAGAGGACAAAATAAGTCAATGAGCATCAATATCCTTGAATATTCAGAGAATACCGAGAGGCTATTTCAAGTGGCACATTTCTGGAAATCTAGATGTTATATTCAATATACAACAAAAGAGTCAAGAATTTTCTTAATCATAGAGTGGTTAATTTGTTAAATATAAAAAATATATATTTCAGGTTCAACTCTACTTATGTTTAGCTTTTCTTTGAACACAAAATTTGACACCTACACCACTCTTAAAGCATAATCAGAAATCCATCTATAAGTTGGCTATTATTCAGAAATTTCATCAGAAACATTATATCAAGAAAACATTTGCATGACTTTTTTTGGTCTTGTTTTTAATGAGAAAATGCTGCAGGTAGTAGGCCATATGTAATCTAAATATATTTATGAAACTGTTGCCGCTATGAACTTTAAGGTAGTGTATTAGGCTGGGTTCTCTAGAGAAGCAAAACCAGTGATGCTTAAAATATATATAAATATAAAAATTCTATCACAAAAACTTGACACAGTTACACAGTTGTAGATGTCATTAAGTCCAGTTTGATTTCAGGTCTATTGGCCAAATATTAAGCTGGAGTCTTCTCCTGACTTGCATAGCTTCAAGAACTTATGAACCCATAGGCTACAAAGGTGGGTGAATCTGAAGTCAGGAGGTCAGGCTTTTGACTGGAGAGGTAAATGAACTCAGGTCAACTACAAAGAACTGGAGGTCAACAACCAGATAGCAAAAAAAGTAATCGAGCTTTCCCACGATATACTGATATAGGAAATGCATTGCACACCTGTGTTAGTCTGGGTAGACTAGAGAAACAAATCCATGGACCCACATGTGTACAAGAAAGAAATTTATATATAAGAGCAATTGAACATTGAGAAAACATCCCAGCCCAGTTCAGATAAAATCCATAAGTCTGATATTTGCGCGTGTGTCCTATACCAATCTATAAAGTCCTCTTCAGACTCATGAAACACATGCAATGATACCAAATGTAGAAGATCACAGGCCAGTGGGTAGAAAGTCCTTGGATCCAGTGCCATTGGAAACATGCCAGTGCTGGCAGTGGTCTCTGCATCAGGGTGGGTCCATGTGTCTTATCAGCTGCTATGTCTCCCATGGTGTGGCATAGAGTCTCTCCAGAAAGGCCATGCCCACACAGAGGCCTCACTGGCTACAATCTAATTGACAAGCTAGACTCCACCCCTACACTCTTAATCCTCAAAATGACAAATTATTATATATCTACTGCAACACCCCAGAGGAAATTTCCTTCCAGTAGCATCAAGAGCTGAGGCTTGAGTCAGGGGGTCATATTCCACCCTACCTTTTTACACCTGCTTGGCTGCTCACAACAGATCTCAGTTTGGAATTTATTGTATTGTTTTAGGCCACATCATGGGGCATTAGTAGACTCACTGATCATAGTAGCCCAACTCAGTTAACACAGAACACAGGTGTCTTAGCATACACAGTATTATTTTGTACAATCGGGTTAGTATCGCACATCCTTTCTATGCTATATGTATTGCTAAGAGAGATATCAAAGCCAGGTAGGGGCAGTGCCTGACTTATTCTGACTTCACACTTGGTTCGGAATTATCAACCTAGCTGAGGGGCAAGGAGATGGATTGACACATGGGTGCAGCAGGGGAATCATGCATAGGAATGATTGGGAGGACTGCGCAAGACTGGAGTGTTTCTTTCTGTTGTGTATAGGGTTTCTATGAGTGGGATCCAACTCAATGGCACCTAACGACAACAACAACAACAATGAGAATCAAACTCATCAGTTTAAGGTCACTTCTCCGAGGACGGAGTCCCGGCATTCATCTACCCTCTAACCTTTCTAACCAATCCTGAACCAACTCTCCCTTCATGTCAGTCTCTGTTTCTCTGTTGGGTTCAATAATGTATTGCAATGACCATACTGATTAAACAATGCTCACAATTATGTGGTTTCTTAGCAAAATTGACAAGTTACACATTCAACACCCAAACCTCTCAGTACAAAATTCTTTGATCACGTGTTAGGGTCCTCTAGAGAAATAAACCAGGACATTTAGGATTATATCCATTAAAGGTTTTGCTTATATAGTGAGCAGGAATATAACAGCTAATTAGTCCACGTAGCAGTACAGAGGAATGAGTTCTATTCACATTCGTGGAACAGTTAATATACTGAAGGTCCCTCAGCTCACATGGGCTGCTGGTCCAAGGTCAAGGAAGCAGACAGCAGAGGAGTCTGCCATCAGGCAAAACAAGCAGGATGGGGCAGCAACAGCTGGAAGATGAGAAGTTGAGGCGTGGCAGAGGCCTGTAGTGCTGGAGCATAGCGAAGCGGTCCAAAGTTCTAATGCACTCATAGCAAGGCAACACATCCATGGGTGACTCGGCCCCCACTAGCCCAGCCCAGCACACAATTGAGGCAAAGGACTAGCTCAGGCAACAGAGTGCTGGTCCAATCATGAAGGAGAAAGAGGGAAGGGGGCTGGGCTTGCAAATCCATTTATCTGATCACCCTCCCATCAAGCTGTGACCTGATTAAGTTCTTCCCATGTGTTCCTATGGAAGCCTAGTTGGCACAGTAAACCTATCACAGGTCAGGACACAATTTTGTTTCATCTTAACCTACGTTTAACACTTCACCCTTTTTCATATCATTCCATTTCGTGAGCTTTTTCCTTTCTCCCTCAATATAAGAAACTAGATGACTGAATAAACAGTGAACCTTTTGGTGTAATTATTTATATCCCATGCCGCCAGGTAGGCCTTTCTCTAGTTCTCAGTCTTTCAGGCATTGGAATTCATTTACATAGGGATGAAACATTAAGTTTGACCCAACCTGTTTTGTGATATTATAAACTTTGTCCAGATTTAGAGAACCTATGAATATTCCTACTAATTATGGAATTATACTAAATAGCAGATTCACTTGCCAGTGTCTTCTTGAATACTTTGGTTTTGTAACCAGATTTAAAATAGTTAACTTCAAAAAAGACACTACTGGCAGTGTCTTCACGAAAAGAAACATAATCATATGTAAGGAAAGTATAAAACATGTTGCCATCAAGTTTAGCTTGATTCATAATGACCCTGGAGGGGAGAGTAGAACTACCCCATTGGATTTATAAAACCAGATGGTCATATGTTCTTGTGAAAAACTGTGGGCTAGTTGAGCCATCCACCTTTCTTGAGTAGGAGACTATTTAAGTTGCCAGGGATTTTTAAACAAAGAATAGGCAGTTGATTTTTGTTTTTTCTCATTTTTTTACTGTTTCTATCCCACGAGCCTCTCCAATCAATAAATAATACAAAATTATCTCCACTCCTGATTTTTTCCCCACACCTCACTACAACTCCTTTAATTTTTACAGTCAAAATTAACCCACACTATATTTTTTAAAAATGCTTTTATTGGGGGCTCTTACATCTCTTATAACAATCCATACATTCATCCAGTGTGTCAAGCACATTTTCACATATGCCACCATCATCATTTTCAAAACATTCTCTTCCCATTTGAGCCCCTGATATCAGCTCCCCATTTCTTCTCCCTCCCTCCCTCAGCCATCCTCCCTTTTTGAATGCTTGATGAGTTATAGATTATTATTTCCATATCTTACATCATCCTCCATCACCCCTCACCAACTTTTCCATTATTCGTCCCCCTGGGAGGGGGTTCTAGTTGATCCTTGTGATCGATTCCTCATTTCCTTCCCCTACTTGCTTATTATACAATGATTTCTTGAGAATTCAGAACTCATTTTTCACATGTTATAAAATCAACACAATTTACTTAATGAATTAAAATTGATTTACCCATTCATCTTTACTTCAGTACCCAAATATGCCAGTACAACAATGCTTTGTGTATTTTGGTATTCTGTCCTACGTCCTTGTTGCATTTGTATCAGATTGACACTTCAACCTTTTCTCATTCCACTTCAGAATTAGCCTTTTACTTATTTCATTAATGTTTGAAGCTGGAAAACTGGACAAACTGAAATTTTTGGTTTAATTATATACATATATATATAAATAACTCTCTACCATATATGTGGTAGATATACTTACAATGTATATCTTATAACACATATATGCCATGTATATATGTATGTGTATATCGATATCTGTATATAGATGTGTGGTACATATACGTACAAGTAACTTACCAGGCCACCAGGCCTCTTTAATACATAAAAGGTTTTGGAAAAATCCCACGATCTTGTCATTCCATTTTCCATGAGCTTTTGAAGCACGTGTGTGTGTGTTTATCTTACTTCTGACACTGCACACCTTCAGTTAGTAGCGCAACACCTGACACACGGCTCCACAGGCTTTATGCCACAAACCACAAGACCGACAGTTTAAACGCGCCAGCCACTCCAAGAGAGACAAGTGAGACTGTTTATGTGCATAAATATTTAGTCTCAGAAACTGTATTTAGTGACTTTATATATGTGTGTCTGTGTGTATAGTGATTATATAGTAACTATTCACACATGGATATACATATATATGTACATTACTATAAAATCATAGAACGCTCATGAAACAAAAGTATCAAAATGGGAAGGTATTCTTTCTTGACATATCCTCCATAAATATCTATGTATTTCTGAAGGCAATGCTTCCATCTCACTACTGTTCTCTGGATAACTACGTGCTTTTCAATTTATTTACATTTATACCGCAATTTGGCATACTAAAGGTGTTCCACCTGTGTTTCTTTTAAATGTCCTTTGAATTTGAGAACAGAAAAACAAAATCTGAAGTAGCAAGGTCAGAGCAGTAGAATGGTTGGGGAACATTTTTCAATAAAATTCTCATAAGACAGCCCTTGTTTTGCTAGGAAAATGAGCAAGTCCATTGTGATAAAGAAAAAATATATCCTTTCTGTGACTTGCTTGTCAGTACATATATATATATATATGTATCTGTGTGATTATCCATTATTATGCAATCATTTTAACTCATAGGACCTAATTAAAAGAGTAGAAGTATGTGTTGCATTTCCTATGTTTACTCTTTACAAAAGTAGACTGCCACATTCCCTTGTAACCCCATGGAGTGACTGGTGACCTGCAAATCTGGCACAAGTGCTTAACCACTTTGCCACAGGGTCACACACACAACAAAGAATCCAACAGATTTCTTTAAAAAATAGTGGTCCAGGTCATTTTTTGAATAGTAAAATATAATATTTATATTAACATTAATATTATTTGTGAAGTACTTATCAGAGCATTAGGGCTTACAATGGAGGTCATTCAGCAGAAATGTTGGTGTGGACTTGAAAAGTTTAGGAAAACCATACCCCAGTTGTGATGCATTTTAAACAACCGCCTCTATTTTTAAACAGTAATTATAAAACATTATGGACATTGTAGAAAATTGGAAGATAATGTTACATTTCTTTCCCTGTGATTCCATGGGTACATTTGATTGAAACACAGTATATAGTAGGGAAATTATATTTAAAATGATTTATTTTACTGTTCTCTAGCATAAAACTTTAGCAATAGCCGTAATTCCCAAGAAATTGTATCATGTGTGTATATATACATATATATTACAATGCTTCCAGAAAATCATTCCAGCAAAATATTTGACCTCAGCCTTGTACTAACAAACATATTCAAACATGTTTTACACCAAAAGTCAGTAAACTTTTCTCAGATTTCTTCCTTCCCGTATATATATTTGTGGTATTTTAAATCATCCTGTCCTCTTTCTCTTAAATACAGCTTTACTCTGAATTTAAAATTTCTTTCTCCTAAATCCTCTTTTTAAAATCAGCTGCTAATAAGCTCAGTTCTTTGCAGTATTTTCTGAACATTAAGTCATGCATTCACCCTTTCATTCTTTTTCAAACAAATGGGAAAAGTATTGATTGTGTGTATGTTAAGGCTCAAGAAAGTCATCAACTTTTCTGGTATAACCTAGATTTATGGTTCTATGTATGACTCACAAATAACATGCTCTGAGTAGTTTGTCTATTTTTAGTTACTTTTCAGTAGTGTTTGGAATGAGAAAATGAAGATCAGAGAATATTTTATCAATAGACCCAGTTCTTCAAAATAACTTTTCTATTCAAAAAGTCATGTTTCTTCAATGTATTTATACTCTTAGAATAGTACAATATATTCAAATAGTACAATGAGTAGTTATAAAGATTTTGACTTATGACTGGGTTCCAGTCCTGATTGAACAATTTCGTTGCCCTATGACACTGGACAAGAGACTCAAGACCATCAAATACCCATTTTCTTAGCCATAAAGTAAACAAAACCAATATAATTTATTTTATTGTGTTTTGATTTAAGAATTAAATTGCATCATTTGTATATAGGCTCCCATATGGAAAGAACTGCATTATCAAGGAATAATCTAATACATTCCTTTATCATTGTCCTAGTCATCATCAACTGAGATGGCAATTAAATTTCCTATTGCAAATATTGTCTATATTCATTTCAAATAATTAAATATCTCTTGATAAAATATGTATAAGTATGCACGTATAAAGTGAGCATGTATTTTCAACAACTATGTCATTTTTACAAATATTTTTATAAACTATATATTGACTAATTAATCAATATAAATATAAGCAAATGGAATCATTGCTTACATATGAATTGTGTGGACTAGAAACTCAATAAATCATTCCCATCAATAGATTCTGCATATATAAACACATAAACTATATAGATACTCTTTATTGTGAATTGGGTGAAGTTACAGAGCAAGGCAGTTTTCTATTCAGTAATACCTACACATTTAATTTCATGTCATTCATTACAGCCCCTATAAGGTAGCATCACTCCTTTGACTTCCTCTCTACAACCATTTCTATTCCACCTTCTTTCCTAACTCTGATTTCTGAACTCTGTTTTTAGAAAAATGTTGCCTATTTGATATGGAATAGTTGATTGTTCTAAGAATCACATCAAGTTCTTGTTCACTTTCTGTGACTGTCTGTTCGTTGAGTGAAAATTGAGCCACAGAGGAAGTACAAGTCCAGGCGTGAAGGGTATTAAGGACCAGTTTTTATAAAACAGGTCTATTGTTTTTAATGATTTTGAGTTTTGTGACATATTTGTATATTAAAGCCCTCCAAATGTGATGTCTCTCAGAATAATGGGAAGAGGTATCCAAGCACTGTGTAGTTTTTCTGATCTAAAGGTTGTGGAGGCTGAGGTGCACATTGTACTTTAGCCCTTTGGTCTAATTGTTTCCAAGCATCTTTAGTTTCCTTCACTCTTCATTGAGCTGGATGAGAAGAGATCAATAGTTGCTAGCTTATATTTATGTTTTATTTCACAAATTCTACTTTAGTCTGAAAGAGATAGAAATTCAAGTCACTTCTCCATTGAAGAATACCATGTACATTAAATAGCTTAATAGAAAACGCTTGAATTGTGTATTTGAGTATATATGATGCATATACTACATCATATATGCATTAGTCAGTGTTCTCTAGAGAAACGAAATCAGGACACTTATGATTAGATAGACAGATAGTTTTATACAGTGAGAAGGAATGTAACAGCTAATTAATCCACACAGCAGTACAGAGGGTTCAGTTCAACTCACTTCCGTGGAAGAGTTAAGATCCTGGAAGTCCTGCAACTCATGTGGGCTGCGGGGTCCAAGATCAAGGAAGCAGACAGTGGGGTCCTCCTTCGGCCAAGGCAAGCAGAGTTGGCCCACAGGCAGCAAGCATCAGAGTGGGTCCCCAACAGTCAGTAGCTCTGGAGCTTAGCGAAGCAGGTCCAGACGAGATATCGAGTCCAAGCAATGCAAGGAGACGGCATCCACGAGCCTGAAGCTCAAGCAATATGCGCACCAGCAGTGTGGTGAAGCAGGTCTGAAGGAGCCTCAAGCTCTAGCAATGATCCACAAGTTTGCTTGGTCCACAGGTGGTGCAGCTCACAGGGTGAAGCAGAGAACTATCTACAGCAGCATCACGCTCCAGCTTGCTCTGATCACCAGAAAGCAAGAGAGATGGGGACAGGCCTTGCAGAGCCATTTATCTCTTTGCTCTCCAATCAAACAGCAATCTGATTAATCCCTCATGTTCCTATTGGCCAGAATGGCACAAAATCACCTGTCACAATATTGTGACAAGTGAAAGTCCTTCTGAAAATATAAAATGGAAAGCACATTATGGATATGATGTTATTAATTCGCTTTCCTCACATTCTAGTACACACACAAACAAAACCAATTCATGTAAAATTTTAATGATAACTCTTCTTAGAAACCTTTTTCTTCTTCCTTTCTTTACCTAGTCTTTCATTGCCTCCCCCAGCTGCACTTTCTCCTTTATTCCGACCCCTTTAGATGAATATCAAATGCCACATCAGCAATACTCATACTTCTCTATGAGGTCTGAACTAGTGACATCATTCCCCAGAAACCTGGACAGATGTTTGCTTATCCCCTGAATATATGTAACTGTATGGAGATGGAGATTGTTTTGAAACAGATATATAACTATTACTGCTATACTACTCAGTTGTGTTCTCTCTACTCAGCTAGGCAATCTGCCTCTTGTCAGTGTTTGTGTTTGACACAGTCATCCCTTCTCATGATTTCTATGACAGCAATTAAAAAGTCTTCAGCTTGCTCCCTATGCCCCCTTCCACTAGAATGTAATCTATATTCATAACTAACTCAATTTTTAATTCACACGGAAAATAATTACTCAAGATGTATGTTTTCTCCTACTACACGGATGAATTTTTCTTAAAAATTGCACCCCAATATTTCCAGCTTATCCAAAGACAAAATAATTACATATATGTAAATTTCCAACTGGTTCTTCACCATAACTGTTTTTACTCAGAAAACTTGATTTAAGTGATATTACCCCCTTGCCCATGTTCAATCTCCCTACTGGATTCTTTCAGCATGCACATTTGAACACATAGACCTCAACATAAATTTAAAATGAGAAGATCATAAAAAGCTATTCTTTTTAAATAGTATGCCATCTCACTTTCTTCCTAGGCTTGAAATTTTTTTGGAAAAGTGATCCTTAATTGGTTCTATTTCCTCAGTATTTATTTCTGATATCAGAGTTTTCTCTCCAAGTCTCTACTGGACAGCCATATGATGAGTCATGATTGGAAATTTCTACATATCTGTTCATGATAAACAGGACATTAGGACCTTGCTCATGCTCACATCTGCATCCTGATACTTTGCTGCTTTTTCTTTTTTCTCTCTGAATACTCTTTCTAAGAGCACTAACAAGTCTTCTCTGAATATCTTTTAAGGTTTTGGTGTTTTTAATGTTTTAGGGTTGTAATCCTTGATCCTCTCTATCACTGCATCTATTTTGCTTATGTACTCATATCAATTCCCAGAATGTTCTCTAGCTCATAATAATCCTCTTAAAACAGATGACATAGTTTGTTGGTGCTCCAACATCACCCCACCCCCCCACCCCCATTCCCTGTCTGCTCCTTGTTACTGACTCCATCACCCCAGTTGTTCCCTGTGTCTGGAGCAGCCTGCTCACCTCCCAGCTCTTGCCTAGGGCATGCCTCCAGTGCTTACGCTATATAGGTAGATACAGCGACTGTGACATAGCCCAAACTGATTTTAAAAAATGAAAATGGTTATAAATAAGAAAAAATTTAAAAAGAGAGAGAAAAAATAAACAAAAATCCTGGGTCTTTTGGCTGGCCTTCAAGACTGTCCAGGAGCTGCCCCTCCGGCCCTGGAGCGCCCCCAGGGCTCCGTTGCTCCGCCTTGCTCCAGCTGCTGGTCGGGTGTGCTCCCTTCTTGGTTCGCTCTGTTTTTTGGGTTCAGACCGCACTGCCTCCCCACCAAGTGACCCCAGAAATGTCCTCTGCCGCAGCAGTCTGCTCCAGTAAGGGGCAACGTGACATGTGCTGTTGTCGCTTGCCCAGGCCCCTCTATGTCCCATTAGCTCCTTCAGGGACGTCATCCCCTGAGCCTGGAACAATCTCCCCACAGAGGGGCCACAGGGCGGAGATGAGTCACCAGGGTGTAGTAAAGCATCAATGAAACGCACTATCTTCCTCTGGTTCTTTCCTCACCCCCCACTACCATGACCCCAGTGCGGCTTCCCAATTCAGAGTAGACCAGAACATGTACACAAGTATAGAAAGGGACTGGAGCTCACTGCACACAACAAGCGTTGGCATAGCGATACCAGAAGGGAAGCGGGTAGGTGGGAGAGGAAGGGAGAAAGGGGGAACCGATTGCAGTGATTGACCCATAACCATACACTCCTCTACAGGAGGAAGAACAACAGAAAACATGTGGGAAGGGAGACAGCGGTTGGTGTGAGAGATGAAAAGAAAAATGTCCACCCTATCAGGGGGTCCTGAGGGTTGGAGAGGGTGGGGGAGGAGCTTATACCAGGGCTCAATAGAAAATCAATGTCTAGAAAAAAATGAAGGTAGCATGTGTACAAATACGCCTGATTCAATTGATGTATTGGTTGTGATGCAAGCCCCCAATAAAATGAATTTAAAAAAGAAAAAAATCCAGTTTATATATAATCGTACCTGGAGGGCAGGGTAAAACTGCCCCTGCGAGTTTCTGAGAGTGTAAATCCCAAGGCAGTAGGATGCTCGTCTTTCTTTCTCCCGCGCAGTGACTGCTGCTTTAAAACGGCTGACCTTGAGGAACACAGCCCAACGCTTGCTGCCTGAGTACCTAGGGCGTGCCGTTTACCCTTACAAATCAATGCCTCTTGCATTAATCTTCTCTATTTGCTCCAATGTACCCACTTAAATCAGTCTTCCTTACTTCCTCCCGTCCTTTCGCCCATGCAGTCTTTCTTGTGATAGATTTCCTCTCTCAGTTTTGTAACGTCATCCATCCTCTCCAGTCTTGCTGGGACGGTTTTCCTAACTTTAAATACACTGCATCATTTTAATGAATTAAAACTCCAAGGGCAGTACCACCACCCAGAATTGTTATCTGGGGAAAAGCTCCAAAGCCAGTAGACTGCAATCAAGGTCCTTAACAATGTGGCCATGGCGTGTGGCTCTGGACTCTACGTGCGTGTGCTTGTGCGCCCTTTCTCTAAAAGTACCTTTACTCCATGCTCACCCCGCACTCCCCCCACCCCCGCCGGCTCCTACAGGCATCACGCCGCTGCCCTTTGCTTGAGTAGTCATTAACTCAGTATGTAGCAAGATGTGCGGAATCCATGAATAATGGTTGAAGAAAGGTGTTTGAGAGCTGTGTCTTTCAGGGCAGCTATTGAGCACTGACCCTACTTACGACACATCAAAGATGACTGCGCTTTGTATTGTAATTCAGGTTAGCTGACAGATAGACGCAATCAATTTTCATTAAATATGTAAAATAAAGAAACTAGAGGGGTTCACATGTTCTCTCAACTTTTCATCTACCCGTCATCTTTCCCTCAAATTTTCTATAGTCTACCTGTCCTCTGATTCTGCTCCAGTGGGGTACACGGCAAAGAACGTGGTGATTTCCTCGAAACACACGATGCACCAGATCGTAGAGGATTGTTCCAAATGGTTATGTGATGCAATACAAATAATGCTCAGTTACATTATGGGCTAAACTTATTTTTCAGAGAATGAGCATTTGGTCTATGAATTGAAATATAATTTATAGCATAGAATGCAGCAATTTCAAATACCTACTGTATATACTGATGAAATTTGGAAAATGTCAAATCAGGAAAGGTGGCTTAAATTAATAAGCCGTTATCCCCACCTACTTTAAAGTGCAGCAGGCCTGCGACGAGTACACTTGTAGTCAGTTCCCATCGCCCCTTCAGCAGCCAGCCATTAAGATACACTAGTTAGAACTAAAACAGAAAAGGCATGATTAAGATGATAAATTTTCCACATGTACTAAATTAATTTTGTTCCCAAAATGTAACTAATGATTATTTCCAAAGAACTGTAGTTAAAAAAAATCTTGTTATATCTATAAAAAAAAGTTGGCTTTTCTGACAACTCATATATTATGTAAATCAATAGAATGTAGCTAATGTGTGCCCAGCATTTTACAGAGGAGACTCTTGGGTTTGAATTTATTCACATGAGAATAGGATTAACTTGCTACATTTTGCTGAAAGAGCATGATATTATAAACAGTACATTCAAGAGAGGCATAATTAAAATGCAAAATCTATTTTTTTCTACAGCATATCGATTGATGCATAGGATTTCCTGGTCTGAGAATTTGTTTCGTACAAATTAAAATCCATTCCTAGGATAATTTATTTCTCACAGTTGTCAGTTAAGTTCAAGGTCATGGTTCTTTCAGATTAATTTAGATGCCTAAAAATTATTAAATTATTTTCCCATTTTCTACCTGCTATTTCAAAACTTCATTTGTTTCAATTGTTTCCCACAGCCTCACATATTTCTAAAGGAAGAATTATAGATAGAAAAATAAATAAACAAATTATGTGGACTTACTTTAAATATTTTTACCTTCTTCCTAAAAATTCCTTGTTTTAGGGTGTCAAAACATACTTTTAACTACATATTAAGTGTACAATAATTCTACTTACTAACACAGCAGAGGAACAATTTCCTCTCTTTCTCTTTCTAGCTCTCTATCTGTCAAAGATTCACTAATATGTACAACTGTAGCCTAATTAAATACTGAAGAATCTGAAGATAATAAAAGCAGGTCAGTCACTCTTGCTAGTTGACTTCACTTTAAATTCATGATGAATACTGTAAGTGGACACATTGGCATTATACCAAATCTTTTAAATCAACATTTCCTTTGAAAATTACTCTAAGGAATTTCTTATACCTTTATTTCATAATATATAAACTTTTCCTGAAATATCCTAGCACCTTCCCTGCTTCTTAAGATGATTCTTAGATTTTGTGTCAACTTAACTTTGTATCAACTTGACTCAGCCAGGGTTTGTTGGTAGGAACTGTTTGCAGTCATCCCCTGTTCCAGGACAAGATCTTCACGACGGGCTCTAATGTAATGCTATCAACTACTTCTGAGCAGCAAGGAGTTGTGGGGGAGTAAACTTGAGAAAGATTCTTCAAGGGTGTGTCCTGCTCCTTTTTAAGCAACACTGTGGGAAAGCTTATCATTTCTATTGGGTCTGGGGTCCCTTGACCTTCTGCCATATTTGCTGCTGATCTCAGGAGCCAACAGCAGACTGACAACCTTGCATTCTTTCAATTTTGCCTTTAACATTCTGTGGTTTTCCTACTTTGCTTTCCTGCTTCTTGGTTAATTAGCAATTGCAGTCCCATGAGTCAGGAGAAACCTACAGATTTACATCTGATCAACAAACTTCAACTAGACTGTATTTACCCATTTCCACAATTCTGTGAGGCATTTCTTTATACAAATTTATTTTTGCACACACACACACACATACACACACAGGCATCCTTGGTTGTGCTTCTTTAGAACCTGGCCTAACACATTTGACTTTGAACTTCCTCTCCCCTTCTAGTTCTACCTCTTTCTCACAGGAGAATATCCATGTAATTTCTCAAAATCCACAATTTGAATCATTTGATGATCTGTCTCTTCTTACTTAAGTCAGGACTTTATGTAAGGCTATATATATAACATCACTATTTAAAATATATTAATAAGATCACTCACCCCTGCACAGTATATTTTGTGTCTTATTCATGTATTCATTATTCACTTAGGGTTTTGGCTAACACTTAGAAGAATAAAGTCATTCTTCACCTTTTTTCATCAAGAGTAACCCCTGACACTTGAATATTAATTTATTTTTATATATTAACTGTCTATAACATGTCTCCTCTCTTCCATTCATATCAGAAGTACTTGTTTTTAGTGCTCTGATGTATTGGAATGGTGCCATGGCTGGTACCTTGGTCTCTGTCTCACTCTTCCCTCCTCTCTACCTTTCTCTCCTCTAGTTCAAATTTTCTTCAATAAACTGCCACACTATTAAGAAAGATAATCAAATGAAACAAAAATAGAATCAGATCAATTTCATGAAAGCTGTTTGGTAAAATAATATTTTAATATCCCATTCATTAATATTACAGACTATTAAGCAATATAGCCTAGGGTTTAAGTCACAGGTCTGCCTCTATGGAGTTTTGCTCAATTTCTTTACCAATGCAAGTTGAATAATAGCTCATTTTAAAGAATATTTTAATAATGAAATGATACCTTTTAAGACTCTAAGTGCTCAGAGTATACAAAGGAATCTATAGGTGCCACTTTGCATTATCTATTTAATTACTCACTTAATTCGGTATTATTTCAGTGTTGAGATTATAGCATGCAGTTGCCATTGTTATTTCCAGCATCTTCTTTACTTCCAGGAGCATATTACTTACTTGGTAACATTTGTGAGGTCTAATGAATAAAATATAGTTACTCTTTTCATAAATATTTGTATTAAATAATTTCCAAAAATGAAATATTCTAATTGAATGAATTCCTTAAAATTTGGACTACTTTAAAAAGCAGTATAATTAAATGGAATAGTTTAAAGAACATTCTTTCCTAGATATTTATTGTATCTATTCATAAAATTAACCTTATTTCCCTACTACATTCATTCAACTAAAAAACAAAAACAAAAAACCCCACAATTGTGGGTATCATAGGAAAATATCTTAAGAAATACATGAAAATCATTCCTGATATATTCCTGATATACATGTAAATGTGTATATATATACACATATATATATCAACAGCTGAACATAAACCATTCCAGGCAGCTCCGAGAGCAGTTCTGACACTGAAAGGAAAAAGTAAGTTAGCTGTGATTCAGAGGCCAGCACAGAGGATCAAGGAAAGAGATGAGCATTTGATTGTGGAAACATGTGGACTGGCGGGCAATCTTCCACTGTTGATAGCAAAGCAAATAGTAAGATCAAGCTCATGGTTTCCTCAAAGTTGTAAAGAGAAAAATATATCAGCAAGCTGAATTTATGAGTGTTAGACATTTCAGAATTTATTTTTTGATGGATTACCACCTACTTAAAATAGTTTCAAGTCATAGATCTGTTTGGGTGAATTTCAAAGTGACAATATAGCTATGATAGAAAATTAAGGAAAATAAAAATTGAACCAAAACGATATAAAATAAAACAATACAATATAAATCAATACACAAGGATATTTGTATATAAAATTGTTGTTTAGCATCATTTATTACAGGTAAATGAATAATGAGAGAAAGTCATTGGATCCAGATACAGTTGTTTTTCTTGCAACAGATATAAAACTCCTCTAAGAGAACAAAATTATGTCGGAAAGCATTCAGGTTAATTTTATTTGCTCACTGGTTTTAGGAAGAGAACTTTGATCACTATATAAATTCGCAGCCACACACACACGCGCGCACAAATTCTGAGAACATCAAGTGGCAGAAATATGTCTAATCTGCCCAGAGAAGTTGCCTAGCAACACATTAGAGTCAATTTCACTGCAGGGTGGAATATATGCCAATGTTTAGATTGCTATTTATCTTCATTATAACTAAGTAATTTAAGTTGTCAACTCTCTTGTGACTATTGGATATCTGTTAACTATACATTTAATGCTTGACTACACTGTGCTTCCAAAAGGAAAAGAGCAGCTATAATTTCTGTGTTAGGTTTAAACCTTATGGCAAACATAAGGCCACAATATGTCTTCATCTTCTTAGGAAAACATTGTCTTTCTACAAAGCGTGTATTAAATGGACCTCAGAGAGTAGTGAGGGATGTGATTTATTCACAAATTCATTCAGGATAAACAGTTTTATGACACTGAATCAAACTGCACCTAAGGGGATTGTTGAACCAAAAATGCAAACTGATTAAACTTGAAAAAATAAAAGGTAATATCCAATACTAGTAACTTCCACTTTAAAATGACATTAATTTTACTGAGCCACAATAGAGTATGCATTTTTTAAAAGAAACTGCTTTGCTTAAAGTTTCTTCTCTTGCCCACAAATACTAAATTCTCTTTACAAACTATTCTCATACAAACGTTTTAAAATATACATGTTAAATACTTTGATACTTTTGATAAGTTTTCATTTAATTTCTTATTCTATGCCAGTAGCTTATACAGTCTTGAAGGCTTTGTCTACTACCAATTGATTATGTAATACCCACAATTATAACATTGAGTACCTGTGACTCATGAGAACACAACTGAATAGATATTAAAATTTGTCATCTATTTCAAAGCTTGGTGAAGAATAAATAGAAATGAAATCTCTTTATTTTAAAGAAACAGAATAATTTACAGATAATGATATAATAGAAAAACAAAGTTTAACAGAGTGAATAGAATATAATTCTTTTAAAAACATTTGAAGGATTATCATACATGTAAAAATAGAAAGACACATACCATAATTTAAATAAATATAGCTCTTTGCAGCACAATGACCACTTGCCTAGGATCAGACATTACCAAAAGTCGATGGACCATATGATGCTGAATGAGGAGAAACTCTCCAAAGCAGACTGATGAAGGCAGCTCTGGAAGACCAGTTAAAGTATTATAAAGTATTATTGTGAAATGCAAAGGCATGGATTCAGTCAAGGAAAGGTTTATAACACTCTCAGCCTTTATCAAGTTGAAAGAATCGAAGACAAAACTCCATCTTCCTATTGCATCATTGAAGGATTCTATGGGCAGGAAATGACATGGAGGAGGCATCAAACCAGCAGCCACTAAGAATACGCCCACCTACCTGGCACAGGTGGCTGAATTTAGATGATAGCTCCAACCTTGTGTTTGGAGGCCCTAGGGACAGGGTCCCCTTTCCCTTTCTTCGACCACCTTTTATTCTCTCCTAAAGCATCTGTGTCACCATTGTATCACCATTGTAAAGGAAAATGTTTGGGTCATCGGCACATCACAAATTGATGTTGATAAGGCTTCTTTCAGTCCTAATGCTTTAGTCTTCTTTATATAATCTTTATATAATCCAATTTATCCAGTGATTTTCTCAGGATACAGATTGAATAAATATGGTAAAAGGAGCAATATTGTTATGCATCTTTCCTGCTTTTAAAACATGTAGTATTCCCTTGTTGTGTTTGCATGACGGCTTCTTGATCCATGTAAAATTTCTCAAGAGCACAATGAGACATTCTGGGATTCCCATTCTTCTCAAGGTTATCCACAGTTTAGTATGACCCACACAGTCAAATGCCTACACACAGTGACTAAAACACAAGTAACAACGTTCTGGCATTCTCATCTTTCTGCCAAGATTCATATGGTGACATCAAGGTTAGTCCTCTTCTGAATCTGGCCCGAACTTCCGCAACTCACTGTATCGGTGTACTACTGCACACATCACTGGATGATCCTAAGTAAAATTTTAATTGCATGTGATATCAATGGTATTGTTATACTATTTGACAAATCTGTTGGGTTACCGTTCTTTGGAATGGACATAAATATGGATCTGCTCCAAACAATTGGACAAGTAGCTGTCTTCCAAATTTCCTGACATAGACTAGAACGTGCTTCCAGTGCTTAATAAGCTTGTTGAAACCTTTGAATTAGTATTCTGTAAATTCCTGGAGCCTTGTTTTTGTCCAATACTTTCAGTGAATGCTTGAACTTCCTCCTTTGGAACCATTAGTACTTACTCATATGCTACCTCCTAAAATGGTGGACTGCCGACCAATTCTTTTTTGGTACACTGTGTACTCTTTCTGACTTCTCTTGACGTTTCCTGAAAGATTGAATATTTTCCCCATAAACTCACTGCCATCATGTCCATGCTGACTCATAGTAACCTGTAGGTCAGGGTCTAAGCAGCCTTGTGGGTATCTGAGAGTGTAACTCTTTATGGTACTAGAAAGCCTCTTCTTTCTCCTACAGAGTGCCTGGTAGTATCAAACTACTGAGCTTTGGAGTTACAGCCCAACTCATAAACACCATGCCACCATAGAATCTGTCAATATCACCACTTGAGTCTTCAGAATCTTCTTGATACTCAAGAATATGTTCTTAGATTTTGGATTTTTAAATGTAAATCTTTGTCCATTGCATAATTATATTTTACGTTGTCTTTTTCAGCTGCTCTTTCTAAATTTCTTTTCAGCTCTTTGACTTCATCGTTTCTCCATGTGCTAGCTACTCTATTATTAGGAGCACGTTCCAGAGTCCCTTTTAATGTCTGCTTTGATCCTTTCTTTCTTTCCTGTGGCTTTAATGACCTTTTGCTTTATTCATTCATGGTACTACTGATGTTCTCCCACACCTCGTGAGGTCTTCTGTCATTAGTGTTCAATCCGTGAGTCAAGTCTCTCTTTGAGGTGTTCTCTAAATTCAGGTGTGATAGACATGAGGTTGTATTTTGACCTTTGCAAATTTGTTTTAATTTTCTTCAGCTTTATCCTGAATTTTCAGATGAGCAATTGATGGTTGATCCCACAGTTGGCTTCCAACCTAATTTTAGCTCCTAATAGAGCTTCTCCATAGCCTTTTTCCTCAGATGTAGTCAATGTGATATCTCTGTTTTCCAGCTGAAGAAATCCATGTGTGTAGTTGCCTTTTGTGTTGTTGAAAGGAAAACGACAAAGACGTTGGTTTTGTGAATTTCTGTAATGTGATCCCCACTTCCTTTTTATCACCAAATCCATATTGTCCAACTGTTCCTTCTTCTTTTTTCCAACTTTTATACTCCAACTACCAATAATTATCAATGCATTTGATTGAATATTTGATCAATTTCAGACTGAAGTCGGTAGAATTATTTACTTTCTTCATCAATAGCTTCAGTGGTTGTGCATAAATTTGAATAATAGTTGCATTGATTGTATTGCCTCGAAAGCTGACAAACATAATCCCATCACAGGCTGCATGGCTGATTTTGTGATCTCTTTGTTGACAATCAATGCTGCATCATTCATCTTATTGTGTTATTCCTGGCATAGTTAATTATTTGATTTTCCTATTCAAAATAGCCCAAACAAGCATAGTTCAGGTTGCTAATGCCTAAAATATTTAACTATAGGTGTTCCATTTCATTTTTGAAGACTTCCAATTTTCCTAGCTTCCTACTTCACACATTGGAAGTTCCAGTCGTTAGCACATTTTGCAGCGGTGTCTCTTACCTCGTGCTTTAACGCATCAGAAAATGAAGATCCAGAAAGCGACACTCTCAGAGGTTTCAATGGACTCAGGTCACCATGCCAGAGGTTCAGGGTGGATCTAGAAGAGGATGTGGGGCGGTGATATCAATCTGATGTCAGGTGGATCTTGGTGCAAAGCAGAGAATACCAGAAAGATGTTTGCTTGTATTTTATTTACTATGCAAAGGCATGTGGCTTTTTGGATCATAACACGCTATGTATAATCTTGAGAAGAATGGTAATTCCAGAACAGTCCATTGAGCTCATGTGGAACTTGTACATTAATCAATAGGCAGCTGTGGCAATGAAACAAGAAAAATATTGCATGGTTTGCAATTAGGAAAGGTGTGCTTCAGAGTAGCCTATTTAATAAATCTGTATGCTGAGCAGATAATCTGAGAAGCTGGATTATAAGAAAAGTAATGCAGCATCAGAATTGGAGTAAAACTTAATAGTAACCTTTAATATGCACGTGACACGACATTTCTTGCCAACAGTCGGAATGGAGTATAAGGCTGTGAGTCTTGAGACCTTGGTCGCCTCTCAGAAGCAGTGCTCATGTGTGCCAAAGGTAAAATAGACACACCTGACGTCCTCTAGGATCACAAAGGAGGACAAGGATAAAGTTCAATAGTTCAATGATGAACCTTGTGAGGCAAGGGTCAAGCCTGACTTTTTACCAATATTTTTTACCCTGATATATTTTTACCAAATCTGATACCAGGTTTCCCTCCAATAGCCCTCTCTACTGCATTTCATAATTAGTTGCAATGTCCACACACAACCCACAGCCAATAGTCACCACCATTTCAGGACTTCTACTTCTGGCTATCCACGCTGTCTCCTTCAGGCATTATCGCTCTCTGTCTTCAAGGTTGAAGAATTTCAGCACAAAGGATGTTGAGTCCAATAAATAGATTCCACTCCTGACTTCTTTCTTGATGATATTCCTCTGCTAGAACCAAGATTGTTCATGGTAAGTCTAGCACGATGTCAAAATGACCATTTCCTATATTAGAGTTTTTTATTATTATTTTCAAAAACTTTTTATTGTTAATTAGGCTTTTTTAAAATCATTTTATTGGGAGCTCATACGATGCTTATCACAATCCATCCATACATCCATTGTGTCAAACACATTCGCACATTTGTTGCCATCATCATTCTCAAAACATCTGCTTTCCACTTGAGCCCCTGGCATAAGCGCCCCATTTCACACCCCTCCCTCCCTAATCCCCCTCCCTCATGAACCCTTGATAATTTGCAAGTGATTATTATTTTGTCATATTTTACACTGTCCAACATCTCCCTTCACCCACTTTTCTGTTGTCTGACCTCCAGAGAGGAGGTTATATGTAGATCCTTGTAATCAGTTCCCCCTTTCTACCCTGCCTTCACTCCACCCTCCTTGTATCACCACTCTCACCACTGGTCCCCAGGGGTTCATCTGTCCTGTATTCCCAGTATTTCCAGTTCCCATCTGTACCAGTGTACACCTTCTGGTCTAGCCAGATTTGTAAGGTAGAATTGGGATCATGATAGTGGGGTGGAGGAAGCATTTAAGAACTAGAGGAAAGTTATATGTTTCATCCTTGCTACCCTGCATTTTGACTTGCTTGTCTCCTCCCCGTGACCCTTTGTAAGGGGATATCCGGTTGCCCACAATGGCATTGGTTCCCCACTCTGCAATCACCCTCATTCACAATGATGTGATTTTTGTTCTTTGATCCTTGAAACTTGATCCCTTCGGCACCTTGTGACCAGACAGGCTACTGTGTTTCTTCTATGTGACCTCTGATGCTTCTGTGCGTGCTTACCTTCAAACTTTTAAGACCCCAGGTGCTATATCTTTTGATAGCTGGGCACCATCAGCTTTCTTCACCACACTTGTTTATGCTTCCATTTGTCCTCAGCAATCATATTGGGAAGGAGAGCACACAATCATATTATTTTTCTTTCTTTGATGCCTGAAACCAGATCTTTTTGACACCTCATGATCATACAGGCTGGTGTGCTTCTTCCATGTGGGCTTTGAGGCTTCTGAGATAGATGACCACTTGCTTACCTTCAAACCTATAAGACCCCTGACACTATATTTTTTGGTAGCCAGGCTCCATGCGCTTTCTTCACCACATTTGCTTATGCACCTATTTGTCTTCAGCTGTCGTTATCAGGAATGTGAGCATCATGGAATGCAAGTTTAATAGAACAAAGTGTTCTTGCATTGAGGGAGTATTTGAGTGGAGACCCAATGTCCATCTGCTACCTTAGTATTAAACCTATAAATTTATGTACATAGATTTATAGCCTCATCATCATAAATAAATATATTTACATATATACATGCCTGTATTTAAACCTCTATAAATGCCCTTTACCTTACAATTCTTTCTTTTATTTCCTTTTACTTTCTGCTTGTCCCACTATCATGCTTCTCCTTCATTTGGATTTCAGCATTTTCTCTAGGTTACATTACTCTTGCTCAAGCCCTACCAGTCCTCCTACACCCTCCTTGCCGCTGATTTTGGACCACTTGTTCCCTTGTCCCTAAGTTTGTTAACACCACTTCCTTCTCCACACCCCACTCCCCCTCTCCTTTGTCCCCTCGGAACAGTCAGCCCGGTTGTTTTCTCCTCCAGATTGTTTATCCAGATATGCTCCCTTCTTGATTTGCTCTGTTTGGGGGCTTCAGACTGTGCTGCTTCCCCACCATGTCACCCCAGAAATGTCCTCTGCCGCAGTCTGCTCCAGTAAGGGAGACAGAGTGATATGTGCTGTTGTCATTTGCCCAGTTCCCTCTGTGTCCCATTAGTTCCCAGCAGGAATGTCATCCTCTGAGCATCCTGTGCCAGAGTGGGGGCTAGTCCGACTCTTTTGCTTCCTCCCTCCTGGCCTGCCTCTTGTGGGTGTGGCATGCTGCCCCCCTCCCCAACCTGCTCTCTGCCAAACCCACTTCCAGGGAGGGGTTCAGTATGGCTCGGGTTGGGGCCAGCCTTGTGGCCTTCTCTTTTCATGCATCCTTCCATGTGACCACGCTGTCCTCATGGTGTGGTGCTTCATGGCAGGGTCTGCATGCCCCTTCCAAGTTATCTGGAGACCAGACCAGTGCTCTCCCCTGGGTGGTTTAGTGCCCTGCTCCCTCCATTATCATTTCACTTTCAACCCTCCCCCGTTTCTCTCCCTCCCCCCTCTGTCCTTTTCCCATTACTATTTTGGACCAACATGTACCTCCTTGGGTTTGGTCTTTCCTCCTCCTACTTCCTTGTATCTCAACCCAATTATTATGATATAGGTGGCGTCTCTTCTATACCTACTGTGCTGATTACACTTACCTCAGGGGACTCATGCTGTACTTTGCCTTTTGTAATTGGCTGACTTTGCTTAGCATAGTTTCCTCCAACTCTTCCCATGAAAGGGCATGCTTCATGTGCTTCTCAGGGCTTCAATAGTGATGCGTAGTTCTCCATTGCATGTAGGTGCCAGAGTTTACTGATCCACTAGTCTACTGATGGAAATTTAGATTGTTTCCAACTCTTTGCGATTGTGAATTGAGCTGCAATAAACATTGCAGTACATACAACTGGTCTTGGTTTATTTCTTACCTCTTCTGGGTCTATACCCAGTAGAGGGATAGCTTAGTCATAAGGTAGCTCAGTTTCCATCTTTTTTAAAGTATCGCCAGATCACTTTCCATAGCAGCTGTACAGGATCACCTGCTACAGGACCACCAGCAATGTAGGAGAGTTCCCATCTCGCCACATGCCCTCCAACATTTGTTGCTCTCTGATTTTCTGATTTCGGCTAGCATCCAAGGTGTGAGTTGGTATCTCATGGTTGTTTTGATTTGCAGTTTTCTGATGGCTAATGATCGGGAGCATTTTCTCATATGTTTATTGATCATATGGGTCTCCTCCCTAGTGAAACTTCTCTTCAGTTCTTTTAAAGTTTTATACATATTTGCATGGTTCTACCCTAGTAAGGTGCCTGGTTGATGTAGTAGATTAAATGTGGAATTCACCACACCGTTAATAGTTCAAACTTACCCGTGGCTTCTTTAAAGGTTTACTTGGAACCCTATGGAACAATTCTACTCTGTCTTACAAGATTGGTTTGAATCAGAATGGACTCTATAGTAACGGATAAGTATTTTTAATTTGGCCCAATAATTTAGTGGGAGATTTAACAACTATGGTTGTTGTTAGGTGCCATTGTGTTGGTTCTGACTCACAGCAACTCAGTGTACAGCAGAGAGAAGCACAACCCCCTCTTCGGCCATCCTCACAGGTGTTCCTCTGTTTGATCCCATTGTTGCAGCCACTGTGTAAATCTGTCTCGTCTATGGTCTTTCCCAGAAGGAAGGTTGGAAAGGTGGTTTTAAATAATTCACTGTACACATTAGCAAAACAGAACACATTAATGACACGCATCATGCTTTGTTAGAGTCACACCAAATTAGTTTGATTTTGAGCAATTTTTGAAAGCATTCTAATTTTTTTCAATTTCAGCAGTTATGTCTTCATTGTTAATATATATAAGTGTAATTTATTTTTATAGCTTTACCCTAAGTCCCATGAGTTTGCTGACCTCACTTATTAGTTCTAAGATATTGTGAGAATTGTTTTTGATGATAGATTTTGAGAGTTCACGCAGTGAGAAACATGCAAATGAACAACTCTGTGTGGCACTCGATGGCACGGATGCTCTTCCTTGAGCTGTGCACTGGCTCTCACCTTCCTTTTGAGAGTTTCTCCTTCTATTTCCACAAAATTACTGCCCCGAAGTCCTTCCTACTCTTTCAAGTTGCCATTGTTAATTTGATGCCATGGGTCTTCGGAGAGCACAATGCTTAATGCAGACATTTTTTAACTAGTTAAACAATAGTTTTTATTGAAGACTTCAGGGAATATAACACTAAAGATTTAAATAGTGCTTTAAGACAATAGTTCCAATGGTACTGGGTATTCCATGAGGTATTGTGTTAGGCAGAAGCAGCCTCCGTAGCCGCTTCTTTTGTCTTTTCTTAAATACATCATAGCAGTTTTACCATTCTTTACAAGTTCTTTACTGACACCATAAACACTAGTCAGAATTTTAATTGAAGATTTAAGCAAAGATGTTTATTTCTGTTTTTGATCTATATCAAATTTATCTTCCAAATATATTGTGCTGGGTATAATTTACAGCACTAGGTGGAAAAAGAGAGGTAAAAATGAATAGCTTTTTATTAGTCTTTGCAAAGAAGGACATTTTTCTTTTGTAGGTGCTATTCATAAAGTTGAGAAAGTTCCCTTCTCGTTCTACTTTTTTGAAAAATGTTGTCATGAATGGGTTGTTGAATAGTGTCTCGATTTTTTCTCCCTCCACTATATGAATTAATATAGCTATGTGATACTTCTTCTTTAGTCTGTTGATATTTGGTGACATTAACATCCTAAAGTGAACTGAATAAGGTTTTTTCTGAATTAGGTAATATATAATTGATGTTACTTCTTCAAATATTTAGTAGCATTTTCTAGTTAAAGCACCTAATTTTAGTTATTTCTTTAGGGAAACTTTGTGGAATGTACTCAATTCTTTTAGTAATTAGAAGGGAACTCAAACATTATATTTTGTATTTCATGAGCTGTAGTAGGCTAAGCTATTCAAGCAGGTAGTATATTTTTCCCCTTAGCTGTTGCCCAAAGAGGAGGCAGACCATCTACTTTGTCTTTCTACAAATAGAAGCCTCTTCGGTGGCTTTGTATAATGCCACATTACTGTCGTAGGCTCTTCTTGTTCACTTAAAAATAAGAGGAGCTCAACTGGAGGTGAAGATAAAACTGTCACTGTACAGAAAAGACAAGCAATCTTTTTTATAGCCCAGTTTCTTGTAAATGATTATTTTTTGCTGGGAAGAAAAGAAAAATCAAAGGAATTGGAGCAGTTCATATTCATTTTTATTTTATGAAAAGCCAAATGAGAACTGAAAAGATAAGGAACAAAACATGTGACACCAAATGTGTGAACTCCCTCCGTGAATTCATATAGGTGACAGAGAAATTTAAAAGAGAGCTGATACATAGTAGCTGTGAGGAAGATTCATATGAATTAAAACATATTTCTATGAATACATGATAGATGGTATTACTACTTAAATAAGTGTTGTTAAATGTTATAATATTCCAATATTTATATTTTAGAAAAATATTCAGTATTTGTTCCTGTTTCCTATAATCTTTCATTATTTTTTCATGCTTTTACTGCATACATTCTCTTTTATGGATTGATGCAGGACTTATGAGAATTTAAGAACATTTAGTCCATTTTTTCTTCTATTTGGAGGATCTGAGGATCTGAAGTTATGTCAAATAATTACCCATTCTCTTGTTTATATTTGTAACTTTAGTTTAACTTAAATTTAAAGATAGTTTTGACTGAGAATAAAGACATCTTCTTGATATGTGTCCAATTATATAACAGGAAAATAAATTTAAAAGTCCAAGCTAGTCCCTAATAAAATGTAAAAAAAGAAAAAAAATGAGGAATCTAAAAAAAAATAATAAGGAATCCAAATTAGGTTAGGTAAATTTATAAAATGAAATGTTTATGCAATGATATGGCTGTGCACAATCATCTATAATAAAACACCTTAAATTGTTATATGTGATCATGACAAAAAAGTAATTCCAGAAATAACAAGGTATACGTTGCATAACAAGATTGCATATACTCACAGTTTGCTAGATTCAATAGTTAAATATTATATGAACATGATCTTAAATTCTAAATTACTAATGACACACCTGCTATATAAAGTGCTGTGGAGTCAGTGTTGACTTCTTGTGACCCCAGGTGACAGAGAAGAACAGTGCCTTGTCCGCGTAGGCTGTAATTTTCACAGGGGAAGAGAGCCAGGTCTTTGTACAGGGAGCTTTTAGGTGAGTCTGAACCACTAACCTTTCATCAATAGCCGAGTGCTCCCTTATTACACCACGTGGGTCTGTACACTCGCTGAATAATGAATTGAAACAATTTTAGGTGGTGATTCTTGTAACCTGTGGTCATTAGCTTATCTGGTAAAGTTTGATGTGATTAAGGTTATTGAGTCGGAAAGATTCTGGAATAGTCAGGTAGGACCCTACGTGTAATCAGATGTATCTTCACAAGAGGGAAATAGACGGCCAAGTCACAGATGAAGAGAAGCCAAGGACCTGGAAGCCGGGTTTGGAGTACTGGCCACAAGCCAATGAAAGCCAGATGTCACTCCCTACAAGTTGAAAGTGTAAAAACAAACAAACAAACAGGATATTTCCCTAGAAATATACAACTGTGCTAACACATACACACACACGCACATATTTTTTAAATCATTTTCATGGGGGCTCATAAACTCTTATCACAATCCATACGTACAACAATTGTGTAAAGGACATTTGTACATTGCCAGAGTCCAGCTCTGGGGCGGGGGGGGGGGAGGGTTTGAACTGCATACCTGAAGGAGGTGTGGAGTCGGCGAACACAGAGATGTTCTGGTGGAAGCAATCTCTGCTGAGTTCTTCCAAACAGCTTTATTTATACCATAAAAAGCTTTGCAGACCACTACATAAAAACAATGCCTTATGATTTAACTCCCAAATCACCCTTATTGTTTCCACTAAAACTTGATAAAAGACCATTATAAGGTCTGTACTTTTTTTCTATCACTTTCTGTCCTCTTCCTGGTTCTTTCTTTCTGTACTGTATGTCTTATAAGTTACATGCAATTCTTGATTGAGGTGTTCAGAAAATTTTGTTAGACTCATATCCTACTCACTGCCCTATTGTTTGCTCATAATGTTCCTTTTCTCGTTGACTAACTTAACACAATGAAACTACCTCATGTGCTACTTCAAAGCCCAATATCTACAAGCAGAGTTAAATGCTTCTCAAATATTTTCCTTTACAAACTCTCCCATGGTAATTGTTCCATTGTCTACCTATGTCTCCCTTTATTTTTTATACTCCTGAGGCACCATGGGGAGCCAAACCGAAGGATTATTTGCCAAAGACTTAATGTTTCCCCTTTTACGTGTTTTCTATCAATGTTCACCATTCTTTCTCCTTCTATGTAAGCCCCTGTCCAAGGTAAAGGGACGTCAGTTAGGGGAGGCAGTCTATAAGGTCCTCTTGTATCAGAGGAGCCAAAAGAGTCTCCCACTGCCTAATCTAAATGGAGTCCAGGGTTTGGGTGGGTTTCATTTTCTCCTCTAACCTCAACTTTTGGGTTTCTCCCTCACTCAAGTCCCACAAATCCTTCTCAGAATTTCCAACGATGTCTCACTGTCCAAGCCTCTCCAATGCCTCAGTTAAGGAAAGCCCCGTCATAGTGAAGCAAGTTTTACATCTGGTTTCATTCATACTTCTCAAGACTGCCCTCGCATCCACTCCAGGTGCGGTAAACATGACAATGCACAAAATTTCCGCAAATAGATTTAGCAACAGTAAATATTTGAGGAATGTTGGAAACCCTCCCCGGGAAGCTCTGCTCTGCAGATGGTCCTTCCACCAGGCTGGAGCTTTGCTACACTGCATGGTTAGGATGGCTCCCAATAGTACATAGTACATTCATTGCCCTCTTCATTCTCAAAACATTTGCTCTCCACTTAAGCCCCTGGCATCACCCCCTCATTTCCCCCACTCCCTCCCAGTGACCCTCTGCCTCATGAACCCTTGAAAATTTATAAATTATTATTTTGTCTTATCTTACACTGCCCGATGTCTCCCTTTACCCATTTTTCTGTTGTCCGTCCTCCAGGGAGGTTGCTATATGTAGATACCTGTAACCAGTTCCCCCTTTCCATTCTACACTCCCTCCACCCTCCCAGTATCGCCACTCTCACCACTGGTCTTAAAGGAATCATCCACCTTGGATTTCCTGTGTTTCCAGTTCCTATCTGTACCAGTGTGCATCCTCTGATCTAGCCATATTTGTAAGGCAGAATTGGGATCATGATAGTGGAGGGCGGGGAGGTGAGGAAGTATTTAGGAACTAGAGGAAAGTTGTATATTTCATCGTTGCTACACTGCACCCACACTGTCTCATCTCCTCCCCACCTCCCTTCCGTAAGGGGATGTCCAGTTGTTTACAGATGGGCTTTGGGTCCCCACTCCAAACCCCCCCTCATTCGCAATGATATGATTTTTGTTCTTTGATGCTTGATACCTGATCCCGTTAACACCTCATGGCCACACAGGCTGGTGTGCTCCTTACATGTGGGCTTTCGGCTTTGTTGCTTCTGAGCTAGATGGCCACTAGTTTACCTTCAAGCCTTTAAGACCCCAGATGTTATATCTTTTGATAGCCGGGAACCATCAGCTTTCTTCACCACATTTGTTTGTGCCCCCCCCTTTGTCTTCAGTGATCATGTCAGGAAGGTTGGCATCATGGAATGTCAGTTTAATAGAACAAATTATTCTTGAATTTGGGGAGTACTTGAGTGGAGGCCCAATGTCCATCAGCTACCGTAATACTAAGCCTAAAAATATATGCACAGAGATCTTTCTGATTTGGGAAAATGTACAAAGATTCAAACACACACACACACACACACAAACAATACAGGCCTGCAGCACAAAATAGACACAGATAGAGAAGGTACAAACCTGCAGCCCTGATGGACCACAGAGCTTTATTTTTTTTCTACTAAATACTGCCAGTGTTCCCAGATAAGTTCGCTATCCCCACGCTTGAATTTCTCATAGCCTTGAGAGTTCCGTATCTCAGCCCATACTGCTCTTGTTTACTGCTATCAGGGAACACTGTATGCAGCTGTTCCCCAAATTCCTTACTGTCTGCAGTTGAAGGAGGTCCTGCTCTGGAGTGCAAGCTGCCCAGGAGAAAAGGAATCAATTTACAAGAACAAGCTAGGACAGCCATTTGTGCACTGTCCTAAACAGATACATGACAGAAGCCATGGTCCTCCTTTCATGGCTCCTTCAGATCTATTTCCCCATCCTCATATATAAACATATTTATATGCTTTTATTTAGACCTCTATAAATACCCTTTGCTTCCTAGCTCTTTCCTCTATTTCCTTTTACTTCCCTCTTGTCCCACTATCATTCTTAGCCTTCATTTGGGTTTCAGCATTTCCTCTCGGTTACATTACACTTGATCATGCCCTACCAGGCCTCCTACATCCTCCTCACCACCAATTTGGATCACTTGTTGTTCCCTTGTCCCTGGGTATGTTAACACCACTTCCTTTCTTGCTTCACCACCGCCCCCCCCCTTTCCATGTCCCCATGGAACTCTTGGTCCCATTGTTTTCTCCTCGAGATTGTTCATCCAGCCTATCTTATCCAGCGGGGTAACAGGCCACTAACCCACCCCAGGGGAGGGTATTTATATTTCCACTGGGAAAGAGGGACCAGACTTCATCCCAGTTATCCAAAATATGAATTCAACAAGCTGCCATGGAGTAGGGAACCAGTGGAGAGGTCTGAGGGGCCAGCTCCAATCCCAACTACGTGGATACCTGTCCCTCCCCCCAGAAGAATTTATTTCAGAGGACAGCACCGAAGCTGAAGCTCAGGGAGAGGGACATGTCTGATCAGAACACACAGGAGCAACTGAAGGGGAAGGAAGAGAGAGTGGAGCACTACCTGGCCTACCAAGCCTTGAGGACGATATTCCCACTCAGAGCATCCAATCCACAGAAAAGACCATATGGCTGCCCCCACTATGAGACATGACATTCCTCACTGACCCATAGCCCTACAGGGAACAACACTGGAGACACAGTGTAGGAATTGCACCCGATATGTTCTGACCACACCGAGGCAAAACACTAAGAGCATGCAATAGAACTGCAAGGGGAACAGAGCTAAAAATAGACTCTGGGGCCAGGGTTTGGCACCCCATCAGACCCAACAGGAAAACACTCCTAAAGGCCAACAAACAGTCCTTTAGTTAACTAAGAGCTTTTCTTTTTTGTTGTTGTTGTTGTGTTTTTTTGTAGTGGGATTTTTATTGTCGTTTTGTTTTCTTTTGTTGTTGGTTTTGCTCCGCCTTGTTTTTGTGTGTGTTATTATTTCTGCAGGTCTGTCTATATAAGCTAATGCTTATATTGGTTCCATTTATACTGAGTTAAAACATCTGGCCTACAAAACTGTGAGAATAAATGTGAGTTGGGTCAAGTCACCAAGTTTGAAGTGATTTTTTTTAATAGCATTCACATTTTTAAAAAATTCACATTTAAAAAAAATCTCTGATCTAAAAATAGTTATATGGGGGGGTTACTCCCTCAGACATCTGTCCCAGAGTGTATTGACATTAGAAAACTCCTCTGCAACAATAAGATGTCACATTTACATATAAAAAGAGCATTTAGGCGAAGTCTCACCACCTCCAACTGTACATGGGGGAAGGAGAAGCAAACTCCACATCAACTCAAAACGCATTCCCATGAAACCGGCATTAGACATACTTCCACACTCTCCTCTGTTGTCAGTTATGACCCCAACAGACCTCGGCGCATCACTCTGCTTCTCGTCTGGGGACAATTCATTGTAATGTCCACACAGAACTCACAGACGATGCTCATGATTACAGGGTTTATTGTGGGAGCAATTCAGGTGGAAATGCTCAGGATAGAGTTGTTCAGGCAGGAAGGACATGGTTACATTGTTCTTCCAGGGATGCTAATAAATGTCCAAAGGGCATGCCACTCCACCCTAAGCCTCAACTAAAGACACTCAGGTCCATCTCTGTGGCTTAGCAAGCCCAGCTCTCTGAATTAAGTGACTGGAGACACCCCACTCTATTAAGCCTCAACCCTAGGTCAGTCAGCTCCAGCTTCATGTGGCAGCAAACTCAGTTCCCCAGATTAAGTACCCAGAGGCACCCCACTCCACAACCCAGCCTTCTGTTCATAACCACTCAGCTTGCCTTGCACTGTGGGCAGGGGAGACCACTGTTTTATCTCATGCTCTGGCTCATGGTTCTCCTGCTACTTCTGCCCCTTGGGCATCCCTCAGATGTCAAAGCCTTCTTCTGCATCATGGAAGTTCTCCGTACAGGGTTCTTAGTGGGCCACAGGGTACACTGTCTTCCTGGATTTTGCTGATAGGGAAATTACCAGTCCTGCTTCTCAGATGGTTCATTTTATATTCAGTAGATGACAAGCACAATGAATCTTGTTAACGATAACTCACAACTGAATCCTATCTAGATCTTTCTCCACTCTCTCTTACAGAGACTCATCAGGAAAAGGTTGTTTGGTTGGACTTATAAAAACTATAGCTAGGAGACACGTTAAATAATTGACTTCCCTGTAGCCAAATAGAATGCAGAGATCATGCTAATGATTACAGACTTTATTAGGGATGTTAACAGGCTATGCTCAGGACACGGTCCCCCAGTCAGGTCCCAGACACAGGCCTCTCTCTGATCCTCTAAATCTCAGTCATTAAGCCCATTGATCTCGGCCCTGATCAGGGAATGTAACCAAGCTCTTTCGGACTGCTGATAATTACTCAAATGGGCATATCATTGTACCATAGGCCTCAGTCCAAAGGCTCTGAGCTCTAGCTCCTTAAGTCAGCTAATACTATAAAACATATCAGTGAACAATTCATAAACTCTCAGTTTTACTATGATTAAAAATAAATGCTGTATGTGTATTTCTTATTTCACAATCAGGAATAGATCATCAATCATGAATACTTCATTTTTCTACATTGAAATTGGAAATCATTAAGAAATGTTACAAACAGTTCTATAATTTCTTAAAATACATAAGGAATTCAATTTTTTTCATAAAAATTATTTATGTTAAAAGTCACTCTATAAAATTATTATATTAGTTTATAAGTTACGTTTGCATGTTGGAAATTCACTGGTGAAAAACCTAGATAATGTCAGAACTGCCATTATAAACAACTAAGATAAGAATAATAACATTATATAATCCTTCTAGCCTATTTAAAATATTTTGATGTAAGAAAGCAAAGGGCACAGTGATTCCTCCATATTCATTTTATAAGGCATAATATTTTCTTTTGGTTTGGGGTGAAAGTTTGTATGGCAACTTAGGTTCTCCTTTAAAATTTTTTATACAAATTATTTCATGTTATTGGTTATAATTTTTATACCTTTATTCTCATTATTTCAAACTATCAGTGTGTTTCCATTGATTCTTTATATCAATTTTTTATAGTAGCTTATTCACAATAGCCCCAAACTGGAAACAGCCTAAACATCATCATCTGGTAAATTGATAAGCAATTATAATACATCCAAACAGTGGTGCTCTACTCATATTGTGATGGTTAAAGTTCTGTGTCAATTTGGCATAACAATGATTCCTTGGCTTTGCAGTTATGAGTTAGTTGGAAAACCATATCAATTACAATCTATTTATGCAGTCATCCTCCATGGGAAGAGCTGTTCTAATGTAGCTACTTCCATAATGAGATATGCTATGAGCAGACAGTTGAAAGAACGTGTCCTCAGGGATATAGCCTCAATCCCATAGATATGGACAACTGGTAAACCTCTCTTGCTTTTGGCTGCATTGAGATCCTGCATCTGATACTTCATCACCATCTGACTTCAGTTCCTTGGCCTTGAGCCGGCAGCCTATCATTTTGACTGGCCAAGAGTATCATTAGCCTTCAGAGCCCAGACAGTGACTCTCCAACCTGCCATCTGTCCTATGATTTTTTTTCTCTTTTTCTAATAGTTTATTGACATATAACTCACAACCCTATGTATATATACATGTATAAAGTAGCATTGATATCCTGCTGACTTTTTAATCAGGTTGTACATGGAAGATAAAGTTTACCTGCAAAGGATAGCTATTTTTCATGATTAATAATTTTTAATATATGTCATTAGCATAATTTTACACAAAAATGTATACCTGGTAATACTTTCTTCAAATGGAAAACCCCCTTCATACATCAGTTCTATATGTGAGTTACGCAAATTTTATGCAAATATACAGCCATGTTACCTATGAAGAAACATTACATGCTGAAAATATAGTATATATCAACATAGGAAATGCAATTTCACAAAAGGATAGTTTCTAAGGGTCATCATTTGTAATTACAAAAATAACAAAATATTTTGATAACTTTTTCCCAAGTTACTTTCAAATATTCAGGGTGCTTTCTTCGGTAACATAAGCAATTTTGCAAGTTAAGAAGCATAATGTGGCTCCATAAAAATAGTGGCTCAGTGAGTAGCATTATTATGACCCCCTGTTATGAATAACTAACTTAAATTAATGAATTTACAAATGCCCCTCCTCCCTCCGAAAATACCTTCACATTAGTTGAAACACATCCATTCTTGGTGTGTATCCAAGACAGTCCATCTGTGTGAGAGTAGGAAGGCCCATGTTAGTGGCCGGTAGTTTTCAACGGCGACCTTGAGATTCGGAGCCCAATGTGCAACCCACTTGCAACCACGGATGCTTGCTCTCACATGGTGCAGGGAACCGCCATAAGCGTAGTGGAAACACAGTTACTTTTCATGTAAGCATTGAAGCTCTGTTCTGAGAAGCCACCCTGAACGAATGAGGCTTCTCTCTTTGGCTCCCTCCATCACTCGCTGTCTTTTTGTTTTGTGGGTGGTGGACAGACAGGGTTTGTGACAGAGGGTGCTTAAGAGCTCACCAAGTTTGCATGGTCCAACATAGCTCACCACTAGCTCTGCAGTCTCGGGACGGAGCAGCTGAAGATGCTCGCATGCCAGTGTATTTCTAGGTATCACAGAGAAGTAGCTGTCTTACAATCCAAGTGCTGCCCTTACCAGGTAACAGAGAAGGCGTTAAATATCAGAAACCTCGTTCACTATTTTCTCACAGGTCAAGAGACTAAAGTTTGCTTTGTGTTGTTATTTTCTGTTTTTATGCTGTTAAGAGATTACACAGCTAAACATGTACCAGTTCAGCTGTTCATAGGTGTTCAGTGACCATGATAACATTCTTTTTCAGTCCTTTTCTGAGTTGTCCCTCCCCTGTTAACATAAGCTCATTGCTTTCTATGTTTCCTATCTAAACCTTTGAGTGACTGTTATCAGTTACTGTTGTCTAGATAGGTCTCCAAAGAGCATGATGCTCACTGCCGACCTATTTGACTAGTCAGCTACACTATTGGTCACTTTTAAAAAGACTTCAAGAGGTGTTTTTGATTTAAAGTTTAATGATAATTTCAAGACATACAACTCACAAAAACAAATAGATGAGTCTGTTTGGGAAGGAGCTCATTTTAAACCTACACTGTACATTTCTGGTGGTGAAGAAAGTTCAAGCCTTGGTACAGCATCATAGCTCCTGTGAATTGAATTGTAAAGCTGAAAGGCCACTGCACACTTAAAATGCAGCAGATCAGTGCAACGCATGTGAAATTTATGTTGGTGGACTGCATAATAAAGCTACATTTTATGGATGAGTTTCTCTTGAATGTAGTAGTTTCAGAATGTATAATCTAAACTTTAATAATTCATTTCCATTCTCTCTTGTTGAGTAATCCACAACATTTAGGTGCCTAGAGTAGTTTTCATATTTCCAGGTTTATTTAAGGGCTTGGCTTTCAAATGTGCTGAATGTGCATTCAGTTAGCTATTAAAACTTTTTCCCCTTATGAATGCTTAAATAAGGTGGAAAGATAAGCAAACCATGACAATATTATGGTAATAAAATATTTTCTTTAAAATACTGAAGACCTCTGCAAACTGCAAAGAATAAACCCTCATGTATTATTTATTCATGGAAAATGCAGGCGTATGCAGCCCCCGGAGTGGAGGTGTGGCTCTTCCACTGTGCAGCTCCAATTTCCGGGCCTTCCTCCATCACTGGCTTCATCATCGTCTTGTAGTCGCCCAGCTCCCACCACTATGAGCTCACGGAAGAGAGCACGGAACAAGAGGAAAAATGAGCTCTCTTTCCAGGTTGCCTTTCCCTCTGAAGTAGGAAAATTACCAAAGTACACGATGTATTTCATTGTATAACTCAATGGACTCAATTTAGTGCCATGCCAAATCTCTAGCCTAATTCCTGTCAACGTGGGCCATGATTGTCATGGTCAATTTAACTCTAGCTTCTAATAGGAAAAATTAGCACATTGGATGAGATAGTTCTTCATTGTATAAAGTCACCCATGAGTTCTACATGCCAAAAGGGAGGGAGCAAACTTCATATTTCATGGAAAGAAGCGCAGTGAGGAGCAATAATTGGAATAGCCTTGCTTCATCTTCAGAGACTGAAAATTTAACAGGGTAATAAAAGTACTCTGGCAAGCAAGGAAAATGAGAAAGATAGTTTGGGGCAAAAACCCAATGGTGCCTGCCCTATCCCTAAAAGGAAATAAGTAGATGGTTGGAACACATCATGCTATTCTTTAACAGATAATATAGAAGAACAGGTACTTTTGACTCAAATTTTCAAGTACCCACTTCTCTTGGTAATTGTGTTTCATTGGGAACATCATTTTTTCTTTCTAGATTTCAAATTTCTCATACATAATATGGTATTGGACTGTATGATCTCTTGCATTGTTTTCAGTCTTAAGGAGCCCCAAGTATGTGTGGACTTTATACAATAATAATAATACATGTTTACTATATAAATATATTTTCAATATAAACATATATCTAATAAATATATATATGAAAATTATTTCATATACACATATATGGATATATATTTTCCAGGTTTTGTGTTAAATTGTGAATTGGATATAATGTGTAAAATGATACAAATTATGTCAATAATTAGGGGACCCAGCAGATGAATAGGTAATAAGGATGGATTTCAGTGGCTTTCCCAGCACATTAGGTGAAGCAGTCTCTCTAAGCAATCAATATGAATATTTTTTTCATTGCCATGTACCAATCAAACTTAAAATTATTTACTATATTATTAAAATGATAAAATATTTAAATAAATGAAAAATTAAAGCTATACAGATAAAAATGCTTTCATAGAATAAAAACTTCTAGAATTTACTTTAATTTAAATATGTATATCTGTAAGTAAAGGCACTCTGGTGATATAGTGGGTTACTCATAGGCCTACTATCTTCGAGGTCAGCAGTTCAAATCCGCCAGTCACTCTGTGAAAGAAAGATGAGGTTTCTGAATCCATAAATATGTATAATCTTTGAAACCCAAAGGTATAGTTCTACTCTGTCTTATGGGGTTGCTATAAATCTTAGCTGATATGATAGCAGTGTGTTTGGTGTGGTATAAGGATAATTTTTTAAGAAAGAAATATTTTTCTCAATTAATTATAGAAGAAAATATGTCATCAGGGTAGTTACCTTCATATAGCAGTTTAAATAACTTACACATCATGTTTAGGTACTTTTAGGATTTCTAATGATATTAAAATATCTTATTATTATTATTTAAAAAAATATTATACAACCATGATTATCTTCTTCCAAATATCTTCATAGGAAAAATAAAATATTCAGTTAGCAAATATATAATTCTTTCACACATTCAATTAAATATTCATAAATCAAGCATTTACTGAATGTGTACTATTTATGACAAAGACAGTGTATGATCTGATTTCCCAAGATCAATTTTTTACATTTCTATCTTGCACATCTTTCAAAATTGATATAGGGCATTACTTGCTCTAGAGAACTTTCATTATCATCTTATCTTAATTAAATATTCTCCTCGGTGATTGTATTTTACCCTGTGGTGCTTAGGTTTTTAGAACATTAGCACTTAATTAAACTACCTAATTATTTCTCCCTCCTCCTCCTCAATATCATAGCCTCATTGATTTTGGTATCCCTAGTACCAATCACTCTGCTTATAAAATAATAAAAGTTTCCAGTAAAAATTACAGTAAAATGATCATTTGGTTATGTAGTCCTTAATTTTCCCAATAATCTTATAATTCAGGGTACGATCATACAAATGTTATCGGTAAGAAGACTAGATTTAAAGAGGACAGATAGGCTACCCTATTATTATATTACTAATAGAACATAGCCAAGAGCAGCTTGATTTCACAGCCACTGCATACATGTCACTTTCTTTGATTGAACATGTTAAGCGACTGTACTTTGCAGTGTACCTCATCAGCCATTTACAAGCATGCAAACCTTCCTTTCATTCAGACATCATTGTATTAGTTCCTTGTGAAAGATGTGTATTTGAATGTTGGTGCTGCGAAGAATGTCAAACACATCTGTCTTAGAAGAAGTACAGCGAGGATGCTCCTTCGGGGAGTGAGGCATAGGCCCCCACACTTTGGACATGTGGTCAGCAGAAACCAGCCCCTGGAGAAAGACATCCTCCTTGGTAAAGCAGCCCGGTGGTGAGAAAGAGGAAGAGTGTCGAGAAGGTCTATTGACACCGTGGCTGCATCTGTGGCCTCCAGCAAAGGAACAATTGAGGGGATGGCTCAGGACCGGGCGGTGTTGCCTTCTGTTGAGCACAGGGTGGCTGTGAGTCTGAACCAACTCGTGGCACCTAACAATGAATAGTAATAGTCTTTGGTGTTTTCTTGCTGCCTGTGTCACTGTCAGTTGTGATAGATTCCATTCCAATTCATGGTGGCAGAGCTTTCAGAAGTCAGTTCCCAGGCCTACCTTCTCAGTGGGTTGGAACCAACGAACCTTTCAGTCAGTAGTTGAATATCATCCAAGGACTCTTGTACTCATTACTGTGTCTGTGTGCATCGCTAGCCATTCATATTATCATTAGTCTGTCAAAATTAAGGCAAGAGATGTTTAGAATCATTGCTGTCCAGCTTCCACTTCTGGTACCAATAAAATAAACTTTGATTTAAATACTCAAAATTTACTAGATCTGTCTCTTGGATATTGAGTTTGCTCTGTATTTGCATTTATTTTTCATATTCTAGTTTGTTAACATTTGAATTGTTTTGATATCCAGAAAGAAAACAATGAAAAAGAAAAAGAAGATTACATTTATAAGTAATTCAGTAAACCTAAACTGCAATAATATGCTTATTTATATGAATAATTGTCAAATGAGTCCTGTACACAGAGCATTGTTTTCATTCTTTACCATTGTGTTGACTCTCATTCATGGTGAACCCTTTGTGTAAAGTACAACTGCTCATTGGTTTTGTCAGGGAGATGACCTTTCAGAAACAGCTTGCTAGACATGCTTCTCAAGGCTTCTCTGGGGAGCTTTCCCTGCCAGCCTCTTGGCTAGTAGTCAAGCATATCCCTGTTGGAAGCACACGGGATCTCCATAGGGAATAGGAAGTCAGAAGACAGGTTATGAACCTTGGGTTCTACCATGGGAAAGTTTGGGGGGTGGGGGGAGCAGAAGATAGAGTCCTGAGCTTCAGTTTCTCATATAGAATTCTAACTCCATGTATTATAACACATTTACATTACTTATAACTAAAGTTTAAAGATGCAAAAGTGGGGTTACATATATGTCTATTAAGAAACTTAAAGAAAATAAAGGCAGAATGATTATCCAGTGGATTGCTCACCACAAGGTCAGCAGAGTGAAACTACACACGTCTCTGTGGGAAAAAGAAAAGGCTTTCTGCTCTCATAGAGTTCCAAGCTCTTAAGCCCTCACAGGTAGCTCTATTCTTTCCAATAGGGTGACTATGATTCAACTCTATGGCAGTTAATTGTATTCTGTTATCATTGATTCTAGTTGCCATAGAATCTCATTTAGGAAGATGCATTATTTAAAATTAATATTAAGTGTTAAATAAGAGTTAAAATGCTCCTGCTATCATATAGTTCCTTTAAATATTTCTTCAGAGACAAACCCATTGCCATCAAGTTGACTCTAACTGATAACAACCTGACAGGACAGAGTATACTTGCCCCCACAGAGTTTCTAGGGCAGTAATCTCTACAGGAGCAGGTTGCCACAGAAGATTGCTCCGCTGGAGCTGATGAGTTTGAACTGCCAACTTCCTGTCAGTAGCCTTTTGGTTAGCATTTTTGCACCACCAAACCTCCACTTACTAGCTACTATTGCTACTTTTTAAATCAAAACATAATTATAAAATATTAGTTTTAAAGCATATGACCCCAATGTAATTAATACAATAAATCATTTTCTTAACTATAGTCCATAGAAGATTAGAATATTTTATGAACTAAACTTTTACAAAAGGTCATTGTAATGGAGTGAATTTTTAAAACTTGGCTCTTTGATCTATAGTCTTTGTCATCTAATGCAATGAGTGGGAGCAGGCATGGAAAGTGTAAACACCAAAGAGGGATTGCTCAGGTTTAGTTCTGCTGGGTATAACAGTGAGTCATCTCAGAAGCTGAAACCAAGAGGAGCTGTGATGATCAAGAAAACAGGAATCATCGGCGTTGTGCTAGCAGTGGATGCAACAGAAACACAAGCTACTGCATGAGCTCATGAGACAGAGCAAAGGAGCAGCACCAGGACCAGAAAGCTTCCCAGACTGTGGCAGAAGCCAAAGGATCAAGTGGCAAAGAGGCCAAGCCTCAGAGGGAGAAGAGGGTTTGTGGACAAAAGAACGGTACCCTTGGCATTTTGTAACCTGTTAGTCTCCCTAAAAAGCCTCATACTTGTGAGCATTGTCCTTGAGTTCCATGTGGCTGTTGCAATGAATTCTCACCCAGCAGAGAAACACGGTGCCTGGGAAGAAGGGTTGGTGTCAGAATGAGGTAAAGAAGGATGGAGGATTGGAGGCTTGCCTGGCTTCTGCTTTGAGACAGTGGGGCTCGCACTGGTGTGTAGTTGGATTCTTGTTCTATTTTGTGTAGTTAAGGGGATAATATATAAGGCCCATGCCATTTCCTGTCATATACAAATATATGAGCTTTAGAAAGACAATGTATGTAATGAACCACCTTACAGTGGTTTACAATAAGCTCACAGGTACCTCTGTGCTCATGTATGCTGACTCAAAGTCAGGATGTGGGTCAACTGGTACTGGGCTCTCAGTAGAGTTCAGATTATTTCCATGTGTGTTGATCTGGATCCTGGCTAAGGAGACTATTTTGGCTGGACAGGGTGTTTCCTCTTGATCCCTAAATTATTGATGCTAAAGAAAATTATACAGGCGCCTTCAAGGCCCTTTTTATATTTAATCTTCTTTTATGTTGTTCACAGAGCCACAATCAAAATCAGTGGGTTAGACATGGAGGTTGCCCCTTGAGTGGGATTAAATAAAATATTCACTTAGAAATATTATAAAACAAGTTGATAGCAATAACTACAATACCAGACAGAACAAGTTGTAAAATATAAAACTATAATTCTTTGACTTGGTGCGTTTTCTATTCTAAGTTCCAAGATAATTGTACAATAAAGGAAATAATTGAAATTCCCATCCAGAAAGGGACCCAGAGGGTTTATTAACTATTAAGTTTCATAGACAGGCAGTATGGTATCTGGGAAAGAACTCCAGTTAGGAGACACTTGTCTTTTATGTTTAAATCATTTTATTAGGAGCTCATACAGCTCTTATCACAATCCATACTTATATCAATTGTGTAAAGCACATTTGTACATTCATTGCCCTCATTGTTCTCAAAACATTTGCTCTCCACCTAAGCCCCTGGTATCAGCTCCTCATTTTTCCCCTCTCTCCCAATTCCTCCCTCCCTCGTAAACCCTTAGTAATTTATAAATTATTATTTTGTCATATCTTGCCCTGTCCCACGTCTCCTTTCACCCACTTGTTTGTTGTCCATCCGCCGGGGAGGAGGTCACATGTAGATCCTTGTAATCGGTTCCCCCTTTAAATCTCATGCTCCCTCCACCCTCCCAGTATCACCATTCACACCACTGGTCCTGAAGGGTTCATCGGCCCTGGATTTCCTGTGTTTCCAGGTCTTATCTGTACCAGTGTACATCCTCTGGTCTAGCCAGATTTGTAAGGTAGAATTGGGATCATGATAGTGGGGGAGGAAAAAGCAATTAGGAACTAGAGGAAAGTTGTATGTTTCATAATTGCTACATTGCACCCTGACTGGCTGGTCTCCTCCCCAAGACCCTTCTGTAAGGAGCTATCCAGTGGCCTACAAATGGGCTTTGGGTCTCCACTCTGCACTCCACCCCTCATTCACTACGATATGATTTTTGTTCTGATGATGCTTGAAATCTGATCCTTTCGACACCTCATGATCACACAGGCTGTTGTGCTTCTTCCATGTGGGCTTTGTTGCTTCTGAGCTAGATGGCGGCTTGTTCACCTTCAAGCCTTTAAGACCCCAGACACTATATCTTTTGATAGCCAGGCACCATCAGCTTTCTTCACCACATTTGCTTATGCGCCCATTTGTCTTCAGTGATTTCATTGGGAAGGTGAGCATCATAGAATGCCAATTTAATAGAAGAGAGTATTCTTGCATTAAGGGAGTACTTGAGTGGAGGCCCAATGAGGAGACACTTCTTATTCAGTTCCTATAATCCCCTTTTCCTGTTAAGCTTATCTGGCCTATGTATATAATTAATTACATGATATGGTGTCTAGAAACTACAATATTTGTCATGGCTGTGAAATTTTGCTTTCCATATGGAACCAGTCCTATTGAGCTAAATTCCTTATTATAAAATTTTAAAATAAACTATTCAAAGTAAAATAACTGTTTTCATCTCAGAAATTATAGTATATTTCCTTTCCTAGAAAGATAAGATACAAGACATATAGGAGGTTTTTTCTATAATACTTATAGAAATAAATTTATATTTTATTATATTTATCTATTTTTTTCTCTCTGTAGTATTCCTGCTGCATTTTAAAATGCTTTACAGAAATCATTTAAGATATATGGTTTGAATAATTACATTACTGAGAAAGAAATTTCATCATCTATGTCTGAATTACAAGCCTGCATACTTTCTTGCCCATAAGTGTCTGAGCATTAATATCTTAAAACTACCCTTTTTCTCAATTCCCTAATACGAGTTCATGTTCCCGCTTCATAAAACAACAGGGCATTTTGTCACAGTGCCTTTATGATATGCACATTTATCAAATTATGATTAGATAAGGTCAAACTTGCAGCTACAAATAACATGCAGACTACTTGATAAATAATGCAATAAAACATCATTAACTTCTCAATGTAATGGATGATCTACTTTTTTCCCCTTCTGCTTCTCAATTATAATCTTTATAGCTGCAGAAGTCACACTGCAGTTCCAGTAATTGGCTTATTATTAAATCCATTAAGTTAATATTTCCCCATTATTACATATTCTAAATCTAAAAACCATTTGAAAACATATATAAATAATATCATTTAATAATGAATTCATAGATTTTTTTACTATGCTTCCTAAGCTTTTCTGGGTATAACTACTGGGTGTCATTTGTAAATACAAATTTATTATATAGTATTATATCAATTATCTGAGCTGTAAAAGGTCAAACTACTATATCTGTGAGTAACCGTGGCCATTAGATTGTACGTCAGCTTGCACTTGAGCAGGCGTGGGGTGCACACTGCCGATGACCCCTCCCGGGAAGTGTGGCCTTTTTAATAAGAAAGGCACTGGGGACCCCTCCCTTCATCTTCCTTCTCGCTGGGCCTCCCGCATGGGCCTGAGAGCTAAAAGTTCCTGTCACATTTCCACCAACCTCGGACCCATGACACTCTGCACCTACCAGTCTGTGATCTTCCTGCATCCTGCTTTACCTGTCCATGCTGCCAGCCCACAAGCATCTGTAGAAGTCTCAGGCTAACAAGGGACCAATGGACTTATGTAGGACTGTGCTGGGATGCTTTCTTCATGTAAATTTATTTCTTAATATGAATTTCTTCTTATAGCTATCTTAGTTACACTGATTTCATATCTCTAGGCAAATGAGCCTAACACAATAAACATTATCATTTAAATTCTAGATGGATCATAATAGTACAAATATCAAATATAGGAATCATATATTTATATTAAAATAATATTAAGTAAGAGGAAAATACCATGAACATTAAGGTATATAAAAGTTTAGAAGTCAGAATGGGTATAATCATTTTATCTAGGGAATTAGGAAAAAGTAATATTTCCTTTTCTAGGAGTTTAGGACCATTTGGAAATTCATCAAGACACAAAGAGATTAATTCAGACAACTATTTACATTTTGTATTTGGAAAGTCTGTTAGAAGGTAGGAAACTAATTGTAGTGTCTCAAATGTTGACATTAGAGAGGCAAACTTCAGAAACTCATGCTATTAAGTTAATTTAGATAAACTACGATCAATATAGCAAATTACATTCATGCAACGTCACTTAGAATTTTATTCATTTGGAAATGTAGACTTATGAAGGGAAATTATTTAATATTATATGCTTTAATAGACAGCTGTGCAAACATAATAGCTGAATTGAACTACTCAACATGTATATTTTTGCTATATAGCTCATTTCCAAGTTGGAATTGAGGAAACTTCTATCAATTATTTTGAGTCTGCATTAATGCGAGTGAATTTTAAGTAATACTTCATTGATATCCATTGATATCATTTAATCAGTGTGAACTGTATTCCATGGTGAATATTTTTCCATTAAGAATAAAAATGCAGACTATTAACAGGCTTGAGTTTCCACAATGATTCATCATTTTTTAATCTTCAGGCACCACGTGGTACATACTTTGGAAAGTAGTGAAAAGAACTGCACATACAGTTATGTTTTCCAATACACATCTACAAGAATATTTCAAAATAAAAAAGTGTTTTACTTTGATCTTAAACTTTTAAGAAATAGTGTACAGAGCTTTCTCTGCACAGGACAGAAGACTGTTAATCCAGTCTATTCCCAGACAGCATGTAGGAACAGAGACATCAAAGACAGCTTCCTTTTCTTTGGTTCACTCCTTAGTGGATGGATAGACGAATTAGATAGGCTTTCCATTTAGAGGCCGAGGTATGTGAAGACAGGGATTTAAGCGTATACTGGGTTTGCCACTATATCGCCTGCACGTTCTGCAGGCAGCAGTGCCTTGTGAATAGTTGATTATCACAAATAAACCCTGGCGAGAAAATGGCCAACTGACATCTTCGGGCTCTGCACGAGAAGGGAGAATCCAACTGGATAACCACGCCAGACTGACGTCAGTGAGGCAGAGGGCCAGCCGGCCTCCGCTCCGTAACTTTCTTTACCCTGTTCTGCCAACAGCAGCACCCCCTCCCTCAGCACTCTGCTGCTTTTTGGGTTTTGGTAGCTCGTCGCAATGAGTACAAAGCTCTCAAGGACAATGAAATACTCATGATTGTGGGGTTTACCAGGGAGGCTAAAATATTGCAAATCAGGATCAGAAATGTCAAGGGAATACTTTCGTTCCTAGTATGTCTTCTCAGTCACAGCGGCAACCAAGTCTCTTTCTGATCTTCAGCCTTAGCTAAGTGATCCAATGGCTTCCAAAAGATTCTGATGAGTCAATTATTTTCCAATCGTGGTGGTCAGCTCAAGAGTTTATGGGAACCGTACTCAAAGCTCAATATATAATTAAATGGAAGATGTTTTCAGTTCCCCAAGGATGCCAGACTAGTGTCAATTGAAGAATGCACACTACATCAGGGTCAGGAGAGAGAGAGGCAGGCACCACCTTGGGAAATGGGTAGACATAGCTAGCAGGTATGTCATGAAACAATACTGTCACACCTTGGTGTTTTTATTTAACAAAGGTTTCTATGGTTTTTTTGACATTTTTACTCCCATCTCTTCCTCTCTACTAGATGACACAGAGAGCTGATAGATAGGTAATAGATAAATATTTAGATAAATAAGAAGACATCTCTCTCGTTGGCCATTGTATATATATTTATTGATAATATATCATATTTTGGATACTTCTAGGATTATGAAAATTTATCACTAAATATGAAATTTAGTGATGTTTACCAAGTATATTTACATTTTAATTAAAACTATATGAATATGTAATATTTTGTGTTATATTTTAGTATCTAAGTGTTCATTTGAAATTTTGGTGGTGGAAAAATCATCCAATAAATGTATTTTATTTTTTATCACTATTTCACACTCTCCAAATCATTTGCTTTGCCTTTCAGCCTGTTTCTAGTATTCACCTGCTGGAAACTTTATAGTAAGTGGATTTGTTACCTGGTCTTCAGTGTTTTCTATTGATCTTCAAATTACCTACCTCATGTAAAAGTATGATACAATCAGAAATCTCTTTATTTTTATTTTTTGTTCTCCTATTAGCTATTAGAAGAACAATAAATACACTTGTGGTGATACTCATTCAAAAAAGGAAAACATTTTCAAATGCATCATATTCTCCTAGTAGAAAACAGGGCAGAGTCTACATAGACAATGCCGCTGCAAAATAAACAGTAAACAATAGTTTATTGTTTTAAATAAGCCAGCTCTCATTCACGTTTGCATTTCATGTAGGAGACTATAATTGAATGATAACAAGTAACATTTAACAATTTACTTACAGTATAAGGAAAAATACTCTGGCAACAACCATTTACTCCATCTGTAAGAAAAACACTCTGATAGTGGGTTGTTGCGATATTTTATTGTGCCAGCCTGGCCAATAAACACAAGTAGGATTAACTGAAGGGCAGAGGGATAAATGGCTCGGTGAGCCTCACCTTGCTTGTTCTGTGCCTCAGTTTAAAGGGGTACACTACCTGTGGGATGCCTAGCCTGTGGACTGTGTCGATGTAAGTTGAGGTCCCTTTAAGCCCACACGATTGGAATGTTCATCTCTGGAGCTGGGGACCGACAGCTGATGACAGTTGGGGACCTGCCTTGCTGTTTGCTTCATGGGTATATATAGCCCAGCTCTCTCTACGGAAGGGGACTGGCAACTGATGGCTCTCAAGCCTTAAAGGACTGCTAGTGTCTCACTGCTTTATAATTTAACTGTTAATTTCTTATATTATCTATCTGTATATAATTTAATGGTTCATTTCTTGTATTATATATCTATCTTTATAAATATATTTATATAATTACTAGCAATCTGGTTTGTCTCTCTAGAGAACCCTGTCCAACACAGTTGTGAAATATTGCTAATGGAAATGGATAGTCATTTCATACATTAAATAATAAAACACTAAATATGATAAAATTATGAACACTCCCATCTCTTCCTTTGTCTTGTCACTTAGTTTTTGTCTGTACACACACACACACACACACACAAAGATAAGTAAAAAAGAATATTCCTAACAGAGTTCCATTTCATACAGAGATGAGTTTACTTCAAACAAAAGATGTTTGAACATGCTCTATCGAGGTCTACACACAAGTTCTCTCATTCATACACATGTCTTAGTCTCTGGAGGGTACCTTCAAAAAAGAAACACATAAATAAATAAAGTCCAATCAAAAGAGTGGCTCCAGGATAAAAGGACTGAGGGGCCTCCTTAGGTCTCATGCTCTGAAGCTTCCAGTTTAGGTTATTTTCATCCTTTGGAAAGTCTGTTTACATTTGACCATATTTACAAAATAGGACAGTATTAGTGCCTGACTAAACTTTTAGATTTATTTTTTAAATTTTAAATAAACAATTAGTTTATATTATTATTTACAGAAGAATTAAATGGTTGCTCCATTAAACAGAAAAATTTTGAAATCCATTTGATGATGTCTTCAATTTTATTCTTAAATAACAAATATATAATCAGCAGATCTAAGCAGAACCCAGAAAATCACTCAACTTCATTTGTAAAAATGAAATAGTAAACATCTTATGTCTCTGGGTAATATATTGCATACAAGGGCAGTTTTAATATTTTGCTTTCCAATAATATGTATTTAATGAAAGGAAGTTGCTGTTATTGCTATTATTTAAACTCACAATATAATTCAATACATTTGCAATTGATTAAATATTCTATCTCCTCTTTATAATACTGTGTCTAGCACTTAGTACATCTGTAATGTTTGACTTAGCTAAGAACTAAATATATAATATTGTGTGCTTACAATGTTATCTGTAATAAATCACCCACAATCAAATACAAGGATTAATTGTCTTCATTGTTTCTACTTTATATGTGGCATTCTATTCAAACATTTTGTACAAAATCCACTCATTCTATACTTTGCTTCCAACACATTATGTTCATCTCAAATAGTTAACTTGTGTTGCATCAGTTTACTCTTTTTTAAAAGATTTTTTTGCTCTGGTCTTTTCTTGCTATGAAGCTCTGTTATCTGTGTAGAAGGCACAGTAGTAGTTCATCACGGGAAATCTCCTGGACAATTTATTTTCAGAAAACAATATTTAATATATCATTATTGAATGTGTTAATTAAATTTTCATCGATATACATAGATGTATATATATATGTATTTGTCAAGTAAAGTGCAAAATATTCATTGAATATATTAATACCAGGGTGTTAAAAGAAGAGGGATTGGTGGTGAACAAAAAATAGGTTTATTGCTTAGTTTTTCATGGTAATTGTTGGCAAAGGTAATAATTGTCACAGGATTGTACCTTCAAAAATAGTTGAAATAAAAAATATTTTATCATATAGATTACAACAATATGCATACTTTTAAAAAAGTAGGTGGATGACGTGTAGTGCAAAAAATAAGCAGAATAAGAGGTTTCACAACTTTGCTGTGGTAAACTGAGGGACAGGGTCAGCATGAGTGCAGCCAAGTCCTTTATGCTTCTCATTACGGGATCTGAAAATCCGACTATGGTGGGGGAAGGACCTAACGGTTATGAAATATCAATAAATCTTAATACACATTCTCATGACAACATAGTCCCTCCAATAACAGCCCCTCCACCCCAGCCCCCACCAAGGGATGGTCATAAAGGGGCTACCATAAAAGACGTTTCATGCCTGCATCTGGTGATTCCCTGCGTCCGAGGTTATCTGTAGACAAAAGCAATCAGATTCTGGTGCCGTCGCACGCTAAACCATAGCAAAGTCTCTCCCGATAGCCAATCCTAGATTGTTCCCCTGGGGAGGGCCCAGGGACATACGATTCACTGTGTTACGTGTACGCTCTTACCTGTATGCCTTTGGAAAGATTTGTAAGCCCTATGAGTGCGTGTACCCACTGAGAAGACATTCCCTCTTGGGCGTCACATAGGGACGAGGCGCCCCTGTGCCCCGCTCTCCGTCTGTATTCTTCAACATTATCGCAAAGTCACTCTTTATGACCGTTGATGGTGGGGGACCGGTACCCCAACACCTTGGTAATTTTATTTAATAACGTACCTTTTATTTATCAAGTTTCTTATTCTCTGACATTTAGCGTGTATAACAATAATAAAGCAGCTATTATGTATCTAATTGCACTTTAATGATGTAGATCTGATCGTTCTAAATGAACTGCAAGGCAAGAGTCATGCTGGCTGTATGGTAAGGTTTCATGTCAGTTTGGTAGGTCTATGGTTCTTAATGGTTTGGCAATGATGTAATTTTGCTGGCAGTTACGTCATGAGGTAATTTGGTAATTACATAAGAATTTGGCAGTTATGCAATAAGGCTATTTAGTATCATATATTATGTACTCGTCTTCTTTTTTATAATTCAATGTGGCCATCATCACTGTACTGATTTTCACGTAGTGCTTGGAATGTAACCATGCTGATAAGTGAGAGTTGTAGCATTGAATGGTGGCAGTGAGTACTGAGTAAATAATATGCCAAGAGCCTCAACACAATGAATTGTTACAAAGTGACAACAATGGATTCAAATATGGCAGAATTTGTGACAGGTTTGTGAGATGGTTCCCTAACTGTCTGAACAGCCTTCATGATCCCTAACAACAAATAGCCTTGATTCATGTTTTTAATTTATGAATATACATACTTATTATGAATTCTCTACTATTAAACTTTTTCGACTATAGTTAAATAATTCAGCACATAATAGAAAATGGCTGTTTCTCAATATTCTGTTTTCCTTTTTGATGGTACGATTTAATTGTCCTATAAGCAATATTTAGTTTGAGAATAAAAATATTCAGAAACACAAGTTTTTCTTTAATCTTCTCTGAGATGCCATTCATACTTTTCCAAAGTTTAAATAATTGATTTTCACATTGCATATAAGGGAGGAAAGAGAGACTATGAAAAACTCAATGTGGGTTATATATCATTAGGATGCTATGGATTTAATCTGGTCTGTTACGTTTTCATGGTCTCTAGCTATGTGCAATCATGATATACGTTCACAATAGAGTAACCTTGGACTGATCTCTGAATTATTAAAGATGGATCAGTTCTGTTTTAAAAAAAAGTTTAAAGGGCAGAGGAAATTTAGTTTAATAAAGTTACACTGCAACAGCTTTTATCATTATATGCATTCCATGTCTGTTTGCTTTTAGTTTATCACGTTCAGATACTAGGATGAATAATGTACTTAATATCACTTAGCCTGAGACTTTTCATCACTTATAACTGTCTGTTGCAGCTTTGTGCATAAGACTGTGAGAGGTACATGAGATACAATCGCTCTTGATGTAGCATAAGGGTTAACGTTTCTTGTATATTATTGTGACCATACATACTTATAAACACCACTCTCACTTACCAACATGGTTAGATTCCAAAGAGAAGGTTGTGAAAAATTAGGGTTTATGCAAAAATAGGTGATGTCCATAGCAGATTAAAAAATGGAAGATGATCATATCATTATATAACTACCAAATCAAATAATTACATACCTGCTAATTTTCATCCTGAAATAATTACCAAATTGCAAAGAATCGTGGCCCAGCCAAGTTTACACATACCTTCAGCCATTACAGTCAGCCTTTGCTACTGCAAGACATAATTCCTGAATTTGATCTGAGATACCATTTCTACTTGTCAGGGTTCAAATAATTTATTTTTATATTTAAAAGTTGGAAAAGTATAAGTGATATAAAATAGTTATATAGTGGAATGCTTTATTATTGCAAATGTGAAATATCAAGTAATATGATACTCAATATATAAGGAATGGATACAATTGGATATTCATAAAAATATTACTGATTATTTATATTTACTTATACTTCATTTTTATCCAAAGTGGAATAACTCTTTGCCTAGTAAAATAGATATAAATTCATTTATATGTATATTTTTGACCATCTTCAGTTACCGACTGATGTGTGGAAGTAGCAAATCAGGAGCCAAGGGGGAACTGAGTCGAACATACAAAGCAAGGGAAAGGCCATCACAAGAAAGTAAAGCTGATGCCATCTATTGCAATTTAATGTGAAACTGTAATGACGAGTTGCAACTTATTGCATACATTTAGTTATATGCCACTCTCAGATTGTTTATTTTGTGTGTTATATTGTCATTATCTAAGGAATTGCTAGATCTAAATATTCAATCATTTCCATGGGTGTGTGCTACCTCTAGAGGCTTTTAGAGCAGACCCACGTTTTCGTCTTTCAGTAGGTTGAAAGAAACCCCCATGGCTTTCTCCTTGCACTCTGAATGAAATATGTTAAGAGTAGGATGATATGATTTCCAAGTATTAGTTTTGTTCTAGAACAATTGCCTGTATTCTCTTTTAATAAGAAGTGGGAGCACATTATAGGATTAAGATACTCCAGGGTGTGTTTTATTGATCTACTAATACATGATTTGGGTGGTTAAAGTACTTGGCCTTTAAGTTTGCTGCTCATAATGTACCCAAGGCATGAATAAATGGAATAATAAAATGTACCCTGGAGTGTCTTGATGTCATATTGAAATAATAAAACACATGAACTGATATATTCTGAATTCAAATTCAAATACAGAAAAGGTTACCTATGCAAACAGGCCTCTGAATTGAATGAAATTAATACTTTGTAAAAAGCCTAATGATATGGTTATTATGCACACAATTTTATTCTCCTTGGTAAAATTTAAATATTTTAACATCTCAAAGGATTTACAAAAACAATAAAATATATTTGATTAATTTTGAAGCACTCAAAGGAAAAATAAATATTTAAGTGTTGAAGTATCCTACAGTAAATTTTTAGCATATCTGATTTACAAAGGAAAGTATTTTCTATCATTTATTTTATTTACTTTCATTTAGAGCTTGTTTCCATCTCAGTGTTAATTTATTTTTATTTCATCCACTTCAAAATGTACTGCATACTTTCAGCCTAATAAAAGCTTGGTCAGGATTGAAATAAAGTACTATGAGTTCAAAGCTGAATAACGCACATTGTTTACCTTTAAATGTTCACATTCCACAGGGGAAAATACTAACTGGTTGAGTCCTGCCTTCTAAATGAGAGGCTCAATTTATAAAAAAATGATGTATTTGAAGATAGATAGATGATAGATAATATATGATGATGATGATTGATGAATAAATGCATGATGTGAGGGATGAGAAAAAGGTAGCAGAAATAATTAGATAAATCGTATTACCTGGTGGGGGGAATTTTGTGATGTGAATAGGGTTTGGGATTAGTTGCTGAGAGATTACCAAACACTTTATTGCTTTGTTTTGTTTTATTAGTAAGGTAATCATAAATACTCCCAAACCCACTGTCATTAAGCCGCTTTTGACGCCTAATGACCTTACATATAGTTTCTGAGAGGACACTTCAATCGGGACGCAGACCGCCTCATCCTTCTCCCACAAAGCAACCAGTGAGGTTAAATTTGGCAGTTGGCAGCCCCGAGCACTTTCCATAGCAACAAGGGATTCTTAAGAAAGGCCCAGGAGTAGATTCATCTTTTGGAAAGACCGCTTTAGGAGGGCTGTGGAAGATAGTTTGTTCTGAGGTAAAGAAACTACAAGAGTTTAATTGAGAAATCAGAATTTACGAGATGCCTGAGACATTGATTTCAACATACATTTCAGTGGACGCCACGTCTTGATGCCTAGTGAGAACTGCAGCTAGAAAATCGTAAGGTTTGGGCCTGTTTTCTGCAAGTCTAAGAAAGTGAACATATTTTAGAGTATGATGAGTTTTTTTAGACTCAGGTAAACTTTTGTTTCTTGTAGGAAATATTTTCTCATTTGGCTGGGCTAAAACACCTCCCTCTTTGTTTCTATGTCTATGCCGACTGAATGCTTCTGTGAATTCACTTAGAATTGATATGAAAAGTGCCTCTTCCCAATGAAATTATAAGCACTTTGAAGATAGGTCCCTGTGTTATTTACCATAGGACTACTGGTGCCTAGTACAATGTTTTTCATATGATAGTTGATAGTATTATAATGCTTTAGCTAGGGAATTGTGCATGTATATACGATAATAGACATTATTCAAGGAGGAGTAAATAGTAAGATGAGTAACATTCAAATATTATCAAATCTCATGCCTAAAGATGAGCTTCATAAGTTGGAAGGTTCACAAAATAGAAATAGGGGAAACCTGCCTCCTCAAAGTAGAGTGGATCACAGCACTGTGCAGGAAATGAAAGTGTTCGGATCTTCGTTTATTAATTGGGCTCAACTCAAAATGAGCAGAAACAGCTGCAAATATCCGCCAATAATTGGAACATGAAATGCAGGAATTATGAATCTAGGAAAACTGGAAGGTGCGTATTTGAAATACATAGAGTTCTTAATTAAAGGCATTTTTGAACCGAAATAAACTGGTATTGATCATTTTGAATCATACATTCATATTATTTACTATTCTGAGAATGACAGACTAAAGAGGAAAGACATTTTGTTCATTCAAAAAAGCATTCTAAATATATTTTGAAGTACAAAGCTATTTGTGATAGGATAATATCTTCACACCTGCATGATATTAATTGAACCAAGGAATAATAATGTAATTATTATGCAAATTTATACAGAAAGTCCTTAAGTTAGTGATGATGAAATTGAAGGATGCTACCAGCTTCTTCAGTTTGGAATTCATCAGACATACATTTAATGTGTATTAATAACAATTGCCCATGGAAGTATGAGAGTTGGAAACAGAGGAAGAAGCAGTAGTTGGAAAAATATGTGCTAGATGGTCAAAATGAAGCTGGGGATCCCATGATAGAATTGTGTAAAAGCAGTGATATTTTAAATTGCAAATGCATTGTTTCAACAGCACAAATAGAGCTATAAACATAGACCTTAGCAGAGGAAGTACACAGGAATCAAATAAAATCGACTATATCTTAAGGAAAAAAGGATATAAAGTCCCAACATCAGTAGCCAAAGCTAGGACAGGGGAAACTGTGGAACAGACCATCAATTGCCTACATAAAAGATCAGGTTGAAATTGAAGAAATTAAAACAATTTCATGAAAGCAAAAATACAAACCCTTGATTATATCACACCAGAATTCTGAAAATACATAAAAAACAGATTTGACATATTGAACACTAATGTCAGAAGACCCGATGAGCTATGAGCTGACATCAAGATAGATCATCACACATGAAGAAAGTAAAAGTTCTTAAAAAGAAAGGAGGGAGTGAAAAATCAAGTGGATGTCAGAAGAGACTCCAAGATTTATTACTGAGCATATTGTAGCTAAAGGAAATATAAGAAATGATTTCATAAAATCGTTGGATAGAAAATGTCAAAGAAGACAACTCAAGAGGACAAAATAAAGTATTATAATAAAATATGCAACTACGTGGAGTTAGGATGAGCTCATTCTGCATATCTTAAAACTAAAATAATTAGAGGAAAAAATCAATCCTTGTGTTGAATTATGGGTTAAATATTGAATTATGCAAGAAGCATCACAAAGATGGAAAACAAAATACATGATCAACATTCAACCATTTCAAGAGGTTGCATGTGCTCAAAGCCAGTGATAATGAAGGAAGCAAGCGAAGTTGTTCTGAAGTCATTAGTGGAAAACAAGGCTTCAGGAACTGACAGAATACCAATTCAGATATTTCTAGACACTCATGAAGAACTGGAAGCACTCATTTGTCTATGACAAGAAATTTGGACAGCAGCTACCATGCCACTGACTATAAGAAACCCAAGTATATGACATTCCAAAGAAATATGACCCAACTGAACAAATAAATTATTGCACAATACAATTAACATCCCATGCAAGTAACATTTTGTTAAAAATCTTTAGCAATCATGCAGCAGCACATTGACAGTGAGCCCTAAGAAACTCAAGATGAATTCAGAAGGACTTGTCATAAGGGAAGTTGGGATAGTCATTGGACTGTGATCTTCATGGTTGGCGGTTCAAAACCACCGGGAGTTTTGCAAGGGAAAGGCTAGGTTTCCCACTCTGTAAACAGTTACAGTCTGTGAAACCCACAGGAGGATTGCTATGAGTCAGCATGGCAGTGAGTGGGGTTTTTTTGTTTGACATGAGGGATGTATTTGATTATGTCCGACAGATCTTGTCGGAAATAAATTCACAACAGAAAGAGCTTCATTGAGTTTTATTGAACATGTATAGACATTAGACTGACAATCACACTGAGATTAATGGGAGTTCCAGACCATCTCATTGTGCTTTTTCAGAAACAGTACATGGACCACGAAGTCTATGCATGGTTTAGCGTCAGAAATGGTGTTGTGAATATTGTATACTCTCCACAGCCTTACTTAATCTGTAGGTTGAGAAAATAATCCAGGATTACATGAAAAAAGACAAAGCTATCAGTATTAGAGTAAGGCTTTTTAGCAATCTGCACACCACACAACGTTGTTTGCTGAGAGCAAGGAACATTTGCAACCTATGCTGATGAAGATCAAAGACTGCAGCGTACAGTATGGATTACAACTCAAGGTAAAGGAAAACAGAACCTGGGCAAACATCATAGATAATAGAGAGAAGATTATATTTTTCAAGGCTTTTATTTTGCTTGAATTCACAAGCAATGCTCATGGCAACAGCAACCAAGAAAGCAATGAACATATTGCATTGGGGACATTTGCTACACAAAACCTCTTTAAAGTGTTGAAGAGCAAGGATGCCACTTTAAGGACTAAGGCGCACCTGATCCAGGTATTGGGATTTTCAATAAACGTATGAAAGCTGGACAATGAGCAACGAAGACTGAAGAATGAATGCATCTGAATTATGACGTTGGGGAAGAATATTGAAAGTGTATTGCACTTCCAGAAGAACAAACAAGTCTGCCTTGGAAACAGTTCAATCAGAATACTCCTTAGAAACTAGGAAGTTGAGACTTCGTCTCCTGTACATGGAACATTCAGGAAGTGTTCATGCCTGAAGAATTACTATCTATGTGGTGCAGTAGAAGATAGGCCAAAAAGGAGAGGCATCGGCACAGCGGCATCACCAGGAGGCTCAACCATACCCATCCTGAATAGGATGTAGTGCTGGGAGATGTTTTCTTCTGTTGCGCACAGGGGCGCAATGAGTCGGAACTGGCCTGGTGCACCAATCCAAAACAAGTCATCAGAATTAGTTTAAGCAAAAATATGCATCTTTCTGAGATGCACCGCATCTACTTTATTGAACGCAAAATGTATTCACGGACATTTCCAGTCGTTACAATCTGCTGCCGTCACACTAACCTTCAAACCTGCAAATCATGCCAGATAATTTTCTTAATTGGTATCCATTAACACACGCCCATTGTCTTTCAGAGACTATACAATTCTTCCAATAAAGCATGCAAAACTGTCACGAGTCTGTAACCATGAAAAGTTCATGGAAGCTGCTTATCAAATTTGCACATGTGATAGTCTAGTCATATCAAAATATTTGCATTTTGTACACATTTTGTACACATTCAATCCTTTACTCACTTCTTGACATTTTAGACATGTCCTCTCCTCACGAATCTGAGTTTCTCGTTGATGCCTGAGTTCAACTCCTTTCTGATATAGCAACTATGTATGCATAATATATGTGTCTTCTTTACCTAAAAGTGAAATAACCTCAAAAGATTAGGGCATTAAAGAAATATGAATGGTTGTTTTTGTTGTTTTAGGCAATTCCAGCTCCTAGTGGTCCTGTGTACAACAAAGCAAAGCAGAGCACCGTCAGGTCCTCCCCCATCCTCACATGTCCCCCCGCTTGAGTCTGTTATTACAGCCACAGTAGCAATCAAGAGATATGAGAATCTTCTTTTTTATCACTGACCTCTACTTCACCAAGAATGATGTTTTTCTCTGACCGCTAGTCTCTCCTGATAATCTGTCTAAAGTAAGTGAGACCAAGTCTTGCTTCATTTGCTCCTGCAGAGCATGCTGGGTTTATTTCTTCAAGTTAGATGTGCTTGTTCTGGCAGTTCATGGTGCATACCATAATTCAAATATGTTAATGTGGCATTTTTATTAGGATTAAAATTCTTTAATATCTAGGTTTGAATATCTATTGCAATGGCTCCACAGAACTCACAAATAACAGTCATGATTGAAGAGTTTATTAACCAGGTTAACAGGTTGTCATGCACGTGAGGAAAACTCAGGAGAGGATGTTCATCCAGACATGTTGTGGGGTTCTCAAACTTCTCGGGTCAGCAACCTTAGCTCCCTAAACTAAGGACACCAGATTACCACACTCCAGTAAGCCTCAGCTCAAAGGTTCTCTACTCCACTTCTATGGTTTAGTAAGCCCAGTGCATCTAATTTAGGGCCTAGAGATACCCCACTCCACAGGCCAGCTTCCTGTCCCCAAACATTCAGCTTTACTTGTTGAATGGGCTGGAAAGCCCACCACTGGGTTTCCTGCTCCAGATCCTATTTCTGATGGTGCTCCTTGGATGCCACGGCTATGTTCTGACCTGGAATTTTCATTGCGCAAGGATCGGGGCTTGTGGGGTTCCTGTTTTCTCCTCCTTCTCCCCCAACCTTCTCACTACACTGACAGTATCGTTACTCTCATTATTGGTCCTGAGGGATCTATCTGTCTGGATTCTATGTGTTGAGACCTCTTCTCTGTACCAGTGTACATGCTCTGGTCTAGCCAGATATGTAAGATAGAACTGGGGTATGTTAGTCTGGGTAGACTAAGGAAACAATTTCATAGACACTCATGTGTATATAAGAATGAGATTTTTATAAAGAGCAATTGTACATTAAGAAAACACCCCACACTCATCCAGATCAAGTACATGTCCAATATTAGCCCATATGTCTGACACCAATCTATTATTTCCACTTCAGGCTCACAAAACACATGCAATCATGCTGAATGCATCCCAGGCCAGTGGGCGGGACATCTTGTGGATCCAGTGATGTTGTAAGCATCACAGCGCTGGCAGGGGTCGCCGCATGGCTCCTTCCGCTCCAGGGCTCTAGCATACCTTGTCTTATCTGCAGAAATACCTCAAAGGGAGTGAGCCCGCGTGACTCCTGCCTCCAAAAGAGGTCATCGGCTGTGACCTGATTGACTGGCTAAACTCCACCCCTCCACTATTAATACGCTCAAATTGACAACAGATTATGTGATTACCACATGGGGTCATGATGCTGGGAGGAGGAAGAATTTTAAAGAACTAGAGGCGTGTTGTGTGTTTCGTCAGTCTTATACTATACCCTGGCTGGCTTTTCCTTCAACAATTTAAAACATTTCTGCTTATCATAATGCAATCTATTGGCTCCATTGTTGGGCTTTTGATTTTCTTTACATTGAGTTATAATTCATATTGAAGGCTATCATCTTTAATATTAATCATTAATATTTAAAGTACTCTTACCTTTCAACATGCAAGGTTGTGCACATGGAAAGTTGCTAAAACAACATTACTCTAATTCTGTTGCCATATTTTTCTTCATATAGTCCAGCTTGGATCATTTGTATGGCACAATAAAACAGCTTAGATACCATTTTCATGGTTGGAAACCACGAAGCGTCCCCTCGCCCTCTTTGAACACCGCCTCTTAGTTTACATGCAGGTTCTAAAGAGCGTGATGAAGTGTTCTGGAGTTTCCATTTTCACAATGTTGTCCATATTTTTTATTGATACTGTTGAATAACTTTTCATGGTCAGTAAAACACAATTAAATGTTTTATTCTGTTATTCTCCGTTTTTAGCTACAATCCACTGGACATCATCAATGATATCTCTTTTTTAAAATCATTTCTGAATTGACCTTTATTTTCTGTCTGCTCCCCATCAAGGGACTATTGCCTCCATTTTAAAATTATCTTTAGTAAAAATGTATTTTAATGCGACATTAGTGATATTGCTTAACAATGTCTGCACCCTAGTAGATCATGTTTCTTTGCGGTTATTGGCCAGATAGCTGCTGGGTGCTACCAGTGTGGTCTCAATGCCTGTACACGTCAGTGCTTGTTATCTTCAATGCAGAGTGGACTTCTTCCTTCATTACTATAGTCTCTTAATTATACACTCGTCTTAAAATCAAAATTGTTGACCATCAACCAAGTCTTCTTATCAGGATGACTTGTATTTTTTTCACTTTCATTTGATGTTGACTGTATCCTCAATATGTTGCTCAAAGATTCTTTAAAATTGAAACTTGATCATTTGACTTTTTCCTTAGTTCTTTCAGTTTGATATGAGTGTTTTCTTCTGTTGTAGTTTTCTAACTCCAGGTTTTACACATTTCACTATAAGGCCTTGTTCTGTGTTCCCTAGCTGCTTTTAAAAATATTATGAAATTATTATGATATTTATGTCATTGTTCCAACCATTCCCTTTTTCTTATCTAGGTTTGTGAGCAATTTTAAGAATCTCATCTGATTGGTTGCAAATTTCAGACTGAGGATCTTGGCACACTCTTTCAATTTCTTCATCATTAGCTTTAGTGATTGGGAAATAAACTTGAATAAAATTGTAATGACTAGATTTCCTTGAATGTGGTCAGCTATAACCTATCACAGACAGCATTGCACTTCTAAATATATCTCGTTCTTGACCCTTCTTAAGACAAAGCAGTAGGCAAACGAAAAAGATTTGGGGTTTCTACAGCATGTTTCAAATGACAATAACTCCTGTTCTCAGTTTCTCTGATAAGAACAAAGTTTTGTTTTGTTTCCTCCGTGAGGCTATCAGTGCTAGAAAGGCCCCTGCTGCTAAGATCTCCGGCACCTCTGTTCATGCTCCGGCCACTGGGGGGCGGCTTCAATGCTGGGCATTGAATGGGGCAAGGTTGGGAGTGGAAATAGGAAAATGGAAATATTGAGATTTTCTCCCACATGCACCATTTCAGAGCGATTTCTCTTCTCTTCTCTTGTAGCAGCAGAAAGATAAACGTTTTCTTTGAGTTTTTTATTCTATGTCTGCCGCACAGTTCCAAGATTTAGGCTGCTTTCAGTCTAAGTCAGGAGAGTCTGAAAAGAAATGAAAGAGAACCTCTCAGCATAGGAGTCATTCTTTGATATTTTTATTTCCTTCCTGAACCCATCTGCTACTGTTCACTTTTTACAACCTTCAGACACTTGTTCTTATATTCTTTCCAAGTTTTTAAATTTAATTTGATAAGAGACACAGGGTGTGTGCTTACTTGTATTACTTACTTCTGGATTCCTCGTCCTCCCCTTGAATTTGAAAAGGATATTTTCAAAACCAGTTTTTAAACTGATTTGGTGAGGGTTTACATTTCAGGTAATCAATTTTGTATTCGACAATTTAAATTACTTATCAGCACCCACCAAGGCTTCCCTACTCCACTTCATTTCCTTTTTCTTCTTCCCCTTGTGGATGATTGTTTGCTCTCATTTTGAGAATAGACTAAAAATGAGACAAGCATTGAAAGTCGCAAACTACTTAAGATATGATATCCATACAGATGAGCGGGGATAGTGACTCAGCATAGATGATGAGTAATCGCTAGACCCTGTGTATGGTTCAAGGTAGAACCACCAGGGTTCCTAGTGCGTGTCAGAGAGATATTTGAAAATATATGAGAGAGCCCATTAGTGGCTTTTGTAACTTGTATCAGATCAACCAATATAGCAAAAACTCATTGGAAATGTATAGGAAACAAAGTTGTTGCCCGTGAGAATGAGCAATGAACTATAAAACATCTATGTGATGAAATGCTGTATGATCATAAAAGGGAATGAGAAAGGTCAAATTGTACAAGTATGGAAACATTTCTAAGATATATTAACAATTGAAAAAATCTATCTGCAGTAAATTCTGTATAGCAGTCTATATTGTAATACAAAATGAGAGAAATGTGCATAAACATTATTTTATATGTGTAGAAAAACAACAGTGGCTGGCAATTGATGGTGATAAGAATTCTTTGTACTGTGTGTTCAGCTATTTCTAGAGTTTGATCCATGTGTATGTAATGCCTATTAAGAAATAAATTAATTTATAGAAAGGCATCAATGCTTCATCATAACAAATTTTTATCAATAGAATTCACCCTGAATCTGTGATGTTCAAGTCATTCTTATAGAACTTAGGGCAACTAAAGTTGAATAAATAAGACAGAGACAAATCCTACGTTTAAATAATGTTTGATTTGGGGTCAGTACATTTTACAGGCTAATGCAATGTCTTCATATAGTAACAAATAATAATTGTAACTAGTTAACACACTGAATATAATTTTAAATCACTACTAATTAATAAATGTCTCTGGTGGCCTTCTTTTAGGAGTAATATATAATAAAATATATTTCTTAATTATTTATTTAAAAATGTATTGCCCACTTTTCTTACATGAATCATGGTAACAATAAAAAAAATCACAGAAACTTTAAAACTGTAATGTCACCTTTCATATGAGATTAATTTCTTTAGACTCCTATAAATCAATAATTTCATTTTTAAGTATTAAATAAATCCTCCACACTGTTTTCAATAATATATTAAATAGATCACTCAACTGGATATTATAATTAACATCCTAATTTTTAAGGATTTATTAGCTTGGGGTAAAATTTATCATTTTTCCTTGTCAGATATTTAGACTACTTAGCACATTTGTCATTAAAATTAATGTTAAAATGAACATCTCTGTGCACAAAGCTGTTTTCTTTTGATTTGATTCTGCAGGAGTAATTAACAGAAATGAAATTGAGTGAAAGTATATGAATATTTGTGGTCCCTAGTAATTCTTCACAAACTGCTTTTCAGAATTATCTTACTGAAAATAATTATATTAGGATCATAGGTCTATGAGTGATTTAATTTTATATTTCACATTTTTATAATTGAAAATGCATTTAATACAATCTCCCTGAATTCAATTTTATATTATGCATATATTTATTTGCTTGATTCTTCCTGTATATGATCATTGAATGTATAGAATATTTTAATGCATATATATATTAAGAGCCATCTTAATGACTATTTAAAATTTTTCTGAGGATCAGGATATGTACAGGTATAAACACCACTCTCAACAGAATATCTTATAATGCATTCTCATGAGAGAGAAAATAATTTGTGGCAGATAGGACCTGGTTTTAGCAATAAATGTTAGTACGTAGGTATGTAAGAAAAAAATACTGCAATTAGGTTTCAACAACACTGGCTTAAATGTGTGTCTGTGGTGAATAAATGACTGCAGGCAAGTTGTTTTTTTTTTTGTTTGTTTTTTTAGTAATACAGTGGTCTTACTTTTACTAAGAAACCTTTAAAAAAAGATACTTTTTGTGCCATGGAAAAATATTTTGAATTTAGGACTAATACAAGATTTTAACAAAGCTTAAGTGAATAATGTCCCAAATTTCTGGAGATTTGTAACATGTTCGCAACACTGCTGCCCGGGTAAAACAAAAGTTTTCAGAGGATCAAACCTTTTACAGAAGGTCAGAAAGATCTCAAAAATGGGTCAAGAGAAGGAAGTTCATCAACCCTGATGATTAACGAAACTACAGCCGAAATTCCAGAACTGAGAGAAAATGGTAGAACTACAGTTGGTGTAATAGCTACTGAAAACCACAAAAACAAACTCAGAGAGTCAACTGAGTCGATTCTGATTCATAGGGACCACATAGGACAGTGTAGAACTGTGTCTGCAGATTTCCAAGGCTCTAATCTTTCCAAGAGTTGGAAAGCCTCATTTTGCTCTGAGTAGCTGGTGGTTTCAAACTACTGACCTGGCTGTAGGTAGGCCAACAGAAAACCAATTATTCCCCCAAGGCTCTTCAGTTCTAATGAAGTGGAAGCTAACACAATTTCATAATTTTAATTTAAAATGACCATCTTGGCCTCAGCATGCGTTTAGTTTGTCGTTGTTGTTGCTGTTAGGTGCTATCTAGACCCAGAGGGATGCTATGCTCAACAGAGTGAAACACCGCACCGCCCTGCTCCATTCGCACCACTGTGTCTGTGCTAGAGCCCACTGTGGCCAACCACTGGGTCAATCCATCTCCTTGAAGGCCTCCTCTTTGACACCACTCCTCTGCTTTCACACACAACGTCCTTTTCCAAGGTCTGGTTTCCCTTGACAGCGTGTGAGACACATGTTGGTCATAGTTATTTCAAGACCGATTTCTGTCTTTTTGGCCATCCATGATGCTATCAATGTTCTTCTCTAACACCACAGTTCAGATGCTTCAATTCTTCTTCAGGGTTCTTTATTTGATGTCCAACTTTCACTTGCATTTGAGAATATTGAAAATCCCCTGGCTTGAGTCAGGCACACCTTAGTCCTCAAAGTAACATCCTTGCTTTTCAGCACTAGAAAGAGGTCTTGTGAAACACAGTTAGCAAATGCAACTCTTGATGTCTTGACTGCTGCTTCCACAAGTTTTGATTGTGGAGACAAGCAAGGCAAAACCCCAGACTCCTTCGACTTTGTCTCCACTTATCCATTTGTCCCAGGTGTGAGGGTTTTTCTTCACATCGAGATGGAATGCAAACTGCAAGCTGTGATCCTTCATCTTCATGAGCAAGTGCTTCATGTCCTCCTTGCTGCCAGCAAGAAATATTGTGTCACCTGTATATTGCAAGTTGTAAATAAGCCTTCCTCCAATTCTGAGAATGCATTCTGCTTCATAGACTCCAGTTTCTCCGAAGCTTTGCTCAGCATACAGATTTAATAAGTCTGGTGAGCTGATACAACCCTGTCACACATCTTCCCAAATACTATGGAGTTTCCCCATGTTCCTTTCTCAGAACTGCCTCTTAATCCATGTACAAGTTCAACAGGAGCACGACACGTTTTGACTTGATGGCTGTCAAAAGTTGCACAAAGATCAACGAGCTGAAAGGGCTGATCCTTCCATCTGCCATTTAAGCAAAATCAAAGCTACAGAGGAGGATTTTGTGGAACACATTATAAATGGGGATACATTTTAGATTTAGCAATATGGATCCAAATATCAAATTCAATCAAAACAGTGGCTTCCTCTATGGATTTGTTGAGCCCTTTCAACCCAGGGGAGAGAAATCCTTTTGGAATGTTACAGAGACGTATCTTTTTTAAACTCCAAAAAAAGTAATCCTGTTAACTTTTCTCAAAGAACTCAGGCCTGATTGTGGAGACTTATGAAGAAGTTGTAAGAAAATTGAAACGGCACCATGAAGGGAGAAAAGGCAAAGCGAGTTGCAAAGTTTCCCTCACCATCCACCTGCTCATTCTTCAAGGGAGGTGCTATGGGAACTTCATTTGGACATCGTATTCCATGCATCCGACAGTCTTGGGAGAGTCCCTCCAGAGATCTAAAAGCATGTTTTGAGGTCCTCCAGGATTCCCACATGGTTGGTTAGGCCTGCGGAAACTTGAAGAGAACAGAATTGCACTGTGAAGAAGAGAGAAGGAGCTAGCACTCTCTGAGGTGTATAAACCTAGACAGAGGATATGTCAAGAAATGTAGCTTCCAGAAGCAACAAAGCCCACTTGGAAGAACACACCTGCCTGTGTGATCACGTGGTCCTGAAGGGATCAGTTATCAGGCATCAAAGAACAAAAAATCATATCATTGGCTGCACATCTCCATGATACGTTCGCCGAGGACAAACGGGTGCATAAGCAAATGTGGCAAAGAAAGCTGATGGTGCCCGGCTATCAGAAGAGATAGTGTCTGGGGTCTTAAAGGCTTGAAGGTGAACAAGCAGCCATCTAGCTCAGAAGCAACAAAGCCCACATGGAAGAACACACCAGCCTGTGTGATCATGAGGTGTCGAAGGGACCAGGTATAAGGCATCATTAAAAAAAAAAATCTTACCATAGTGAATGAAGGGGCAAGTGCAGGGTGGAGACCCAAAGCCCATTTGTCGCCCACTGGAGATCCCCTCACAGAGGGGTCAAGGGAAGGAGATGAGGCAGTCAGGGTGCGATGTAGCACCGATGAAGAATACAGCTTTCCCCCAGTTCCTAAATGCCTCCTCCCCACCAACTACCATGATCCAAATTCTACCTTGCAAGTCTGGATAGAGCAGAGGTTGTACACTGGTGCATATAGGAGCTGGAGGCACAGGGAATCCAGGGTGGAAGATACCTTCAGGACCATGGGTGTGAGGGGCAATACTGGGAGAATAGAGGGTAAGTGGGTTGGAAAGGGGGAACCGAATACAAGGATCTACATGTGATCTCCTCCCTGGGGGACGGACAACAGAAAAGGGGGTGAGGGGAGACACTTGATAGGGCAAGATATGACAAAATATTTTATAAATTATCAAGGGCTTATGAGGGAGGGGGAAGCGGGGAGAGAGGGGAAAAAAGGAGGACCTGATGCAAAGGGCTTAAGTGGAGAGCAAATGCTTTGAAAATGATTAGGGAAAAGAATGTACATTGATGTATGTATATGTATGTATGTGTATGTATATGTATGGATTGTGATAAGAGTTGTATGAGCTCCTAATAAAATGTTAAAAAAAGAAATGTAGCTTCATATTTTGATATTTTTTTCATAAAGAAAATAATTCATGTATTAACTGGAACCATGCTAGCGATGCTATTTTTAATTTCCCTTCAGGTGCTTTTCATAATAAATTATTTTAGAGATATATATTCGGCAAAGAAGGTTGACTCTAGGTCACCGACTGCCAGAGAATGAATGAACAGATCTGTTTTGATGGGGCACAGTTGGAATTCGCCTTAGAAAGAAAGTGGTTCGAACTTACATGTTGGACATATTTTCAGGAGGGAGCGTTTCCTGGAGGGGGGGCAGCATGCTTGATGAAGCAGAGGATCATTCTCAAAGACGAAGACCATCAAGGAAAGGATTGGCAGGGCGGCTGAAGCACTGGGTGAAAATGCAGCCCAGATGAGGAGCAGGAGGTAGGGTCAGGGAATGTTTTGCTCCACAAAGCGCAGGGTGGCAGGGAGTTTGACCCACGTGGATGGAACCTACCAACAGCAGCCGTTAAACTTAGCCTAAAAGATAGAATTAGGATACATGTGTACGAGATACAATACAGTTCTATTAACTTGTTGTAGATAAAAAGTTCACATAACAGAAAACGAAATACAAGGGAGAAAAGGAGAGGTTGACGGGTAAAAGAATGTACTTTCCCCTCAGTACTATTATACTAAAACCCAAGAACTTCTGACTGCGATAGAAATTTCTGACTCTGCAAATTGGCACAACCAAAGTAAAGGGCAAGTCTAAATGTTCTTTATTATAGCTATTATCAAAATATTATTGGCAGCTAAGGCAGCTTTTGGAGAATGAAGTGTCTCAGGAGGCAGGTACCTGCCTCCTTTGGCAATGCATTCTCTTGGAAATTTTCCAAGAAGGGCATGCTCCCAAGGTGTCCAGTGTTTGGCTGTTTGTTTGAAGCCTAGAACTCGAAAACATTAGAATGTTATTTCATAGTGCTCTTAACTTAACAGATTCAGTGATAATTAGATATAATTGTAAAGTAGATTTGATGACAGAAAGAAAAATATAAAGAAGACCAAGGTAGAAAACAATTTCAAAGTTTTATTTCAGAGCTTTTGGGCGAGGTCACGGGTCTCTAATTGGGGCCAGAGAAGTCCTGCTGCCCAGGAGCGAGGGGAGTACAGAGAAAGGGACAAGGGGAGCATCCTGATCTCCCTGGCCAGGTTCATAGGTCTCAAGTTGGGGGCCTGCAAAGTCACTCTGTCAGGGTGACAGGTGGAGAGTTTTATAACCTAGTAGCTGGGGAATTTTCTACTGCAACTGCGTTGCCTGCAGATCTGGAGCTAAGCAACCATGTTCCACGTTGTCTGTAATGGTCAGCCTTATGCACTTGGGGAGGGGGAGTCTGACCTCTGGAGGAGTCCTTGAAGTGTTTTCACCAGCCCCGGGCTTCCCTCCACTTGGCTCCCCGCCAACTCCCGCCTCTGCCTTACAATAATAAAATTTGAATTTAATACATGCTAGGTTATTTTTTTTGGATTTGTTTAATTTTAAAATATTTTATACATAACACAAAAATCATGCTTATCTTCCGATGTAAAATTGAAAGCATCACATTTTGAATGGAGAATTTTAGTCAATCATTTATATTCGTTGCTAGTACTATTGTCCATCAACACGTAAATGGAATAAATATATTAGGATTGTTAACTTCAATCGTTGAACTACTAGTGCTTAGGCAAGATATAGAAAATTATAAGTCACCTGACTTATGGTGGTGCTGTATATTAAAATATTTCCAAGATGGGAAAAAAGTAGGTACAATTTATGTAAGCAGTACTTAATTTTAGTTGATGTTTGGAAGTGGAATACATCATTAAACATAATTTTTCTATTTTTCTATGAAATGTCTTTTGTGTGTATGTGTGCTCTGAGAAATGCTCTCTTCTAAAAAATATGAATAAAGCATAAGGAAAAATAAGCAATCTAATGTTGACAGTGAGCTCCATTTGTCAACTCGATCAACCACAATTTGATGCATTGTGTTCTAGTATTTAAAAAGTTAGCAAATTTTTCTTGAATGTATTATGTGTATGTTACATGTATATCTACAGCTGTGACATAGTCTACCCAATATATTTTATCCATTCATTTTCTGTATTAAATCTGTATGCTGAATAAATAATCATTAAGCTGAGTACAGGCATATAAAAGAATAAAAAGTACCAGTGGTGAGAGTGGCGATATTGGGAGGGTGGAGGGTGAAGGGAAGGTGAGGGAGAAAGGGGGAACAGATTACAAGGTCTACAACCTCCTCCCTGGGTGACAGACAGCGGAGAAGTGGGTGAAGGGAGATGTAGGATGGTGTAATATATGACAACATAATAATAATTTATAAATTATCAAGGGTTCAGGAGAGAAGGGGTAGCGGGGAGGGAGGGGAAAAATGAGGAGCTGATACTAAGGACTCAAGTAGAAAGCAGGTGTTTTAAGAATGATGATGATAACAATGTACAAATGTGCTCAAGACAATTGATGTTTGTATGGATTCTGATGAGAGTTGTATGAACCCCTAATAAAATGATTTTTAAAAAGAATAAAATTGAAAGTAGACTCTAACAACCTGCAATTTGCAGATAGCATAACCTTGTATATAGAAGTCAGGACAACTTGAAACCCTTATTAATGGAAGTCCAACATAGTTTGTGCATGAGGTGAAAAAATAAAATCCCCACAATTACTTCTCAGCATCCTAATAATATTGAGAAGGGGGGAAATGAAGTTGTCAACAATTTCATTCTATTTGAATTAAGACTCAAACATCAATTAAATTGCTGTTATTACTGTTAGGTGTCATTAAGTCAATTTTAACTCATAGCAACCCAACAGAAGGAAACATTTGTGGAAATGAAAAGATGTCGCTTGAAGTGAGGTCAGGTGATACAGGTGAATGGGGGGAAAAGAGGGATGCTATCTTTGCCAAAAACTAGTGAACTGAGATGGGTGCATAAGCAGGTGCATTGTCTTGGTAGCAAAACCAGTTCCCTCACTGCCACAAATCAGGCCTTTTTTATCACAAACTTATACAATCTTTTCAGAACCTCTGAATAGAATGCTTACCTAACCATCTGACCTGGTGTAACAAACTACAGATGCACTATAAGTGGACATTTTTGTCTGTTCAGGGAGTTGATGGACATCCAGAACGAGGTTCGTCATCAGTTGACATTTCCCCTTTTTTAAAACAGAAAGCCACTTGTGCACTTGAGGTTCTTCCCATAGCACTGTCTTGTCAGCTGTGTTCAACACCACAACAGTTTCTGTGGCATTTTTCTCAAGCAGGAAGCAATTTCAGACACACCGCTTTTCTCTTATATCAGCCATCCCAGAAAATGAGGTTCAAGTGAAACTGCTTTTACAAGGAAATTCACTGTCCAGAGAGAACCTTCCCAGGTGATGACACTGGGTGCACTGAGAGTGAGTTGCTTGATGCTCTCCTAGCAGGAAAAATGCGTACTATGCGCTCTGCGGAGCTATTTTCCAGTTTACTTTTTGTTTACTACTGTGTATTTGATATTTCAATCCATGAGTTCACTCCTAATCCCTGTTTCCCCTGTTTAGCTATTTGTGGTTGCATGTTTAAAGGGCATGTGTCATAAAAATATTTTTCCAATAGACATTTACAAAAGAGAATATAGTCGTGTTTATGACACAATATCCTTAACAGATTAAAAATGGGCATTTTCACATGGGAAAATGAAAGGCCTTTTTTTAAATTCCCCCTTTTGAGAAGGCAATACATTTCTATGTTACATCGCAGCCTCCCTTCCTAAAACACCTTCACTTCACGGGACACCACAACCCACAGTGTGCTTTTGGTTCTCCTCTGTGTTCTGCTTCTTTAATCTTCTTTGCAAATAGGTTAACCCTTCTTCCTGAAATAATTTTCCCTAATTCTTTGTACCTAGATACCTCAAACAATCTCCGATCTCATTGCCAATTGTGTGTAATCTGACCCACAGAAGCCTTAAGGACAGGCTAGAACTGACCCTGTGGTTTTATGAGACGTAGCTCTCTAAAGGAGTAGACAACCTTGTCTTTCTCCTGCGGAGCAGCTGGGTGAGTTTGATCCACTGACCTTTAAGTTAGCAACACTACACATCACAATTATCTAGTCAGCCTTTAAGTTTAATGATACTTATTGTATTACATTTGTAATTGTTTGTTCCACTTTCTGCTAAATGCTCCTTTTGGGTTCTCCGCTGTATATTACTGACCACATTCTATTCTAAATGTTTCTACCTGCACTTGATTTTAGGTACTGTGAAGGCAAGTACAGTGTCTACCTTTTGAAGCATTGAACTACCAGAGTGTTGGTACATAGTAGACATTTGAAAACTATTTGTTGAATACATGGGTAATTAACCAGAAAATGTAAACATTCCGTCATACAGCACAAACCTTTTGACATATAATGATGAAATAATTATTAGAAGACTCTGTACTTATATAATTCAATAAGCTGTTTAACAATACACAGATTACGTTAATTTTTTAAAATATTCAAACTGCTTGTTCTGATTGAAATCTGGCATTCATAAAAAAAACATTATTTTAAATTGATGCTTCAAAGTATTTTACTTCTCCATTCATTGAAGCCTGTAGGATATTACTGATGATATTTAAGAGTCTTATAAATAAAATAACACAATATAAACATAATAACTAGATAGAATGGAATAATAATTTTTATCACCTTCTAAATGAAGTTCTTGCATATTTTAATTGCTGTTTAATGTTGCTTAAATTATTGTAGCTCTAAAGGAAATATATCCAAGCTAATTAAACCTGTGTAATTTCCAAGAAGGTACACTTATTAGTTATATATATAATCCCCTAAATGTTTTTGGATTTCACAAATTCAGTATCCTGTGAATCATCTCACGTATAGGACAAGAGCAGATTTAGCTAAAGGTTTCATATGATCTCTAAATTATATGACTTTATTTACTTATTTATTTCTTTTCCTTTCCAGCATTGTACACATCTCTACTGATTCTAGATGCTCAACCATTTTGCATGATTTTGGAGTTTAATCCAGACCCAAATCTCATTAATTGACCAGAGCCACAGTTCAACATCTACATTAATGAGTGCATTTGGGAAAGATATGGGAGGACAGGGAGAGAAAAACATCATCTACATTTGAAAGGAACAAATTTACAAATCAGTACTCTTTAATGAAATTTTGCTTTCCCCTTGACTAATTGGAGGTTTATTTGCATGCATTCTAAGTGGCAGTAGCATGGGAAACTAACATTTTTGTCATTTTGGTTTAATACAGCACCCAGAAAGCACAACCCCGACTTTGCCTACGAAGGTTCATCTCTGCAGAACGTAAAATGTGAGTTCTGGTGATTTGTGGCATTGCATGTACTGCGCTGTGTAACTTGAGGTGATGAGCCATTTTTATTAAGATATAAAATGAAGATGGTGTCCATTAATGTGGTTATGGTATGTAAGGAATAGAGAAAAGTGAGAATTGATATGTCTGTTTTATTGTTCAGTTAAAAATTAATTCTAGGAATTAATAGATGTTCAACTTTGAAGAAGATAATAGGTTTGTGCCTTTCATTGGTATTCAGTCAATATCAAATCATATGATTTGACATTTCAAGTTTTTTATAGTTAATAAGAGGTGTAATTTAGATCTCTCACAACACTTTCTATGTTATTTTTTACATTATATATATATTTTATCTTTTCTGTGAGCACTATATCTATATACTTACAACATTTATTTAACATCCCAGTTTTCTCAGGAGTTTTTCCAGTGGCGTGGAGATGAAAGCTCGATGTACCTTTTCCCCCTTGTTCTGTTGGAGAGCTGTCTTTTAGTTACTTACTAATGGTTGGCATTTCTTTTCCCTGTTTGGCCTCTGATAAGCTGTCTTTCATAACCTGCTGGTGTGCTCTTGAACTTTGCCATGGTACAACTCTGGGTATCACAACTGTCACAGTGAAAGGAAAAGACCAAAAGGCATTGAGCCTATGAAAGTTAGAGAAGACAGAGGCCTGGTAAGCGACAGATGAATTTTCACTGGCAGATGGTTTCCACTTTATCCCATTTTCTGCCACAGTCCCTGAAATAATAAAAAGCTTCTCTCTCTCTCTCTCTCTCTCTCTCTCTCTCTCTCTCTCTCTCTCTCTCTCTCTCTCTCTCTCAAAAATGGACAATGGAGACTGTTTTGTGAGAGTCTGCAGAGGCAACCTGCCAAGTGACTTTATCTTTAGAAAGTGAGAGAGACAAGCTTGCTTGGCTGCAGATAAGAGAGTTAGAAGGAATCCTATTCAGATGTACCTGTCACTAATTTATCTGGGGGTTTTGTGATTCATACATACTGTTCTGTGTGCCGTGGAGCATGAAATTGGTTTCCTCTGGGAGCAGGTCACATCCAGGGATCTTCAGACCTATGCAGTGGGACATTGCCTGCTCGATGCAGGCGACCAATTTCTACTCAATTTTCATCTATTAGAAAGCTGAGAATTTGAACATATGTTAGATAATCTCATCGCAACAGTGACAAGGTGGACAAAATGTGAATGTCTATTAATATACAAGTGTTGATAGCAACAACAAAAAATCAGCCCTTCTTTTAAGATAGTCATATATATATAAGATATATACAAGTATATATATATATATATATCTCACATTCCTGGATTCCTGGACTAAATTTTGATGAATCCATTTTCAGGGCTCCTTTGTTTATTTAAGCACAGGGATGTGGACTTGGGAATTTACACTGGGAAAGGCAGAACTGCTCTGAAAGAGTTCTCACTAGCAGGAAAGCTTTAGGAAGTGCATCTTTATATATGTATATGTATGTATGTATATTTGGGGGTGAGGGGAGGCATATTTTGTGAAATGAGACAGATACTACTTTGAGTTCGCAAGGGACACAAAGGAAAGGGTTGCTCTTTGGGGGTTTACTATAGTGTTGTAGGGCTTGCTATTTCTTTGGAAATGGATTTTTGAGCAAACCCCAGCTTCTTTTCCCATTAATTTATGATTTCCACTATGTTGTGTACAAAGTGAAAACCTATTCTCTTCCCTTGGTTCTCTAATGTTCTCCATTCTGTGCAAAAGCAAGCCAATAAATGGCAAGTGGTTGCTAAATGAAAGCAATTAGTGAAATATTTTAGAAGTGTGTTAGCATGCCATGACAACAGGCCTTCTTGTGGGAAAATGAGAAACATAAATTGATTTGTGTTGTTTATTTTTTGTATTTAAAACTTCTCATTTCCTTCTGTATGAAAATATAAAAGAAACATGAAGATTTTATGCAGCAGCAAGAGGAAGACTCTTAAAACAGGAAGAAAATGATGACTTGACACTGCATTAACCTGTTGTAATTTTTTAAAATTCTGTCTTAGTTGATAAATTGTGTAGCAGTCAACTTAAACCAGTTTTTTCTTTATAAAGAACTAATGCATAATTAGTGCATTACTGTAGGAATCTTATTAGATAATTCTTGCAAAATTCAGAATATTTAAATGAGCTATCCTTCACATCTCCCAATTCATAAATTAGACTATGACCTTCACATCTTTTAAGGTCTCATAAGCAGACGTAAAATAAATAAATTTAGTTTTATTATTTTGGGACTTCAAAAGATTTGACGAGGGTCTAGTGAGTATTTTACTTGCAAAAAAAACTCCAAGTCATGCAGCTTGTAAACTTAAAATGCCATACATAGATAATACATGAGCATTATCTATGTAATTAGGTACATTTTCACCCTTTTTTACGTATCCTACAATTTTATTTTTCTACGCAGAATGATTACTGTCTAAATTTTGAATTTTCTATATCTTTAATAAAAAATCTTTTATATGTCTCATTGTGAGGCACTTTTTTTATAAACAAATTCTGCTTAGAAACAAAAAATATCATAATACTTTCATAACAAACAAAATAAAAATGCATGTGGTTAGTCATTTAAAACATTTAGCCACCATTTTGCTGCTCGGATTACAATGGTATGTTCTAGACCAATTGTGAATTTTACTGGGATGCACCTAGCTCCTTATCTTTCAGATTCTCTTTAAGAAGCTTAAATGAATTCTATTCAAAATGTTTCTTTCTAGCCATCTATTGCAGCTTCATTTTCATATTAGAGCTTAAATCCAAAGCACGGTGGCTTGTGGACGGCTGTTTGTAGTGTAAACTCGACATCCATTTTAGATTCAGCCTCCATTAACTTCTTTCTGACCATTTGCAGGCAATGTTAATAGCTTAACCCTCAGGCAAAAGGTGTTACAAGGTGATTACTAAATGTTCCTAGTAAGTGCAGCACTAGCAGGCTTATTTAAAAACCCGCCTAGGTGTGCCCTTGATCAAATGTGGGGTTCTGGGGGGTGGGGAGGTGGCTACACCCAGGCCTGCAGCAGAAAAACTGGCTTTCTGGTTGGTAACGGCTTACCATCTCTCTCTCGGATTCCCTGTGATTCGGGCTCTTATCTGTAGCAGGGAGCATGTTCAAGTCTAATCCGATTTGTAAGGTAGAAGTGAGGTCATGAAAGTGTGTAAGGGGAGGAAACATTAAAGAGGCAAACAACAGAAAAGTGGGTAAAGGGTGATGGAGAACAATACAAGATATGAAAATAATAATAATCTACAACTTATCAAGGGTTCATGAGGGTGGGTCGGTGGGGGAGGGAGGGGGAAAATGAGGAGCTAATATCAAGGGCTCAAGTAGAAAGAAAATGGTTTGAAAATGATGATGGCCACATAGGTACAAATGTGCTTTACACATTGAATGAATGTATGGATTGTGATATGAGATGTAAGAGCCCCAAATAAAAGTATTAAAAAGAATTACCATCTCAGAAACCCTCAAGGGCAGTACTACCCTGTTCTCAAAGGTTACTAAGTTGGAGCCAACTCAATGGTTGGAAGAGAGCAAGTGAGAGTCTCATGATCATATCCTGGCTGCCTTGGTCAGAAGACCTAGGCTAATCTTGTAAACTTTTAAAATTATAAGTATGTTCATATTCTCACCGCATTCCCTTTTATGCCTCTGTAGCCTACCTTGCAATGAGATGTATTGATCTGCAGCCAACATGCATTTGTGACAGTTTCTCTTGTACCCCTATGTCCTATGTAAGTGGTTGCATTTCTGTAAAGTCTTGGACAATATCATTCTCTTGGGCTGCTGTTCTCATTCATGCAGATGATATGTCTGTCTTCACTTGGTCCTATTCAAAATTTAAGGTGCATTCATAATTTATATTTGGGGTTTGGGATCTCTTTTCTGCCCTACAACATCCCTGACACACTTCTTTCATCACATAGCACTTGTCATAATTTTAAAGTTTTATATATATATATAACTGTATAAGACCCCTTTAGAATATTGATAAGCAAGGATGTTACTTTGAAGGCTAGGGTGAAATATGACCCCAAGGCATGGTATTTTCTATTGCTTCATATGCATGTGAAGTTTGGACATTCAATAAGGAAGATAGAAGAAGAATCTTCATTTGAATTGTGGGCAGGAGAAGAATATTGAACATACCATGGACAGCTAAAAGGACAAACCAATCTGTCTTTGAAAAAGTATGGTGAGAAGACTCCTTCAAGCAAGGATGGGGAGACTTTGTCTTATATACTTTGGATGTGTTGTACCTGGAGAAGCACAGCATGTTCTGTAAAGTAGGGGGCATTGAAGGAGAGAAAGCCCATCAAGGAGATGGCCTACCCTGTGGCTGCAAGGATGGGTTCGCGAATTGGAGCGATTGTGAGAATGGCACAGGACCAGGCAATGTTCATCCTGGTGTGCATGAGGTCCCTATGGATCGGAACTGTCTCAATGGCGCCCAACAACATCAGCAACATAATTATATCTGAAAACACGGCATCTATATTTTTAATGTAAAGAATAACTGAACAAAGCCAAATTTGAGTATATAACCTGGCTTCACTTTTATAAGTAGACATGAGATGTCAGTGTTCAAATACTAAGAAACAATTAAGGACTTTAACAAAGATTTAATAAATTGGCAAGTTGGAGCCTGACATATATGAAATGGAGGAATTACTCTCAGAGATACATATAGGACAAAGTCATAAGGATGATTAAATTTAAAATTGGAAAAATATTATTCAAATGTTTATTTATTAGAAGGATTTATACCATAGCTGCAACATACCAAAGGTTATGAAGATTGTACAGGATTCTGAAATGATTTCATTATGAGTCAGGGAGGGAGAAAGATGGGCTCTCTAGCCCTGTAAACACTTCTAGTCTCTGAAGCTCACATGGGGCTGTTCTATACTGTTCTAGAGGGTCCCTGTGAGCTGGCATCCAGTCAATGGCAGTGAGATGAGGTGAGTCAGAGGAGGTTTGCTGGTAACTAACAACAGGATGATACTCCATACATATTCTTTATATTACACATGAAGTGAGGAAATCTGTGATGAAATAAGATTGGGAAATACTATACTAAATGTCTCTTTAGAGCACTGAAAGTATATTATCCTATAAAAATTATAATATTTTGAATATAAATGAATCTAAGCAACTGAGTTTAGCTCAATTAATTATATAATCCATATTCTGTTCTGATGTTGGACTCCTTCCATGATACTTTAGTATTAATGTCTATATTTGGGATATTACTTATCTGAAAACATTTTACACAAAGTAAAGTAAATTAAAATCCTTATTGATTAGTGTTTTAGATCCTATTTAAGACACCTATTCAAGATTAACATTCTCTTATATTTTATTCTAAAATCTTTATTTGTATTTAAAGAGAAAAATCAAAATTAATTGCAAGTATCCACTTATTCTACAACCATTACAGAACTATTTTCCTTATTACATTGAATGACCTAGAAATTGTTCCAAAATTAATTGAAAATAGTTCTATGAGATTTGTGATCTGTTCTTAATTGTGGTTATCAGGATATTTGTCTACTATTAAAACAATATTAAACTTTTATGATTATTATAGCATTAAAACAATATTTAAAATTAATTATTGTAATTCTACTGAATACATTCATATGCCATTATCATAAAATTCTTTGGAAGTGTTATTTTCTCTCTGTTTTCTTAGTGTCTGTACTTTTTTCTTTGTAATAAGCATTTAATTTATAAATATATGTTCCTTCTCTCAAAAGAGCATCTATTATTTTTACAGTTCTTGTTTTATGATACTTTATGCATTTCAGAGAATTCATTTATTCTGATTTTTTGAGACTCTATATAGATTTCCAGTTAGAAATCATTTCAGAAGGATATAGTCCAATCTTCCTCCTGAGGTGTGACAGATGGATTTGAACAAACAAAGATGCAGTTTGCAGTCCAATTCTTACCAAACAGGACTTTGGGACTCCTTGTACATAGAGTTATTTACAAAATAAGGAGCACTGGTAGTGGAACAGCAAAGTAGTCTGAATCTACCCATTGGATTCATGGCCAAATGCTCCAGTGATCTACTCCGTAAAGATTACAGATAATAGGCCGTACTGCACAAGTCTTCTCTGATACATTAATTAACTATGGGTCAAATCAGCTCCATGGCATCCATTATCAAAAGCATTTGTAAAACACTATTAGAAAAAAATTATTGGTAAGATCTATTTCACTCTTAATATTGATATCTGAATTTACCTTTTTTGATTTTTTAACCCAAGAACAGAGCAATAACATCAAACCTGTCAAAGAAACAAATTTTGCCTTTGACTCGTTATTTTTATTTTTAAATATTTATACTCTTATTTTAATTTTGTTCTATTTACTTAGAATTTTATTTTTCTAGCTTCAAATAGTGAAGAATCGGATCACTTTTGTTATTTCTCTGTATTTTAAAAGCATCAGTTTCTCTCTATGCACTGCATAAATAGTACCCCACATTTTTTGGTATCCTTTGCTTTCAATATCATTCAATATATAATATTTCCTAAATTATACTGTGATTTCTTTCTTGAACCATGAATTGTTTAAATGATGTTTTTTATGAGCTAGGAAATTGCTATCTAATTCTTCATCAAGTTCAAATTACTAATCTTATTAGAAATTATCATATTCCACATAATTTATTTGAATTATATTGTGAGTTGTTCAATTTTGTTCTATAGGTTGCAATTCTCTATACCCTTGGAAATATTGTATGTCCAACAGTTTGGGTTTACAGTGTTAGCTAAATGCCAATAAATTTTAATAGGTCAATGAGTTTTTTAACTGATTTTTGTATCTTCTTTTTATTTTAATTGCCAAGAAAGTTTTGTAAAATGGTACCCAGACTTTTGGATTTGACTATTGCTCCCTTTAATTTTGACAATTTTTAACCAAAATGTTTCAGATTTCTATATGTAAGTAAATAGGGACTATCCTCAAAGACAGGAATTCAAAACCATGAGCTGCTCCAGAAGAGAAAGATGAGGCTTTCTATTCTCAGGAAGAGTGTTGGTTTCGGAACCCCCAGGGTGCGGCTCTGCTCTGTCCTGCAGGGTTACTATGAGTCAGAAGTGACTTAATGCCTAATAAATGAGGCTTTCTGCTCCTTAAAGATTTAGTCTCAGAAATCCTATGAGACACTATGAGACAGAATGAGACACTATACTACTGAATCAACTAAATGTCAGTGGGTTTGTGTCTTGATTAGTTACACATATAAATTTTAGGTTTGTGTGTCTTCTTGATATAATAACCTCATATGACTATGAAATATATTTATTTTTTGTCTGGTAATACTTTTCATCTGGATGTCTGCTTTATCTGCCTATAATTTAAAATGTTTCTATTAATTATATGTTAAATAATTATAGTATAATTGATATAGAAGCATCAATATTATTATTTATTATAATTTATATAAACTATAATTTCTATATAAATTATCTATGTATAATTTATTATATAGAAGCATCAATATTATTATTTATTATAATAAATATTAAACATATATTTTATAAAATTGTTTCCCAATATGCAATTTAATAACTCTAAATTTTCACCTATAGTCAGAGAAAAATACATGTTTTATATTTATTCGATTTTAAAAGGCATTTAAAGTGTTACAAGGTGAAAACGAAATCACAAAATACATATGTTAAAATAAGAGACTTTGAAATCGAAGTATGAAAATCTACAGCTAAAAGGGACAAAGGAGGCCCATTAGCCATGTCCCATTTTGGGCAAAAAAATCGCACTCTGCGAGCTACAAAGGTACTGAAAAAGCAGGTATAATTAGGGCTGGAATACTAAAGTCTTTGTTCTGAAAAAATACAATATACTTGAATGAGGTTCTTGTGGGACTATTAAAATAAGGAAATACTGATATTCTGAACATTTTAATTATGATGGAAAATGAGAAATATCAATTTCAGGATATCCTTAGCCAAGTGCCTTTCTAGCTATCCCTTATTTATTCAGGTATAAAAAATATTTCTGCATTTCTTTCTAGTTTGGGAAAAATTAGCAAAGCAAAACACAAACAACTTTGTTTCCAAGTTGAGTGTCGCTGCCTCTTGAACAAAATATTTGCAAGATTACTCTTTACATGAGCAAATGTATTTGCATAATGGAAAGGCGAGGGGGGATTGGCTTCTGTAAATACCAGCCACATCAAGCAAATACTGAAATGTTATTATTTAGGTATATTAGATTAGGCTCTGATTATACAGGGAGAAAACAGCACAAAAGTTTACCCAATGCCTCTTTTTTTTATTGTGTTCCCTCGATGTGTTTAACTTATGTGGACTACCTTAGACCATGACCCACATTCCCTTTCAGAATTGTATAGGTACATGTCAAAATCTCCATGATGTTGTTTCAATGGGACCATTGAAGGCTTAATTTATCATGACTATACGCATGGAGAACCACCCGTGACAATTTTGTGGTATAAACCAATTAGACTGGCATGCCATTTTCAGCAGTGTATCAAGAACAGGATCATTAAGGTACAGGTCAGCACTGACAGAAAATGTGAGCTCTTAGTCATCTACTTTGTCAATAGTAATAGAACCAAAGCACTTGGTACCTGCATGCATATTGGGTTTTTAACTTTTTGAAAAACAAGATAATATAACACTTCTGTTTTCTTTTTGTTGACTGTTTTTCATAATAATAAATTTAGGTCACTGAGATGCTGAGTGGGATGAAGATCATATTGATTTACTCACAAAGCTTTATCAAAACTCGAACCTTAGGATCTTAATGGAAAGTCAAGCATCAACCCTGTTCCAATGTTTTATTTATTTATTTTTAACCCAAATGTAATAATGCCTCCTAGAATCAATTTCACAGAAAATGAAACAGATCTCTTTGACATTGCTTTACCTTATTTTCGATGTACATTGTATAATTTTGAGGTAATTGACTCTAGAGTGCATATAGTCAAAAACAACATTATTTTTGAATAAACATAAAAACTAAGTAAAAGTATATGGTCAAATAGTAATGTGTCCATTGAAATCCTGTTTACCTTCCTGCCGTCAGCACATTGTGCTTCTGTAAGGAAGATTTTTAATACAGCACAGTAACAAATCGTTAAATTCTACTTTTAAGGAAATTTCTTGACACTGCCTTTTCCTTGTGCCCTTTCAGTCAGAGTCTGAAATAAACTGAATGAACTAGTTGAGGTTCTCTCATGGGCATGCGCTCTTATTCTTCTGGGCTTTCACGTGCGTTGCTGTCATTTTTCTCTTGATCAGTGCCTTGCCTTTCAGTGTTATCACTGAGAGAATTGTGAGTCACAGCACCCGATGTAGGATAGTCTAGGCTGTAAAGATTTTCAGTAGCAGATAGCCTCAACTTCTTGCAGAGGAGTGGCAAGTGGATTTGAACCAACAAAGATGCGGCTCGCAGTCTGATGCTCACCCAACAGTGGTGATTGGTTGGAAATTGATATTGAATGACATGGAAGTTGCCTACTTAGAGAGGAAAAGATTTTTTAATACACATTAGCATTTAATGAACTAAATTACAGATTTCAAAAACAAACACAAAGCCACTGACATTGAGTAGATTCTGACTCAGTTAGCCTATAGGCCAGTGGTTCTCAACCTGTGGGTCATGGCCCCTTTGGGGGGTCAAATGACCCTTTCACAGGGATCATCTAAGGGGTCCTAAAGGGCTTTAGAAATGGAGACACCAATCCAGGTGGTTCCACCACATGCTGATAAGCCCACATACAATTACCTAGCCTGAAGACTGTTACCCATGCTATACCATGCTTCAAGACAAAATTTCATTTATTTGTAATTAGAAATATTTCACAATATATAATTCCATATTGTTTTGTGATTAAGACTATGCTTTAATTATGTTCAATTTGTAACAATTAAAATACATTCTACTTTTCAGATATTTGCATGACAATTCATAACAGTAGCAAAATTACAGGTATGATGTAGCAACAAAAATAATTTAATGGCTGGGGGTCACCACACATGAGAAACTGTATTAAAGGGTTGTGTCATTAGGAAGGTTGAGAACCACTGCTATAAGACATAGTAGAACTGTGTCTTTGGGTTTCCAAGTTATAAATCTTTAAGGTAGCAGAAAGCCTCTTCTTTCTCCCTCAAAGCCAGGCGTGAATTTGAACTACTAACCTTGAAATTAGAAGTCCAGTGTGTAACAAACTATATCACCAGAACTCCTTTCAATTATATACTATGTATCTACAAAATAAATATCTCTGCTTCAATGTTTATTTACTTTAAATAAAAATGCATCGTATTGATCCATAGTTTCAAATTATTTTTATCATTGTTTGATCTATCATGTTGAAAGCAACATTATTTTAAAGAAATGATCTGCTTTCAAGCATCTACTATAGGTCAGTTAAAGTAAAACTTATTTTAGAACAGGCGTCAGGTGAGTTGATAATAAAACATCAATTAGAATTACAATCATAGGATGGAATAATATTCATTATGAAGTGGGCTTTGAAAAATAACTAATTGCTAGTATATGTCTTAGACTGTCCTCCCAACTGTCTCTAGTAAAACACACCTCTTGAGAATTATACAAACCAGTAAACATCTGGCACATATTTTGGAAGAGAGCAAAGGTTTCTGGGAAAGAAATACTGACTTGCCCCACCTTAATTTCTGTGTTATTTTGGATAGAGTGGAGAAACAAAATTTATAGGCATTCATGTGTGTAAGAAAGAGCTTTATTTGGTCACTCTTTCTTTATCGTTTTATTAGGGGCTCATACAACTCTTATCACAATCCATACATACATCAATTGTGTAAAGCACATTTGCACATTCATTGCCCTCATCATTCTCAAAACATTTGCTCTCCACTTAAGCCCCTGGCTTCAGGTCCTCATTTTTCCCCTCCATACCCACTCCCTCCTCCCTCATGAACCCTTGATAATTTATAAATTATTATTTTGTCATATCTTGCCCTATCTGATGCTTCCCTTCACACCCTTTTCTGTTGTCTGTCCCCCAGGGACGAGGTCACATGCAGATCCTTGTAATCGGTTCCCCCTTTCCAACCCACTCTCCCTCTCTGCTCCCAGTATCGCCACTCATGCCACTGGTCCTGAAGGGATCATTCGCCCTGGATTTCCTGTGTTTCCAGTTCCTATCTGTACCAGTGTACAGATGAGCCCGTCAGGGTGCGATGTAGCAACAATGAAAAATACAACTTTCCTCTATTTCCTAAATACTTCCTTCCCCCACCACTATCATTCTCCCTTGCAAGTCTGGCTAGACCAGAAGGTGTACACTGGTATATATAAGAAAGAGCTTTATATACAAGAGTAATTGAATATTGAGAAACATCCCAGCCCAGTGCAGATCAAGTCCATAAGTTCAATATCAGCCCATATGTCTAATACCAATCTACAAAGTCCTCTTCAGACTCAGGAAACACATGCAATGATGCTAAATGTAGAGGATCACAGGGCAGTAGGTGGGAAGTCTTGTGGATCCAGTGGCGTTGTAAGCATCTCAGAGCTGGCAGAGGTCTCCATGTGGCTTCTCCAGGTCCAGGGTTCTGGCTACCTCAGGGTAGGTCCATGTGGCTTCTCCTCAGGGATGTCTCACAGGGAGTTAGCCTGGCAGTAGAGAGTCTCCAAGGAAGTGAAGTAGTGAGAAAGAGTTTCTCCTGCCTCCAAAGAGGAAATACCAGAATTCTCAGAAGGCCTTGCTCACACAGAGGCCTCATTGCTTATATCGTGATTGACAGGCCAGACTCCACCCCTTCACTCATAATTCTCTCAAATTGACACCAGATCATGTAACTACCATATCACCTGTGAGAAGGAACTTGCAGAAACAGTAACCACAGACGAAATTGTATTTTGTTTCTAACTACAAATTTAATTTTTCACTTCAGAGAGGAATAATGTATTTCTGCAATACAGGTCACTCATTTAACAGTATTAAAATAAACTGATTCTTTTCCTTGTGATAAATCAAATAAAGACTACTACTTATTAGTTTAACTTTTATTTGCAGTTCTCTTTTGATTGGTGAATGTCTATATAAGAAATTTAACAATGTATTCAAACATAATATGTGTCTTCTACTCATTTCAATTGTATTCCTGAATGATTCCTGGGATTTAAACTGTGCTGACTCATTTAAGTTAATATAAACCATTTAGTTACTTTAGGTATTCTATGACTTCAAATATCAAATTAATATGATAGGAATAGAAAACATTATCAAATTTACTAGGATATCTTTAAGTGTGGACTCATGTAATATGAATTGAGAAAGCAAATTATAAGTAATTATAGTGAAAAACATACACATAAAATATATATTGTGAATTCAGTACCAAATATTTCTTGTAATTACTTTTTTCATTTCTGTGATTTTTTTTAAATGAATAACTTGACAAACCAGACCTATGAGAGGAGAATTGAATTGGACTTTGCCCTTAGGTTAGTCAACCACCAGTTTCTCCTACATTATTATATTATGGACTGGTAAGAAAATGAAAATATTATTGATTATATAGTACATATCTATATAATTGACCTGTTTCTTTCACAAATAATGAAAGACTCAAATCTGTCAATTCCAAGGCCAGCTGTAATGTCACAATGTGTCATTTGTTTTCAGCATTCTTCAAATTCAATCGGTTGTGTCACGCATTTGACACATGAGTTTCCGTACACATTACAAAAGAAAATATATTCTAGTTTATGCGTGCATTAAGGGCCTTTGAGTCTCACACATAGACCTTTGCATAGTTTAGAAAATTCTGTAAGAAAACCTGTTATGAAGCCAGGTGTATTGAATTTCTCTCTTTTGAAAAGGAATGATGTGGGCTGGCATCCTCTGATCTCCTATAATTTCATGAAGGAAGTGAGAAAAATCCAAAGCGCTAGCGCAACTCTAGGAGGATTTCTAGGGGGCTGAGGTCAGACATACTTTTACTCCCCACTCTTCCTTGTCAATGGAACACCAACCATCTTTCTCTAGCCTCTCTTTTGGCTTTGAAAATTCATGGCAATGACCACAGAGAACTCAGATAATACAATTATGGGGTGAATTAGGAATGTTAACTGGTCGAAATTTAAATAAGAAAAGCTTAGGATGGAACTACATAAAGAAACATCTAGCTTTTGTTTTTCAAAAAAAAAAAAGAAAGAAAAAAGAAAAGCTTAGTTGATCATTTACTTAGTTGATCATTTACTTGATCAGTACAGTGTTTTTGCCTAATCCTGCAGTTGGTAAGGATCTCATTGATCTTTAGTCTCCTCCTCGCATAGCCCCTTCCCCTCTACCCTAATTTGGTAAAGTTACAAAGCCATTTTAGGGCAGCCCATAAAATCCTCGGAGAAGGACGTCATGTTTGGGAAAGTATCTGAGCAGCGAAGACGGGAAGTCCTTCAAGGAGATGGACTGACACCAACGCTGCACAGTGAGCTCAAGAACAGGAGCAACAGTGAGGACGGTACCGGTCCAGCTCGGGCTTTGTCTGTGTGCATCGGGTCACTGTGGATCAGAATCAACTCCATGGCATCTAACAATGACAACAGTAACAATACATTCCCGCTGGCCATCACATTCTGTTTTAAGGTTTTGTCCAAAAGTTTGGGTCAACAAACTTAGCTCGCCAACTAATTGACTGGAAGCGCCCTACTCAACATGCCAGGCCCTTCGCCAAAGCACTTGCTCTTACTTGATTCGGGACCAGGAGGTCCACTGCCCTCGCTCAGACCCCGGCTTTTCGCTGTGCTGCGACTCCGCTGTTGTTCAACTGGTGCTGGTGTCACTGGTGTGACCTGGATTAAGGCTGCCCAGTGTGCTGCGATCGCTGCGTCCACACCGTGCACTCCTCTCTTACCTGCTTTCTTTTGTTCATAGGGAAATCCCCTTCCTGCTTCTGAGATAGCTTACTCCAGCAGGCGGCGGTCGCAATTATCCCGGTTAATAATCACGACAGAATCATATCATCCTTCAGTATCTTCCCCTATCTTTTCTTACCCAGACTCATAAGAAAGAAAAGTCATTGCTATGAATTACCCAAAAAGAGAGGCTAGAAGAACCATATTAAATAATTCACTGTACTATATCTTTAATTTCCAAATATTATTATAAGTGAGCATTTATAGGTTTCACTACACAGTATTAAGCTTTTTCACTTATGTTTTATTTCAAGGGATTGCCTTTACCTCACAGTGTAATAAGTCTCTGGTTTTGTTGGTATTGACTTTCCCCTGCTGAAAATGTGTATCCTGAGTCACTACATAGTTATCTAAGTAAGTGATCATTGCAATGATTCACAACACTCAGTAATGGTAGCATCTGAAATGCCTTAAGTTCATGCATACCAATCTGTTGGCCAGAATGATACCTTCAGATATAATTATTCAGGGTGAATAACTGTAATTGTGTCTTATATTGATATTCTCTGGGTGCATAGTATAGTTCAACAAGAAGGTAAAATTATTACTAACCTTCACGCATCTAACAATGTTGTTATTTGCCTCCAAGCTGGCCTCCAACTCATGATCACCTCAAGTGTTACAAAGTAAAATTGTTCCGTAGGGTTTATGTACGTTTTACCTTTACCAAGGAAGTGTAACTGGTCATTCTTCCATGGAGGGGCTGGGAGGACTCAGGCCACCAACTCTCAGGTTAGCCGCCTACTTTTAGCACCCAGTCTCCCGGCCTGCATTCTGAGAGTCGAAGTAGAGATATATTTTTGACTGCACATGATGTGTAGAAACTTGCCGTTGCAGGATTTTATTGCGCCAATAGCTTTTCATAAAAGGTTTCATGACTGATGGCATTTCCTTCTCGTCTGCCCTGAGTTTCCTCTTTCCTCGCATCCCGATTTTCTACCCATCCTCCTTTCTCATCTTTACTTTTGGGCAAATGTTGCCCTTTGAGCTCATATAATTGAATATTCTAAGGAATGTTCCTGGATGCCAATATTTATTTGATGGACGACTCTATTGTTTGGATGGAAAGTAGGATAGCATCTGGGAGTGACTTCATTTACCTGCGAAAAGAGTATCATAGGATCATTGTCTCAGGGGTTCCTCCAGTCTCTGCCACAGCGGGAAGTCTGTTTTTGAGCATCTTTGTAAGTGTATGTTACATTATTTATTCTATATTTATCTCCCACTTTCTACAGGACAAACCTCAGTTGCTATTTCAATCTGAGTGAGCCAGTAGTAGTAGCTGGCCACCATCGAGGGCTCCCGCCATGCTCATGTCCTCAGTGGTTCTTATGCATGAATTTTACCCACAAATTGTCTATTTCCTTTGTTCTCCTTTACTTTGGGCATGGAGAGATCAATAGCTGTACCTTAGGTGGTCACTGGCCAGCCCAAACACTGCACATTGAAGCAGGATACAGAATTGTGTCTTTATAAACAGTGTGGGACCAGTTGACATCGACGTCCCTGAGTCTATACTCCCTCACTTTTGAACCTAGAGACTTTGTCCTTCAAAGTGTTTGGTTATATCTACAGTGTCTATGGGGTGGTAAACGTCTAGAACCCAGTCCATGAAGATGGGCTTGCAACTTTCGAGGTAGCAGGGACTATAGGGGCAGTGTCTCCAGCCACAGGGTAGGGCAGTGTGTGGATTCTCTATGCTGGTCGTCACCAGAGGGCATGGGGGATCAGTGGCTGAGCACATCTCCCTGGTTTCCAGCGTTTGCTGAGTGCATGTCATTGTAGCTAAGCAGAGCCCATTATCAGGTCACTGTCCTGATGGCATTGTGAATTAAGCATTACACTGTTAACCCTGAACCGGCACTTCAAACCTACTACCAGATTAGTAAGAGGAAGGCGGGAGTGTCTGCTCCTGTGAAGCCCATGCAGGAACCCTTTATTGGGATCTTATGAATCAGAATGGCTGCAATGGCCGTCTGTTTGATCCCAATCAAACTCTGCCTAGAAAAGTTCAAAATCGCATCCTGTGTCAGGTCCTTTGACAATTCATCGAATTGGTCTCTCTTTATGCTTATCACTTTTGTTCAGTTCTTTTTTTTTTCCTTTTTCTTTCTAAATCAGTGTGCAATCCTCTGCTTTAACCCATTTGTGAAGATAGAGATTCTAGGATAATTCACATTGTTTCCATTTTATTTATTTTGTCTTGCTTGTAAGGAACTGGGTAGCATGTTTGCCTACTCCAAAATTTTAACAAAAGTTTCTGCGGTATTTTTTTCCTGTGTTCTGAAATTGTTTCATTAGCATTGGTGTGAGCTCTTCATTGAATGCTGGGTGTGTGTGTGTGTTTGTGTGTGTGTGTGTGTGTGTGTGTAACCACTTCTGTATCTTTTGTCTGTTAGGTTTTTCTATTGCAGTATGCGTTTGTTTATGTAGATAGTGTATTTTTAGAAGTATGTCCGTTTTGTATAAATGTCAAATTTGCTGGAGTACGATTTTTCATAGCATTCTGCTAGAATCTTTTTTTATTTCTATTTACTCTTTTGTAATCTCATTTCTTATTTATTTTACTTGCTTTTTCAAATTAACCTTTGTCAGCTTGGCCAGTGGTGTGTGGATTTTATTGACCATTTCAAAAGAAACAACTTCTACTCTTCCTAATTCTTTTATTGCTTTTCTGGTTTCTGTTCCATTTATTTCTGCTCCACTCTTTTTATTTTATTTTATCCTATTTTCTGTGGCTGCTTCTTTTAGCAACCAGCTGGACAGGAAAGAATCCACTATCGTGTTTGCACAGGGACTCAGTTTATACCTCTTAAACAACTCGAGTGAGGTGAGTGCACAATTTCACAGAGCTGGGAGCATCTCTGCTTTGCTCCCAAACAGGGGCACAGCGCTCCTACCCAGCTGACCAGGTGGTGCGGACTTCAGCTGGAATCATGCTTGCTTTGTCTCCTATGGCTGTGCTGTGCAGGGCAGCTTCAGCGGGCAAGGTGCTAGTGATCTTTAATTTTCCATTTCTGCTATTTTGGTATAGTCTCTCCTTGATCTTGGCACTGGGTTCGGCTCTTCAGCATTGCCTTTGATGCTTTCAGGTTCAAAGTTATTATCTAGATCCACTTCATTTGTTTTTTGGCTGTTTCATGTAAGAAGGATGTGATGGGGTGTTTGACTATGGTGCCAATTTGACTACTTCCATGGACAACATTTAAAAATCTGTATTTTAAATATGAAGTTGGAAAAGCATAACTAGATTTATTACACTGAGAAGACTAAGAGAAACTTTGTCAATGAACCTCATTATTTAACTATGTTTTTTGTCCATTAAAGGCCATATTTATATAAAACATTATCCAAATATTCTAGATAAAGAGCATACATATATACTTATAACAAAAATTTCACAGTAGTTTTAAAAGCTTTCTAATATAGATATAAGCTCCAAAAAAATCATGGCTATCAAGTCAATTTTGAGTCATAGAAACCCTTTAGGAGAGAGGTAAACTGCCACTGTTGGATTCTGAGTCTGTAAATCTTTATAGAGCTTCAACTTTTGCCTATAAATATATACAGAGATATTTAAACTAATAGTGAATATATATTATAAAGACATGATTTTCCAGAATTACATTAAATTTTTATTGCTTAAGAAATTTGCTTAAATATCATCAGACACATTAAATAGAATCATAGGATAAAAATTCTCTACATTCATTCCTAACAGATCAGGATTATCATTAGTTGTCAATACTCCTGATTTCCAGTGTGTTGAGCATTATTCTCCAAAGTTACCTAATCTCTGAAAATGATACTTCATGTTTCAAAATGGATGTCAAGATACAATAAATTCTGATTTTGAGATGAAAGATGATCCTGGGTTATCTGAGTGGGCCCTCAGTATTATACAGGTTTCTTTATAAAAGAGAAGCTCAGGAAAATCTGACAAAAGAAGAAAAAGCAATGTAATAAGATTCTACACTATTTATTTTGAAGAGAGCAAAAGGACCATGTGCAGAGGAATACAAGGAATACTGTTCTAAAATTCTGAGATGACCAGGGACTTCTCCTCTAGAACCACCGGAGGGAGAAGAATAGTGCCGATATATTGATCTGAATGCAGTGAAACCCATTTGAGAATGCGGGCTTACTGAGCTATAAGGGTTTTTTTATTGTTCTAAGCTACGACGTGTCTGATACTTGGTATAGAAACAAAAGAGAACTAGCACACCTTCCATGCAGAGGCTTTGTCCATTTTTGAGCTCTTGCAATGGCTAGTTCCCATGTCTGGATGAAGTCTCCTCAGATATCTATGTGCCAACTGCTTGCGTCATTGAAATCTCTGTGTAAGTCACAGCAAGGACAATCAGGAGACCTTGTTAAAACAAGCATAGCAGACTAGGCCCCATCTCTATTTTCGTGATGTACGTTGTCTGTGACGTTTGTCTAGCAGTGGTTCTCCCCCTTCGTAATGCCGTATCCTTTCATACAGTTCCTCATGTTGTGGTGACCCCCCAACCATGTAATTATTTTGTTGGTACTTCATAACTGTAATTTTGCTACTGTTATCAATCGGTGACCCCTGTGAAAGGGTCGTTCGACCCCCAAAGGCGTCACGGCCCACCCTCTGTTCTATTTGCTTATTTGTTAGGTACTTTCAGGTTGGTTCTCACTCAGAAGACCTATGTACAACTCTGATGGGGTGAAGAGAACTCACATAGCCCCGCATCTCTGCATGCACTGCCAAATACATACCAATGGGGCGTGTGTGACATTAATAGAGGGGATTGGTCAGTTTGTGCTGCTACAGCCCTAGCAAGAGAAAGAGAGAAAGCTCGGGGCCATCAGAAGAGCATGAAGTGGAGACCCAAGGCCAGAGGAATCAGAGACTGCTGCCTGGGAGAGAGAAAGGAATAGGGCCTAGACTGGTGCTGTGAAAGAGTGACAGACAGCTTCCTGATCCAAGAAGGACTGAGGATCAGAGAGACTCGGTGGCTGAGAAGAGGTCTTCGTTGTAGACCAATATATTCTTATTGCTTGTCAATCCTGACTTGAAGTAGCCTATGAACTTCCCCAATAAACTCCTTTAATTGTACTCTCTGAGAGTTCCTTGTGGCCATGGCAAGGGGTTAGCTCACCTGACTTAGGGGTAGGGTGCTCTGGCAGGGACCATTGGTGCCAGAGCACTTCAAGAAGGATGGAGTGGGAAAGGAAGTCCGAGCCTGGCCTTTGGCAAGCAGAAATTAGGAGAGGTTAGCTATGTTGGTTAAAACCACATGGCTTGGGTCAGGTACATCTTGGTCTTCAAAGTAACACACAATGACACTTTAAAGTGACACTTGTGCAGCACATTTACCCAATGTCATTTGATTTCTTTACTATTGCTTCTATGAACATGGATCCAGGTAAAATGAAATCCTTGACAACTTCAGACTTCCTGGTTTTCAGCAAGCAGCATGTATCATCTGCGTATCGCAGGTGGCTAAGAAGCCTTCCTCGGATTCTGAGTCAGCTTTCTGCTTCATAGCGTCTATGTTCTTTTGCTCTCTGCTCAGCATACAGACAAAGTCTGGTGAAAAGATGCAGCCTTGGCACTCCCGAATTTAAATCATGTTGTATTCCCTTGTTCCATGCAAAAACAATGCCTCTTGGTCTAACATCTCTACTTGTTGCTTAAGGATAGCTTCCATTAGAACAGAGAGTCCATGAAATCAATAATATGAAGTCAGAGATGTAGCTTTAATGGTACTCGAGAATTAATGAAGCATCAGTCTGAATGAGCAAGTACCAAATGCTCTATATTTTTGTATTTTCCTTTTGATCCAACTCAATGAAGGAAGAGACTGGGAGACAGGAGATCAGAGGAAAGGAAACACAGATATTAGGAAGTCAATGGTTCTTAGGAATGTATTCTGTTTTAGATTCCTTTCTTAATTGATTTTATTAAATAAATTTAGTTTATTATCTGGGCACTTTCTTATCTATAATATCTGCTAGTTAAAATTCAAGTCTTCTGAAAAAAATTAACATAAAAATCTTGTTAGGACTTTTCGATTTTTGAAGCTTTGATAAGTGATGACAAGGTCATAATTGTTCTTTTTTTCATTAATTTTGTTTTTATTCAATATATTTTAGACAGCTTCACTATTATAAAATTACTTTTGCATTTCAATTAATATTGCATTGGTATATTTTAACCTTATTTTTCTACTTGGATAGATAAACAGTAAGCACATGTGATTAAATGTTGTATTGATAGTTAAGAGAAAATCTTCCAAAGAATATTTCTGTGGGTTTCATCGGATCCTACTATCTCTCTAAACTTATGCTACCCAACCATACTCATATATTGCTACATTAACAAGAACATCTTAAAATCTGATGCAAAATTCTAAAAATGACTACTATTTGTTATGAGTATACAATCTTTATCTTAATTGCTAGAATTATTTCAAAATTAGGAATGAACTTTGTACCACCATTTACAAAAATAAATTTAACAATATACATAAAAATTTTAATAGGTTTTAATATAATTATGAAATTTATATAGCCAAAATCTAATTCTAAAAAAACTTATCTCAAACTTATTCTTTGTTGCCACCTTAAAATATATGCTCTATAATTTATATATGAGTATGTTCCCGGGTTTGCAAAATTGGAGTTATTATCTGGGGAGATCATTTTGTGTTCTGAAGTCAAATCAGTTGAGTTTGCCTTCTTTTTGTCACCTGTACAGAATCTCAACAAAGTAGAAGAAATGACAGCAAAGTCTGCAGGAGCTTTTTATTTGTTTGTTTGTAGTTATTTTTTATATATTTTAAATCTGTTTTAATTACAATATAGATTTGAACTGCTGACCTTGCAGTTAGCACCCCAGTGCCTTAACCACAATCTCTCCAGGGTTACTTCAATTACAAAGGAGTATAAAAACCACTTTTAAAACAATAAATTAAAGATAAAGTTTAGTTTGCATCCACCTCTTTAATAAGAATAGAGCTGTCAGTAGGGTTATGGATCTAAAAAGCTGATCATTTCTTTGTCTAAAAAAGTGTCATAATGTATAGATACAGGGATGAAGCTGAAGAAGCTACAAAGTAAATGGAATAATGTATTTTTAAAAGACTATAGTGATACTTAAAAAACATCATAATAGTTATTTCCTGCATTTCAAATAAACACCATAATATATATTTTCAGTATTTCATTAAAATATTCATTTAGTATTGTTCTGATAACCTCTCCCAATTGTATCATTAACTGAAATTATTCCTGTACTATACAGTTTTGGATTAGTTAAATATATATATATGAGAGAGAGAATGAGATGGGGGAGTAAAATAAAGTTATTTAATGAAGAATAAAAGCAGATTGCTATGTATGCAACCAAGAGCAAATTGTTTATATCATATTGTAGAATATTTCAAATTAAAACAAACTAATAAGGATCTGGGAAAAATGAAAATGATTATTTGAGGAACAAGATATTCTGATTTTTAATATTATATATCAAACTTACCAAATATTTAATAAATGGTTAGCTATTTCTCAGTTATTTAACTCTAATGTGTTTTAGCCCATTGTTGTGATCACTTTGTCAATCCATCATTGCTCTTTGTGGGTCTGCCTCTTTTACATTGACCCTTCACTCTTTGCCAGGGACCGGCCTTTCTTAATAACAAAAGTATGTGAGATTAGGTCTCACCATTCTTGCTTCTGAGGAGCGTTCTGTCTGTATTTTCTATAAGATAGATCTCTTTGTCCTGTTGGTAGTCTGTGGTATTGGCAAAGAACATTGACTATATCCTAGACTGGTCCTTGCCAACACCATAATTCAAATGCATCAATTATTCTCTCTTCTTCCTTTCACGTGCATATAAGGTTATTGAAAATGCCATGACTCCCCTCAGACATAACCTTCGTCCTCAAAGTTACAGCTCAGGATTTAAAACTTTTAAAAGTCTTGTGTAGATTTACCCAATGTACTGTGTCCTTTGATCCCTCCACTGCTGCTTCTATGACTATTGATTGTGGCGCCAAGGGAAAGGAAACCTTGGACAGTTTTCTTCTCTTCTCCATTTACTATGAGGTTGTGGACCAGTCCACTTGTTGGGCTATTTGTGTTCTTTACAATGGGTTGGAATCCGTACAGAAGTCTCAGCCTTTGTTCTTCCTCTGGGACATCTCCTTGGTTTTCAGCAAGCAAGCTTGCTTTATTTGCAGATTGCAGGTTGTTAAAGAACCTTCCCCTAATCCCTATGCTTTGTTCTGCTAAAGGCAAAGTCAGCCTTTAAAAGGAGGGGCTTTCTACTCCAGTGAAGAGTTATAGTCTCGTATCCCCACAGGGACTGGGCTGCCCCGTCCCACAGGGTCACTGTGGCTCAGCACTGACGGGACAGCAGTGAGCTTGGTTTGTTTGGGGTTTGTCCGACTGGCCAGTTGACGTGAAGAAGACCCTGAGCTCAGGAGAAATAGAAATGCTCGTATTGCCTGCAAGGACAAGGAGCAGTGGAGGACTGCGTGTCTCTGGGCCAAAATGACAGGTCCTTCTTGGATTGGGGGCTTCTGGGTCACTTGTACCCATAGACATCCTGGACTGTGACCACCTTCCCACTAATCTTACCTCTGTCTATAAACCGAGGGCAAGTTGGTGAGTTATAGTCTCCAGAATGTTCTCTCCAAGAACTTGCAGCTTGAGAGAAGTCTCAGAGATAAGCAAACCCACTGACTTCAAGTTCATAGTGACTAGTACAGGTCCTATAGGGAAGGCTAGAACGTCTCCTGTGGGGTTCTGGGACTGGCTGGTTGCGTCCAATGGCTGGCCTCTCCAATCACACTGCCAGGGCTCCTTCTGAGAGAAGAATAGGCCAGATGGTCTGATTCCTTCTGGTGATGCTGGTATATTGACACTGGTGAATTAAAGACCCTGGTGTATGTGTGGTAAATGGAAAGACTCTGGTGTGTGTGTGCTGAGTTGAAAGACTATGGTGTGTGTGTGGTGAGTTGAAAGACTCTGGTCTATATGTGGTGAGTTGAAAGACTGGTGTATGTGTGGTGAATGGAAAGACTCTGGTGTGTGTGTGGTGAGTTGAAAGACTCTGGTCTATATGTGGTGAGTTGAAAGACTGGTGTATGTGTGGTGAATGGAAAGACTCTGGTGTATGTGTGGTGAGTTGAAAGACTGGTGTATGTGTGGTGAATGGAAAGACTCTGGTGTGTGTGTGGTGAGTTGAAAGACTCTGGTCTATATGTGGTGAGTTGAAAGACTGGTGTATGTGTGGTGAATGGAAAGACTCTGGTGTATGTGTGGTGAGTTGAAAGACTCTAGTGTGTGTGTGGTGAATTGAAAGACCCTGGTGTATGGGTGTGGGTTCCATGTGCTGTCACAGAGGAGTTTGGGTTCATTCTTTGCAGAAGTGTCTTGGAATGGAATTCTGGTGAAGAGGTTTGGCAAGATGGACTATTTAGACAGTAGAAGAGTGAGTTAGAGAGTCCTAAATGGGCAGGGCAGAGGGGAGTCAGAGAATAGGGATGTTGCTCTAAGGCAGTGGTTCTCAAGCTGTGGGTTGAGACCCCTTTTGGGTCAAATGACCCTTTCACAGGGGTCACCCGATTCATAACTGTAGCAAAATGACAGTGATGAAGTAGCAATGAAAATAATTTTATGGTTGGGGGTCACCACAACATAAGGAACTGTATTAAAGGGTGGCGGCATTGGGAAGTTTGAGAACCACTGCTCTAAGGGTTTAAGAGAGCACAGAAAGGCCCCTTCAGGTTTCTAGGCTATATCTTCAAGCAGAAAGTCTCCATCTTTAACTGATCAAGGTTGGTAGGTTGGGTTGTTAGCCTCAGCAGAAACGGACTTCAAATTTTTTGTTAATTTTTTATTATTTTATTAATTTTAATTTATTATTGTCTTAGAATTCTTTTATTAAGAAAACAAAGTATAACACTCTCCAGGAGATACATGAATAAATGGATAAGTGGATAAGCAAACTGTTTACATATATTAAGGTTGTGGTTACGCACTGGGCTATGAACCATGAGATCAGCAGACTGAAAACACCAGTCAAAAGGAGAAAGGAGAAGTCTTCTATTTGCAGAAGAGTTCCAGTCTCAGAAAGCCACAAGTGAACTTCTGCCCTGTCCCATAGGGTCACCAGGAGTCAAATTTTACTCTGGGGCTATGAGTGAGTTTAATACCTATTAAAGAAGTTCATGGAAAAAGTCAATTTTTTAAAATTCCATTTCCCACGAATGATTTGCTGCCCCTTTGAATGTAGCGTTAAACTGTATTTAGTAATGAAAGGAGATGAACTGTCAGCAACAAGGGGAAGAACTTTAAATCCATATTACAAAGTGAAAGCCGTCAATCTGACAAAGATTCATTCCTCATGATCCTCACGATGACATTTTTGAAACGTGAAAACTATGGAGACAGCAAAGTGGTTGCTAATTGCAAGAGTTCAGTGGGGAACAGTGGATGGAATGAAGGACTCAATTGCTGTTATGTAAGTTATGTAGTCTAGTAAAAATTATTTTGTACGTCATTATAATGTTGCACGCACAATGTGTTACCTTAATCCATGTTCTCTATTTTACTCCTCTGGGTTCTAATATCCATTGCAATAGCTACACAGAACTCACAGATAAAAGTCATGAAAAAAAGTTTATTAAGGAAGTGAACAAGCTGCAATGACAATGAGAAATGTTCAGAACAGTTTATCAGGACGTTTCACAGTTTTTTCAGATTTGCTAATAAATAGCCAAAGGGGCATATCAATCCTCTGTAAGCCTCCACTTGAAAGCTTTCAACCCAAGCACGAGGGATCAGCAAAGCCAGCTGCCGGAATTAAGTGCCCAGAAGCACCCCACTCCAGAAAGGCTCACCCTAAATGCACTCAGAGGCTCTTCCCTTGGTCATGATCCTAACTTCCCCAGTAGGTGCCCACGGGCGCCCGACTCCACAAGCCAACCTGCTGCACAACAGCGCGCAGCTGGGTTTGCTCGGGGGGCGGGGGTTGGGAAGTCCACCACTCTGTTCCACGTCCTGGTTTCTGATTCTGTTGCTGCTCTTCTCATGTTAGAGGCACAATCTCAATCTAAGGGTCCGTAGGATTTATTCTATTCCCGACTTGCTGGTAATGAGCTCTCGCCTCCTGCATCTCAGAGGGCTCGTTTTATAAGCAGCAAGAGGGCGGTTCAGGTACTTCCTGTCCACAATTACTCACAGATGAATTCTATTAGTATTTCGCCCATCTTGTTACCAGACTCATGCAGGAAAAGGTCATTTGGTGGAAGTTAGAGACTGACTAGAAGAGCTACATTAAATAATTCACTGCCACTATATATGATATTATGTATTTGTTTGAACCAAAAAACACTACATATAAATTCAAATGAAAACTATTGATTTTAATTCATATAATTATTTATGAATTGTAACAAATGTACCAGAGAAGTCAAGATGTTGACATAGGAGAAATACTGCATGGGGAAAAGGATTATATAGAATTCCTCTGTATATTCTGCCTAATTTATCTGTAAACCTAAAACTACCATTAGCAATAAATGTTACTTTTAATAGGGAATTTATATGAAAATTTATGTAATTTTTAATACATATTAAAATGCCACATACATTGCTAGAATGCTGAATAAGAAGACTTTTACTATGCATTTTTTCTCTTTGGTTTTATATAATTTATATTTTGTGGAATAAAAACAAAGTTAAATGATGCTTATTATGTAGATGGCAAATACTCAGTCAAGTAGAAAATTATTTTGTAACAGACGAATAAAAATAAAACGTGTCTGTTATGATAGCATGAGTTTTGCAGTGCTCCAAGGGCAGAGACAGTCATGTCTCTGAGGACACGCTGGGTGGTCCACGTAGATGCAGAAGCTCTAATGAAACACATGGTATGGTGGTTATATGATTTCATGAAAACATAGAAACGTATAAAGTAGGTATTTAACCCTGATAATTTATAAATTATTATTATTTATCTTACACTGATTGCTGTCTCCCTGCACCCACTTTTCTGTTGTCCATTCCCCTGGGATGCGGTTATATAGGTTGGTCATTGTGATTGGTTCCCCTTTTCTCCCCTCACCTTCCCCATACCCTCCTGGTATGGCTACTCTTAATATTGGTCCTGAGGAGTTTATCTGTCCAATATTCCATAAGTTTGCAGCTCTTATCTGTACTCATGTACATGCTCTGGGCTAGCAAGATTTGTAAGGTAGAATTGGGGTCATGATAGTGGGGGAAGGAGGAAGCATTAAAGAACTAGTGGAAAGTTGTATGTTTCATTGGTGCTGTACTGCACCCTGACTGACCCGTCTTCTCCCCACTACCCTTCTGTAAGGAGATGTCCCATTGCCAACAGATGTGCTTTGGGCTTCCACTCCGCACTACCTGATGCTCCACATTGCTGATGCTCACCTTGTGGGAAAAATGCATATTTCGAAGCTCTGCCCAGTGGAATTTTTTCCATTCTTGTGGGGTGACCCTTATATGTCTGGATAAGATTCAGTGGGAGAACAATAGAGTAAAGAATTATTCATGAGGTGGGTCAGGAATTTCTTCCAGCAGCAGTTAACATTTAGTAACTTTAATTCCTTAAAAGGAGTGGGTGTTTATTGCTCCTGGAGAACTAAGGTTTAGAACACAGAAATTAAAACTCTAACTGAAATGGAAATAGTGAAGAAAAACAGACATTGAAAATATGTCTCAGTCATTATACTAGTACTGCATGTCTATTATGTAAAACCTGGTAAGACCAGAAAAATTAAAACAAAACAACAACCACAATACAACTCACAGCCCCTCTCCTGGATATGATAAATAACAGAAAGTAAATTGAGAATCTTGGGATATTTTGTGACTAATTAAGAAAATGCGCCATCAGTAGATCACATTTGGAACAAACTTCTGGGGGGTTGAGTCCAGTCAGGGGCACGTAGAAATTCTGAACACTATGGTGATCTGCTCCCAAAAAGTTAGTCAATGAAAGGTCTTGTCTGACAGGCAGGGGATCAGTTAGAATTAACAACAATTAAGGATAATAGGGTAATAAAAGTTAATAATATAATGTAACATATATTGCTATAATATAATGTATATGGTTTTTACATGTAATATATAGTGTTTCTTTGCCATCAAATTAGTTCCGACTCATAATTAACATATTATAGAATTTTATTGATGGTGACTTAGACTGGAAGCCTCACTTCCTCCAATTTTGTTGTAAACCTATAACACAACATACACCATAGCATTTGAAAAATAATAAAAAAAACTGCATGCATAATTTACATTGCCTAGAAATTGGGCACCGTAAGAAGAAAGTAGAGTCAACAATTACAGTCAACAATGATTTGACCAGCCTGGCATAAACACCACCACTTCCAGAGGAGTAGCTTTAATTTTAGAGCTTGTCATACGTCAGGGGGTAGTGATGTCTTATTTCTGCTCCCTCAGACAGGGGCAGTATTAATGATCCAATTCTGCAAGAAGAATTGCAAAATGCAGCCTAAAATGAAGAGTCAATATTATTTGTTCTCTGAAGTGTATATTAAGACTGAATATAGACAATAAAAATAAGTTCCATAAAATATATATATTACCCAAAGAAAACTAAGCCAAATACGTTTCTATTCACTGAACCAACCCCTCTTTCATAACTTGTTTAGGTTTTTCTTCCTGCTTTTTCTTTATTTCTCTAAGAGATTTTCAGTAAAAGTAAATTCATTGAAAATGTAATGTAAGCTTTTATTTTGCCTAAACTAAACGGTGTTGCTTTACTGCTAAAAGCTGAATTTGTTTTAAGAGGGTGGAAAAGGGAAGATTTTGTATGGGTTCCCACTGCAAAAATACAATCCAAATATTTTACTTTAAAATATCACTCGGAAACCAAGCATAATGATGGACATACAACCACACACACCCCTCCAGGGGGAAGAACAACAGAAACCATGGAGAAGGGAGACAAAAGTCAGTGTGAGATATGAAAATAATAATAATTTATAATCTATCAAGGGGTCACAAGGGAGGTGGGGGGAGGAGAGGGAGAAAAAAGAGGAGCGGATACCAAGGTCTCAATAGAAAGTAATTGTCTAGAAGAGAATGATGGCAACATATGTCAAATATGCCTGATGCAATTGATGTATGGATTTTAGTAATAAGAGTTGTAAGACCTCCCAATAAAATGATTTCTAAATTATATATATAATAAATTATATATATATATAATCACTTGGCTTTGGCATATGTGTAACATTTTTTGACAATCTGCTAAAAGTGTACTATATTGTACAACTTTCATTTGTAGTATCTCTAATATATAGGTCAACCCATTATTAGCTTATATATAAATCCTCCATAAATTATTGTTTTTGGAATTCACTCCTTTACCAAATGGTCCATTCCACACTATTCATTAGAAAAGTCCGTGTTTTTCACCCAAATTCACCTCAGAACTAAATTCCTCAACTTGGCTACATAGCTAATACTAGAAAGAAAGAAAGAAAGAAAGAAAGAAAGAAATGGAAAGAAATACAAGATGAAAAGAAGGAAGATTTAAAAGGAAGATATAAAGAAACATGTTTGCATTGTTATCAGCATAATAAATGTACAATGTCAAAGTTCAGGCACTTCCCTCCCAATCTTAATTCAGTTCCCCAGGGGCAATGAATTGTGCATTGATTTTGTGTTGTTTGTTTGTTTGTTCTACACAGAAAAATCCTTTAAGAGAAGGCTTGTATCTGCATCATTTTACTTATGCCTTCTTCCATTCCCCTACTCTCTCAAAACTATAAATACTATTTAAAAAATCAAAACTTTCCTTTTCTTACTCATTTTCCCAGGTGCAAGTCTTTGGACAGTTTTTATACCCCGTTGTATATTTAAATTTCACCCCTCCGAACTATCCTTATACTTGATTCAAAAATGTGCCCATTACAATTTTATTTTGCTATGTTAAAGTTCATAATATATTTTCCTAAAATAATTCTTATATTTAATTTTGTGTTTATTTTACCACTTGAAAATTAGGACCCTATATTTGCATTCTACCAATAAGTTCACTGATTATTGTAGATATTTTTCTTCCCGTAAAGTTTTCTTTTTCTTACATATTCTTTTCAGCTTTCTCCTTTGAATGGTTGTTTACTAGTTTCCTCATAATCTTTCATTTTTTCAATATCTCAAGTAAAACTATTTTTTATCTTGTTCCTTTAACGGGACATTCTTTTTATTCAGGCCTACTTATTTTGCTTCAGTCTGTAATGGATTCTTTGTAAGCCTGAGCAAAGATGATACTCTGTGTCCTTTCTGTTGTTATTACGGGCAGCATGACTCAGAACACGTGCTTAAAGGGCTAGAGCCTGTGTGTATCTCACTTTGATCATTTAGTGCTGCACTTGTTTGCTTATTTTCAATATAGAACAAAGAATATCAACAAATTCCCACATACAAAACATATGCCTTCCAGCGTGTGCTGTGTAAGAGTCATGCTGCCTCCATAGAAAGGCCGGAATCGAGTCCCCTACCAAAATGTGCCAGATGGCAGCTGTTGCTAACATTTAGAGGACCTCTGACTGTGGTACATGCTAGGAGTCTTTTCTCTCAGAAATTAGTGCCGCTAAACTCCTCTTGTACCTAGCTTTTTTCTTTAGTTTTCATCTTTATGATTAATATCTTCATCCCTTCATGGATATTATTAACTTTTTTCCACTGGAACTTTTGTTAGGGGAAAAAGATCAAATTCTACTTTTTGGACACTGAACTGTAAGGACCAACCAACTGAGGCACTTCATCTCTCCCTCCCTCTGTTCTGCTTCTGTCAGATGCAGTAATTCTTCCTCTGAAACCAGCCACCCTGAACGCTTTTAGACCTTAAACGGTAAAAGCCATCGTTCTCCAGAATTTCAAGGTTGCCCAAGATTTCAGAAATGAGCTACACGTTTCAGAATCCCTGCAATGTGCCCACTTCTGACATCTTGCCTACAATTTGTGATTTTTCTAATACCTCTAAGGATGTCCATTATAAACTCTGATGTCCCCAGCAAGCCTTTTTCCCTTTATTTTCAAGAAGGGAAAAAACAAAACAAAAAGATTATATACAAAAGAGGAAGGAGTGAGACATAGGCCTGGCAACAGGTTTGCAAGGTTATGGTCTTACAGGAAGTAATGACAGCGGGACAAAGGCTGTCAGGAGGTGCTGTGACAACTTGGCTGGGCCACGATGATCAATGTTTTGGCAGTTGAAGGCTCTCCCATAATCGGATCCAACATGTTGTAGCTGACTGATATGATCTGCTGTGAACCCAGACGCTTCTCAGGCATGAGGCCTGAAGATATTCCCTCAGCTCGCTGGCCCTCCTGACCTTTCATAGGTGCTTTGGAAAGCTTCGTTGCGTTCTTGCTGGCCTGATTCCACATCTGTCTCATTGTCTTCAGTTCTTGAGGCAGTGGCCAACCATCGTGTCTTCTGAACCTGGGGAGCCATTAGAGACTGCAGACCTGTCCGTGTTCTTGCTTCATCTTCCTGCTTCCATGTCCATTGCCCTAGGCAGCTGCATGGTTCAGGAAGAGCCTGCAGCTTAATAGTTTACCTGCAAACTTGAACCAGAATGAACTCGCCCATTTCTATAACGGTGTGAGCCATTTTTATTGAGATAAAATGGCTTTTGAAAATGTTTTTCTCAATTGAATTATGTGTTAAAACCATTTCATTATGCCTAATGCAGACACCATAACATTTATAATTCAATCTTATTAGCAGTGCCATACAATCGCTGCCATAATCAGTCTCAAAATATTGTCTTCCTTCTTGCACTCTGTGATATCAGCTCCCCCTAAACCAACCCACCCGCTGCCCAGCCATTCCCCCGAAGAACCCTTATTCTACTTATTGTCTCCATGATTCGCCTGTGCTGGGTTTCATATGCCAAAACCCACAGAAAAATACACAACTCAAGAAGGCTATTGACAATGACAAAATACTACAAAGACAATCCCAATATTAAGGGGGGGAAAGAAAGAAGCTATCAAAAGCCACATCAAACCCAAAGTGTGTCCAAAGGGAGATCAAATGATAAAGTTTTAAGCATTCAAGCCAGATTTCTCATTTTAATCTACCGTCGTCGCCTCTCCAGAATTCTCTGTCAGATAGCAGCTATTTCACTCCCTCATTTATGGTGACAGGAAAATAGAGGAGGGTTATGGCCTGTGAAAATCCTGCAAATGTATTTGGGGTTCCATTTTCGCCCATCCCCTTCTAAACACCAGAATCACAACGTAACTGAGAGCCTTCCTCCTCTGAGGTTCCTCCTACTGCATTGGGCTTGATAATTCACTAGAGAATTCACAAAAAGAGTTATATTTACCTTTAGCCTTTATTATAGTAAAAAGAATGTAAAGAAAGAAATCTATCAGATCAAGTTTGAGAAGGTTCCCAAAATGAACAATATGAAGAGCCTATGCCTCAAAAATGGATGTGCCACATATTTTTTAATTGATGTTTCCTTGATGCAATGTGTCTTTTTGCTCTGAATGATGTAAAATCATTCCTTTTAATACTAGTCTATGACAATTTGAATATTTTCTAAGTGTGCATTTTCTATTAATTCCACTTTGCATTCTCTAACATGTTCATCAGTAAAATAATATTTTTCTTATGAAAAGATGATTTTCTTATTAAAAGATGATGAACAGTTCTTTCTTCACCATACTCCATGTTTTAGAATTCCAATGGACTGTGATGTTAGATTGTTAGCTCTGGATACATGCGTCACTGCAGTTTTGAGTCCACTTAAAATGTGTATTGACAAGTTCCTGTCTATACAGTCCACCTTTGCTGTGATTAGGAGGTGTAGTTAGTAACTAATCTTTCCACCATACAGTAGTTTCATGTTAGATAAAGCAGATTTTAGCTATGTTGGCAATAGGTTAATTTATTTTCAGATGTTTTTTTTCTTTGAAAGCTTGCTTTTAATATTAGAGAAATTTTATAGGTGCCTTTACTCCCTGACTAATGTAATTATTTCTTTATGATTTAGTCTTTTCAGTCTTTACTGAAAGCTCTGTAGCTATGAATTGCGGGTTGAAAGCATCTCCCAGGTTCATTTCATCTCTAACTGCCCCAGTTTCATTCTACTCCTATTAATTACACTTTTCTTGTCATATGGAGTTTCAGTCGATACATCTGCAAGTGGATAGTTAGCCAAATGTGCAGAATGCTTTTCTGTGGATTTGCTCTGATCATCTATTTTACAAATTCCACTCAGTTCTGCCTCTCTGAACCTTCATTTCAGTGTCCTTCCCTTAGTGAAGCCACCACGCTGTACTTTGAGCCTCTCTGCCATTCCTACAGCCTCACTTAGGAGACCCCAGGCAGAAATCCGCAACAGCCGGAGCTCATTTGTTTTCCTTTCTTCAGATGTTATGTAGTCTTGAAGCTTTGTCCAATGTCTAAGATTTATTATTTTAATATGCTTAGTTTGTTATTGCTTTTTTTATAAATAAGGGAAAGTTAAATAGTTATCTCATCAGGGCTGAAAGTGAGAGTATTTACAGAAACTTAAAAACAACTTTATTGAGAGTTTTTTTTCCTTTTTAAGTGAGCAATTTGATAATTATTGATGTACGTGAACTTATGTGGTATCATCAAATTGACTCAAATAAATAATAGTACAATAAGCCAATCACTCAAAACAAAAGCAGGGCCATAGACTCCCTGACTCAAAGTAAGCCCACTCGAACAGAGAAAACCGCTCCCTATGGCTATACACTTCCACAGCAGTGGACAGTTTCATCTGCCTGTACAACAGTTAATGGACGCAAAGGGTCATCGTTCTGGTTAGCAGTCCAAGAGTTAATCCACTCCACCATGAGGGTTTCTCAGTAGCTCAATAGGATAGTGTGATCAGATAATGCTATAGAATGAAGCAGCCCCGTCCTGAACAGCCTCACAGTCATTGGTACAGGATGGTAACCACACTGTCAGACCATGTCACGGAAGGTCTTCCTTTGTGTCGACCCCATCAAGATGTTCTTTTCTACAGACTCGTCCCTCGTGATAATGTGGCCAAGGATCTAAGAGGAGCTATCACCATCTTCACTTCTAAGGAACATCCTAACTGCTTCTTCCAGCACAGGTTTTTTTCTTTCTCCGGAAACACATGCTATATCTGCTATTCTTTTGTAAAGCCATAATTCAAAGAAATAGCTTGCTCAGTCTTCCTTATGCACTACCCAGCTTCCCAAGCGTATGAGCAGATTGACCCCAGCACAGGTGGGTAAGATACTCTTAGACCTAAAAGCACGCCTTTCCTTGGAAAGTTTTAAAGAAGTCTTTTGACTGCTATTTCCATGGGTGTTTCTTTTGCATTATCCATGGGCATACAGTTATATACAAACACACAATTTTGTATTTTCATGGATGTATAATTTTGTATAAATTCTTGACAGCTTCAACATTTCTTGAATTCTTATTATGTTGCTGCTTACTGGTTCCGTTGTGAGCATTTTTATTTTTGTCATACGATTTCCACATTTTTTGGTATCGGTTTTCTTTGAAATTAGCATGGAGGTTGGGTCTTTTCAAGTTGGTTGGCTTGATAACTGTCTTCCAAATTTCTTGGAATAGGTTAGTGAGCATGGAAGGCATTATATCCATTTGTTGAAAGATTTATATTTTTCCATTCCTGGAATCGTGTTTTTGGCAAATTCCTTCAGTGGACTTTGGACTCCAACCTTTAGGAACACGGGTTCTTGCCCAGCTGCTAACCTTTGAAAGGGGTGAATGTTAACTAGTCCGCTTTGGAGAACTGACTCTGTATATTTCTTCCATCTTCTGATGCTTCAGCATTTTGCACAAAGCATCTTTCAATATAGTAACTCCAGGCTTGATTATCCCCCCAGTTCTTGCATCTTGAAACATGTCAGGTATTTTTATACCTTTTGTTTTGTTAACCACATGACTTTGTCTTTTTCTTTATGATCCAGAAAGGTTAACTCACTGCCATTGAGTCATTTCAGACTCCTGGCTCCCCTGTAAGACAGGGCAGAAGTGCCCCTTTGTGTCCTGAGACTGTAACTCAGCAGGACTTGTCCACAGCCCTGCCTTTCTCCCTAGAATTACTGAGCTGGCGCCTTGTGGATAGCAGCCTAAGGCATAACCCCTATGCCAGCCACTGAGGCGCCTTTTAATATAGTGCTTTGTCTTTTCAAATATCGTACTAAGCTTTGTGCTCTATCAGTCCTGTTTGTGTTAACTGCTCTATATTCATGAGCAAGATCAATATCTCACCTGATGTCCATTTTAGTCTTCGCTTTTTATTTTGTGCCTTGGCTCATCTGGACTTATCTCCATTTTCTTTTGTTTCCATGTGAACTAGAATACGGTCATTCAGTGTTTGGTTCCATAGGTGGTCCTCAGTCTTGCTCCAACTGATGAGATTAAGCTTGTCCATTATCTCTTCCCACAGATGTAGTCCTTTTAATTCCTGTATACTCCATCGGACAAGGTCCTGGTGTATAATTGGTACTATTCAGAAGGTTTTTACCTGTTAAATCTTTTAGAAGGTGTGGTAGTCACCTAATCTGGTGTCAATTTGAGGAATAAGAGTGTAGGGGTGGAGTTTAGCCTGTTAATCTGGAGATAGCCAATGAGGCCTCTTGGAGGGCATGGCCTTCTCCTGGGAATTCTGGGAAATCCAGTACTTCCTCCTTGGAGATGGGAGACATGTCTCTCTCTGACACTCTGTGAGAGACATAGCAGCTGACAAGACACATGGACCCACCCTGATGCAGAGACCCCTGCTAGTGCTGAGATGCTACCATGCCACTTGATCCAAAGACTTTCAATCCACTGGCCTGTGATCTTCTACATTTGGTGTCATTGCATGTGTTTTGTAAGTCTAAAGAGGATTTTATAGATTGGTATCAGACATATGAGATAATATCGGACTTATAGACTTTATCTGGACTGGGCTGGGATGTTTTCTCAATGTTCAGTTGCTCTTTTATATATAAACTTCTTTCTTATACACATTTGTGTGTCCATGGATTTGTTTCTCTAGTATACCCAGCTTAACGTAGAAGGCTAGATACCCAAAGTACAACTTTGAGCCTACCACCCTGAATGGAGAGGGAATTTCAAGAATACACTTGGAGCATTGAACACCAATGACTGAAGATGAGACTAACTGTGGGATGATATCACTGACATCAAACATGAAGAGAGCAAAAGAACTTTGATGGCTAACTTAGAGGCTGACCATTCAAATCAGTGGTTCTCAACCTTCCTAATGCCATGACCCTTTCATACAGTTCCTCATGTTGTGGTGACCCCCAACCATAAAATTATTTTTTGTTGCTACTTCATAACTGTAACTTTGCCACTGTTATGAATTAGGTGACCCCTGTGAAAGGTTGAGAACAGTTTGAGAACCGCTGGTTCAAACATAACCAGCTGCTCCAGAGGAGAAATATTTGGTGACCTGTTTCTGCCAAAATCATAGCCAACAAAATCCTATAGTACAGTTGTATTCTGCCACATTTTCCCCCCAAAACATTTATTGGCAGATATTACAGATATCATTTCATCACATAGTTCAATCACATCAATCAGTATAGTAAAATTGCTACTGTAATCAGTTTCAAATTACTATTTTCTTTCTTCAACTCCTTGGCATCAACTCCCTTTTACCACCTCTGTACACCCCAGAGACCTTTAGTCTCCTTGCTGTCCTTATAGTTACATCAATCCTGGGCTTCACATACTGAGAAACAGAAAGAAAGAAAAAAGATAACAACAATTCCAGAGGGTGACCGCCAATGGCCACGCGCCCAGATGAACAACCGAAAACAAAACAAAACTACAACAATGTCGAAAACCAGGTCAGGCCTGACATCACACAGATGGGGGATCAACTGACAAGGTTTCAACTGCTCAAGTCAGGGTGATCATGTTTATCTTCTAAATGGTCATCTCTTCAGTACACTTTATTTGGTAACACTTTCCTCCCAAACTTTTCTGGATAGAAGGAGATCAGCAGAGGCTTCTTTCCTATGTAGATCCCATGAATGGATCCTGGGCTGCCACTGTCCTCATAACCTTCTTGCCAGCCAGATTCTCACAATTTCTGCTCTCATACTCCTCCTCCTTCAACTTTGGGTTGTGATTTACAGTCCTTCAGTGATGGATGTTGGCGTGCTTCTTCCATGTGGACTTAGATGACATCTCACTTAGATGGCTGCTTCTTTAGAAACAACCCTTTAAGACTCTAGATGCTATTTTATCTGTTAGCCGGGCACCATCTAATTTCTTCATCACACCTTGCTATAGCCACCATCTCTCCATGTTCTCTTCCTGAGGGCGAGTATTCAGCTGGGCCATGATGTCAACATTAATTGCTCTTAAACTGGAACTAGGATTTAGTGCAAGCCCAAAACCCATTCCTGGATCAACGTTGTCTTTTGTTTTATCTTCCTTTGGCTCTCTTTGAAAACCTTCGTTAATTTATGATAGAGAGTATTATCAATCATCCTGTTGGGGTATAACAATCTTCCAATAATATTGTCTTTGATTAGACCTGGTACTAATTTTTTAAAGCCCTGTTGCGAGAGGGATATTTTGCCAATGTAGGCTAACTCCGTATCACAGTACCTGAATAATTCACATGTACCAAATCAATCCTTTCATGGCTGGACACTATACACAAAAATGGGGGTTCATTGTCAGGGAAAATGTACAATAATATTCACCGGGAATGTCAGTAAAAGGCTTGCTGGGATAATACCTATCTTCATACAGCATATAGGGCATGATGTAACAAGATCATGCTGGTCCACCTACCAGCAGGTCAACAGTCTTGGTACAGCTGTCTTCCTCTTCCTCAGACACCATGCATTTTCCATCCAAGTCCACAGGTCACAAGCGGTCTGAGTAGAGTCCAGGGCACCCATTGGACTTTCTCCATCAGATCTCGCTGTGCCTGGCCTGGCTCCTGGCTGTCTACTTGTCCAGAGGGGCCTCCTCATAGCTTTGCATGACACCCACTCTATAGGTAATATCCCCTTTCCCTCCCTTGACCATTTGATTCCAGTTAATGTGAGGCACCCTTGGTAAAATGACCTTCACAATAGTTACCTAGAGTGAACGGTGTCTGGTTCTTTGAGTCAGGCTCCTTACCAGGTTATCTGGCCACCCTGGTCAGCAGACTGGATGCCCTTCGGTCCTGAGCTTGTGCCTGTCCTGTTCCTGGTTCCTACAGCAGTGAACCCATACCATATTTGTCATTTTATGAATGACTATCTTACTCAACGTATTGTCTCTCAGATCCTGCCATGAGTCAGAATTGGGTTGGTAGAACATAACCAACACAACAATATTAACAATTCAACGATAGCTCTCTAAGGCTTAAGTTTACATTTCTCTGATTTTTACATCAGGATGCAAAGTTATATAAAATATTATGGATTTTAATTGTAATATCACTGAATCAATGAATTTCAGGTGAATAGACATCTTTTTAATTTTTGTGATTTCCTAACTCTATGAAAATTATATATTTTCATCACATGCTTTTACAGTTAATTCTGGTAAAAGTTGATAAATTTTTCTAAACTACTTTCCACACCTTTTGTTATGTTTTCTCCTGGATTTCCTTAAAGATTTGTTGTTGATGATGTTACCAATAAAAATGGAGTGTGTCTTAATTTTCTTTCCCTGCCAGTTCACATTTAAAATTTCTTTTTGAGATATTTTTACTTATCACTCAATGCTAAGTGTTAATCATTGACCACATTCTTAAAATTTTATTGAAACTATAAGAAATTCCCTTCTTAAATGTAGAAAAGGGTCTTATTATGGTTAAATGTCTCTCTATAACTATCATGCACTAAGGAAGGCATGCTTTTTCTATCCAAACTTTTTCCTAATAGTAAAGCTTGAACTTACTCTTTAAAATTCTACTGATAATTACTTTGAAAATTCAATCGCTATCAGATCTTTGTTGTATAGCACATCTTGCTGGTAAGAGAATTGAAATTAAAGAGAGATACTTGTTTCCATAAGAGATGCACAAATATACAAGTAGTTCATGCTTAACAAACCAATGCTATAAAGCATAGTACAAATTCTAGGCAATTATCATGATTCATAATAACAAACAGACTGGTACTTTGCGACATGCATCAGTACATTATTATTGTTGATGTGTTATTATGTTCAAGATGTTTCCAGGTATCCAGAACTGTTCCTTTACTATGTCTTTACATAGCTAGTTACACTAAACCCTATGTACTAAGACAAATATTTGACTAAGTGATATTATGTATGAACCATGCTTAACTATTCTTACGTCTATAGAAATTTGACTTAAGAGCAGATTTAGGAATGAAACATGCGCATAAGGCAGTGACTGTACTGTGAGATAAAATTCCAGCAAATACGTGAAATAATCATGTTTTGTTACTTTTTGAATCAGATTGTCTTGAGAAGACTTTGTGTGACTTGAAACTCAACAATTTTCCCATGTGAATACAAAGACACTGGATTAATTTAAAAATACAAAATAATTTTAGATCCAGCATCACTGACTGGTTCTACCTACAGGTTTTTCAATGGCATGTCTTCCTGTACTCCCTATCATCAACTGTCCCTAATGCCTTACTTTTCTCAAACCCATTGCATGCATTTAAAACATTCTATAAACTGCATTCTATTGGGTTAGGTGTTTAATGACCTTACCAAGGAAGTGAATGAGGTAAAAGATGGAAAGCATATCTGAGAGGAAACTTCTTGGGGTTTTATTGCTTCCTTGAAATAATCAACGTGGAGAACACGCTAATTAATTCCCTTGGGCACAGACAGAGAGGACACGGGGCTCACTTAGAACAACTATGGTTCAGTTTGATTCACTGAATCAGAGGCCATTCGTTTGGTCACTTCAAAGGGAATTAACTCAAACTGCTGCTTCGGCCCTGACAGTTTCAACCATGGTTTGAACTTGTTTCACATTTGCGCATTCCGTTTCACGGGACCAGCTCTCCTTTCCTGGATACTGTCGATCATTCAGAAAATGTGGTTTTAATCCAGAAGCCTTCGCGTGGATCCACTATTTATCATCTAACAAATTGTGGTAATTAGAACCCCATTGTCTTTATCACCTTGACATCTTTGCCAAAATGGTGTTTTTTAGTTAACCCATTATCGCGCAAATATGGAATAAATTATTTCAATGAGGCTATGTGTCCTAGTCTTTAAAAATATCCCTGTTCCCTATTGATTTGCATAATTTTTGTTTCAAATTCAGGAAAGAATAATTAAACTGTTTTTCCTGGATTTCTTTGTAAGGATTTGATTTATTTTGCCTTTTCTTCTTAACTGCCTTTGAGTACTTCTGCCTTCAGCTAATCATTACTTGCCTTTGTTTTAATGAGTGTATAGACTGGATTTATTATCAAGGAACTTACATGATAGCTTTCAATAAGAAGCATGTAATCTGCCACTTAATGTTAAAGACTAGGTTTCATGATTTTGAAGCAAAAATACTACAAATGTCACTACAAGTAAAATATCCCTGTATAAATGATGTTTCCATGGCTCTGACCAAAGTTTTGAGTTTTTAATGCAAGAGTAAACCGATTAATAACATCTGTGAATAGTTTTAATAATTTCTCAGAGATGACTTAGAAGCGCCTCAGTAAGAAATGTTTTCAGTTGCCTCTTATGTATGTGGAAGTTGGGCATTGAGTAAAGAAGACCAAAGAAGAATTGGTGCATTTGAACTGCGGTGCTGGAGAAGAAAAGGGAAAAGTCCACGGACTGCTGAAAAGACAAATCAATCTGTCTTGCAAAAAGTCTAGCCACAATGCTCCTTAGAGACAAGGACGGGGAAACGTGTCTCACATACGTCGGGCATGCTGTCAGGAGAGACCAGTCCCTGGAGAGGGGCTTCATGTCTGATATAGTGGAGGCAGTGAAATCCTCACTGACATGGAGTGACAACGTTGGCTGCAAAAATGGGCTCAAGTACAGAAATAAATGTGAAGAGAGCGCAGGCTGGGGCAAGGCGTCGCTCTGGTGTGCATAAGATCAATGTGGGTCAGAACTGACGGCAGGGCACATCACAAGCACAACAAAGAAAATGTGGCTTTGACATAATTTAATCTTATTATAGCTTAAACTGTTAAGTTTCTCTAAATATTTTTGATATATAAAAATAGTATTAATGCTATCCAGATTCACGCTTTTGCTTATCTTTGATAGTCACAGGCAGTATTCACTAGTTTACAGGTAAATTTCTTAGCTTTGCTATCACCTATCAAAGTAAGTGGGATTCTTTGAGTGAGGAAACTAAGATAGAGCTCCTGAAGATTGGGACCACTGTGTGTGGGCCCAGGGTTTCCGAAGACCTTGAAGTGACTCTCCTTTTGCCCTTGACAGCCAGTCCCAGCCTTCTCAAATGTTCCTCACAATGACAGTTGAAGGGAACATCTGAGGACTTGAACTCTGATCACTGTGCCTATGTGTATGTGCTATTTATATTTAATACAAAACTTAATTATCCACAAGGATTAAAACATAAAATCTTCTTTACATTGTAAGTGTTCCACATGAGCGTATGCCTGTTCCAGTTCACACAGAGACACCACAGAAGCGGCCTGATCATAATCTACTTTGGAATCGTCCTAGCATTGAAATAACTTGGAATGCTCTTCTGCTCTGAAACATATGGAATTGACTCGCTGGAAACTAGGTTGGTTTTTAGTTCTTAACTATATACTCGTCACTGTATACTCTGCATTATTTTTGTTTTGTTTCATTTTCTTACCTACTACAAGACTGGCAACATTCAATGTCATTATTTTAAAGAGTTAAAGAGTAAATGTTCACTGAAAAAAGATTAGGCAACTTCCCAAGGTCACCCACTTAGCAGCAAGTGGCGGAATCTGAATTTGAATGAGGTTTGTCTGAACACATCACAACTCAGCCTCAAACGCACTGTATGTGTGAGAAAAATAAAGTGAGCAAACAGCTGCATTTTTAAAAAGTGATAGCCATCTTATAAGCTCTTGCTCCTCACACATTCAAGATGTAGGGCATTCGGTAATACCCGTCACCAACAGAACTGCCTCTTGGTCCCTTTGCTAAACCTTTAATTTTTTTTTCATTTCGCTGAAAGCTTTAACTTGATGTTATTTATTTTTTATGTAGACAAGGAGAAATTTATAAAGGAAAATAATAGATAAATAGCAATAACGTACCTTGGTAAATATTTCTGGGTGCATAATTTAGGGTCAGGTGCAAAATAAAAATGTGGAGCCCATTGTTTAGAAAGTAGAAAAAATTAAGGGTTCTTAATCTTCTGTTATCTCTTCTTTTCATTTGCCCTGTTGTTTTGTTTTGCTCTGCTGTTTGATGTCATGCTTCCCCAAGCTTAGAGATACTCGTACACTGAAACCCTTTGCTTCCTGGGACAGTAGGTCATGACATACCTTGAGGTAGCTTGAGCTTCAACCCAACTCTCGCTCACCTGCACTGGGTCCGTGCTGGAGATGGAAAGGGGCAAAGGTATCTGACTAGGTGCTGGGGAGTAGGCAGGGAAAGTGTCGGCCAAGATCCTGGACTGGGGGAGCAGGGAAGAAGTACAAGAGGAGCAGGAGGGAGGATCACATGTGAGAAGTGACCAGCTCATGTTCCCCTGTTCCATCTGACATTGTGTACACAACAGAAATTCAAACAGAAAAGTAGAAATACCTGCAACACAGCAATCATTGAGCATCGCTTAATTTAAAGCACAAGACCCCCTTCTGAGTGAAGAGTGCTTTAGGCTAGACCGAGTCCTCATCCTTGAAGCCAAATGCTAGTACAATGTAATTCTTGGAATAGACTATAGTTACTTTTATTTTTGTTGCTTGGTCCTAGATACTATTTTTTAAAAATTAATCAGAATTGGAAACATCATGGATCTTAGATTTTTTAATGAGTTTAGATTACAGAAAAATATTAAGCCACTGTACAAACCCTCTGTCTAACTGATGAAAATAGAAATCAGGCAAGTCTGTAGATCTCCCCTTCCCTCAGATCATGCTGAGAAAAGAATGCTCCTTTCTCCCAAACACCAGTATGTTTACAGAAGAGAACAGTAAGCAAAGGTTCCATCAGGTTTTGAGAATCAAAAAGAAAATTAATTAAAAAGCTCACTGCCTTCCAGTCAATTCGGACCGATAGGACCCTGTAAGACAAGGTAGGTTTCTGAGACTATAACTGGGGGACTCTCTACCCCATGTTGGTTTCCAACTGCTAACTACAAGTAACCATGCCAATTTGAGAATAAGTAGAGGAAAAGTCAGGAAGAGCATTTATTTAACCCCTCTCCCATCATTCTTTAACAGCAAAAATACAATCCCATACATTGATACAAAACCTCCAACCTAATATTCCTAAGAGTGGAGTCCCTATAGTAGTATTCATTTTATTTAATATTTTTAATAGATTGTTAATATCTAATATTAATTTCTCACAACCCAGAACAACCGACATTATTGAACAGAGTTGAATTGGACCTTACCAATTAGTCCTCTTCTAAGCTGATCCGTCACAGCATCTGAGTTTGTGTGACAGAAACCCGTAGGCCAATTTTAGTGCATTTTCATGATTTGTTTCCTCTTTTAGAGGAGTTTAAAATATATATTTATTTTACTTATTCATCTAGCAACTATGGGGAAGAGGAAACAATAAAAAGAGAAATGTGTTGTACTTAAAGCGAATCCAATGTTTTTGCATTGATAGTAACTGCTTGGTCTCAGAATAGAAAATTGAGTTTGAGACCTTTGCCTTAGTCTCTGGCCTCTTGCTTCATTTTACCCTTAGCACATCGATTTCTATGCTACTTTATTATGTCTGTTTCCTGATATTTTTCCATTGCATTTTTTTATTCCAAACCAGCCTTTTAATGTTTTTTCAGTTGCTTTGCTTTATCTCTCTTCATTTCTTTTTAACCCTTTTCTCATCAATGCTCCTTATCTTCCCTGAGGATTCTCTGATTCCTCTTCCTCATATTAGAACTATATTTTCAAAGCAAATGTCTCTGTGTACATAGATATGCACTGGGGGACTAACTAAACAGTTGTCGGCTCAAATCTTGCCAGAGACTTCTCCAAAATATCCAAAGTAACAGGCATTCTGCTTCGAAAAAGCCTTCAAGATCCTATAGAGAATAGTTCCACTGTGCAACATATGGAGAAAGACATGAAGTTTCATCTGAAAGGTCAGAAGGGCAGTTCTACCTGCTCTATAGGGTTGCTACGAATTGCAATTAACTCAATGGCGGGCTGTTAATTTTGGCATTTTTGTGGCAACATGCAGAGTCTCCATGAGTGGGATAAGCTTGATAGATATACATTTTCCCCAATATATTTGCACAAAAGAATCCATAAGGAAAATAGATTTCTTAATATTTTGAATTCTTATGTGTTCAAGCCTATTAGAATCTGGGAAATTTGCTGAAGAAATATAAATGATAATTATAAAGATGAATACCATAACTAATTCTGAAGATTTCTGTTCTTATGTTTAAGTGATTCAGAGGAAATTTCAAACCTTGCAGTAATTGATTCAGAGCACTATCTATTTTATTTTAGTAATGTCTATCTAGAAATTACATTATGGAATGTCAGTGAGCTGAGTACATTTGATTGGGTAAAAGTTTTTGTTCAATTCTGCACTCATTAATTGATCCACTCCATTTTGGATCTTATAAATGAAGATCAAAATGTTGCTTCAATTCTTTTTAGGATCAGCAGGCTATTTAAAGATTAGAAGATTGGGATAACGAGGTAATTCTCTGAAACCTAGGCTAACAGTTGACTAAATGAAAGCTTTTTGATAGAATCAAATATTGTAATACATTGAAGAGCACAGTGGGAATTAATAAATAATATATATCCATTTTTATCATTAAGGAATAACACTATACAATCTCTTCAAAGGATGAATATAGCCTGTAGTTATAGATAGTTCAAAATTCCACTGGTGACTTCAGAAAAATTTCTTGCCCTGAAAGATTTCATTTTCCCCATGTATTACACAGAGATCGCAATCTAACCTCAGGAATGTGTGTGCACATCAAATCCAATAATGACTCTAAAAGCGGTACTATCTTGAGGGAGGTAGGTTCGTTCTGAACATAGTACAAAAGACAATACCATGATTCTGTCCACTCGGGGCTCCTATATTATATGGAAGCCAGGGGCCTGGGGGGCATACGTTTACTCTGTACACCTTTCAGCTTTTGTGTCCTTTAATTTTGTTCCTGGTTTGCCATTCTTATTTGCACTTAATGGTCTATTACTGACATGACTAATATCCACGTTTAGTTGTTACATGACCAAAGAAGTAATTAGGCTTTTCTTAAAAACAAGCAAACAAACAAATCTCTGAATCCCTATTTGAATTTTCCTTCTACAAGAGAAAACAGTCACTTCATTTTCTCTAACTGAATTACTTCTTAGCTGAATGAAAATTTGGATTTTACAGTGATGTTTGCAGTGTAGTGCGTATTTAAACAGTTTACCTAGCCATAGTCACTGCAAGTGCCACCAAACTATTTTTCTTGATGGATCTTAGTAAGAGAAGGTGGAAAAATACACTGATAGGATTGTAGGATTTATCTGTTTGTTTGTTTTTTAAATAGGGTTACTTGCGATTGCTATTCTACTACTGCATATAAAATGAGCCGCCTTAGAAGAAGGGAGGGAGCTCTCAATTCTAGCAGAGAGATCAGTTAGGGATGGAATGTGTTGTTTGGTCCCAAGGATCTCTGTACATTGAGCCTCCTTGTTACAGGAGACAATTATGACTTTAATTGGGGGAGATGGGTTTGCTGATCCGCGCAACTAGAGTTGAGTGCCCCGAGGTTAAGGCTTATGGCAGAGTATCAGGCCCTTTAGGTATTTGTTGGCAGTGGGAAAAGGCAGTGTTTTGTAACATTGCCTGGACAGGGTGGAAGTGAGGGCCAGAGAGAGGCCTGGCTGCAGACATGACTGAGCAGAGCTTGAACAACTATATCATGAGTATTTCTTGCCTAAATTGTAACACCTTAACTTACCTAATAAACCTCATGAGTCTATTCTGAGTTGTGTTCATTGCAATGAGAAATTGGGAGTACTTCACGAGGGGAAGTTGGAGTCAGAATAGATAGGGTTGGAAGTTAAGGCATGTTTGACCTCAAATTCCTAGAAATTGGCCTTGGTTAACTCATGCTGATTATGGTGATTTTGTTCATCTCCATAGTATATAGCATTGATGGTGATTTTCCTTGCTTCTTGTGAAGTTAGAAGCAATCAGACACCATCCGCCTGTCATACATGTTATAGTTGAGGTCTGGAGTGGGATTTGTTGCTATAGCCCCCTCATCAATATTTATCTTAACTACCTTAACCTCTGTTCCAAATATAAGATAAGAACCCCATCACTGAATTCCTCTGGGGTAGAATTAGTAGAATGGACTTGTTTAGACCTTTAAACACTAAGAGCTTGCAGAAGTTTCCTTTGCTACATCCAGCTTCATGTACTGCTGTATTAAAACCTTTGTTTCCACACCATAAATGGCTACTGTATTCCTCCCATTTCTCAGTAACATGTAAAAATCTATGCCCTTCTGGAAAAATTCTATTCTCTGACATGCCTCTTCCCATTCTCTCATGAATCACCTGTATATTGTTTGCACCTGTACACATATGCAAGGAAGCTGTGTTAAAAAATGGGTCATATGTTGTGGATTTTTATAATATCAAACTTGTAAGAATGTTTTATGTCAAATTTTCAGACTATAAATTATTATGAAAACTCTGAACTCACTAAGGACTGGTGAGGTTTGCTTTTTAATACTTTTTTTTAATTAATACTTTTCTTATTAACATGTGAATGTCACTGCACTGATATTTGGGGGGAAATTAAGACAAACAATTGATAAAAGGTAACATATTTTTTAAAATAAGATAGTAACCAAAGAAAAATGATTGAAGGTAGAGCAGGTACAGGTGCTTGTTTTGCATGCGCATGTATGAGTATACACAAGCAATTTATTTTTCAGGGACATCTTCAGGTGACACATATTAAAAAATAAAGTCACTGCCCACACAATAGCAGGAAATAGGTGCTTTTAAAATATATCAGAACAGAATGGACATTCAACATATCAAAAACTTGAGATATAGCAAAAGCGGTGATCAGAATTCTATTTATAGCAATAAAAGCAGCCATAAAAAGAGAAACCACCAAAATCAACACCTTAACAATGCCAACTAGTAGGGGGAAAAAACAGCATTTAAAAAAAACAAGTGTGGTTATAAATAATTAAGAGTAAATCAGAAATGAATGAAACAATGAGGGGGTGTGCAGATTGGACTCCCATCTGTAGACAACTGGAGATCCCCTTACAGAAGGGTTGCGGGGAGATGAGCCCGACAGGGTGCAGTGTAGCACCAATGAAACATACAGCTTTCCTTTAGTTCCTAAATGCTTCCACCTAAAATCATGGTCCCAATTCTACCTTACAAATGTGGCTAGTCCAGAGATGTGTGCAGGAACTGGAAACACAGGGAATCCAGGGAGATGATCCCTTCGGGACCAGTGGTAATAGAAGCTATACTGGAAGGGTGGAGGGAGGGTGGGTTGGAAAGGGGGAACCTATTACAAGGATCTACATGTGACCACCCCCCTGGGGGACGGACAGCAGAAAAGTGTGTGAAGGGACATTCATCGGACAGTGTAAGATATGACAAAATATTAATAATTTATAAATTATCAAGGGTTCATGAGGGAGGGTGGAGAGGGGAGGGAGAGGGGAAAATGAGCTGAGATAAAGAGCTTAAACAGAAAGCAAATGTTTTTAGAAAGATGATGGCAACAAATGTATAACTGTGCTTAGCACAGTGGAAGGATGGATGGATTGTGATAAGAGTTATACAAGCCCCCAATAAAATGGTATAAAAAAATAAAAATAAAAGGTGATTCTTTAAAAGGATTAAGAAAATCAACAAATTATTTAAAAAATAAGAAAGCAAAAGAAAGAGAAGCTGCAAGTAACAGAGTAAATGTAATAGTTGATGCCACAGCAGAACAACAGAACAAAAGAGAATGCTCACTAAAAGGAACACTATGAAGAACAGAAGCCCAACAAATTTGCAGACTTAAAGAGAAAAAAAGTTCTAGAGAGACACTGCCTCTACTGACATGACTTCAGATTAAAAATTTAAACAAGCCCATCACAGAAGAAATGGACATATCAGATAATTAAAACAACAATACAAACCCCAAGTATGAGACAGCTCCATATATATATATATATATATAATCTCCCCATGGAGCAGCAGCAATCTCAAAGTGGTGATCTCTCGGTCGGCAGTCCACTCTATCACCCACCCACTGTGCCATGAGGGCTCCAAGTGAGACAGAAACTTTACTGCACAAAGAAACCAATCCACCCCTATTTCCTTCCTAAATATAGATACAAATGTTTTCAAAAATTCTAGCCCATAGCATTCGGCGTCATATGAAAAATGAAGCCAGTTGGACACATAGTGCCCGAGGATGGGTCACCGTCAGAAGACAGCACCATTCAAGCGGGGCATTTGTCGTGCTTCAGTCACTGCCGTTTCTGCCTCCGGAGTTACAGCCATGCCATTCTTTCGCTTTGCTCTATCTAGGTACTGGATTAGGTTAATTGCCTTTTGAGTCCTTTGCTTATCCAGTGTCTGTTTCCTTTCCACACAAAGTTGGTGATTAGTTTTTAATCTCTTATGACACTCTACTTAATAAAAGTGGTTATAAAACCATCTTTATGTTGCTTTATCTCTCAAGGGGAGTACTATCATTTTCTCTAAGCTGAGAATAATCTTTGTTTTGTGTAGGTGACCTTAATTATCTTGAGGAATTTTCCTTTAATTGTTCTTATTAAAAATAGATATTGAATTTTATCAAATGTCTTTCTGAACCAATGGCTATGGTTATATAGCTCTTTACCTGTGTTTTATTTATGTCAGAGATAATGTTTACAGGACTTTGCTTATCTAGGGTCTCATTTGTTTTCTTTTAAAAGTGATTACTAGTTTTCCCATCTCTTTAAAGAATGCTAATGTAACTGAATTGTGAAATTCCTCAACATAACTAAAGACACACACAAAGCCAACAGTCAACCTCATTCTCATTTGAGAGAAACTGAAAGTGTTCACCATACAATAGAGAGGGAGACAAGCAAGCTCGCCTGTGTCATTCCATCCAGTAGTGTCTTGGAAGGCCTTATCCGAGCCCTAAGGCAAGTACGAAAAATAAAACATGTTCAATTGTTAAGGAAGAAGTAAAACTAATACTATCTCTGTTTTCAGATAATATAATCTTATAACTAGAATTCTCATTGCATTTTGATTGTGTCCTTGATCAATTTGAGAATGAATTCTTCCAACTTCTCCCCCACTAGCTTTAGTGATTATTGCATAAATTTGTGTAATAGTTGTATTAATTGGATTTCTTTGAATGAGGATAAGCATAATCCTAACACATACAGCATTGCACTTCAAGTAAATCTTGAAATGTCCTTATAGTGGCTGAATATAATGTTATTTATCTTGATTTTTTATTACCAGCATACAAAATAAACCATATGATTTTTTATTCAAAAATGGCTAATACAAGTCCATTTAATCTTACTAACACTTAGAATGTATATCTTCTGCATTCCACTTAATTTTTATGACTTCCAAGTTTCCTCAAGTTATATTTCATACATTTCAATTTCTGATGATTAATAGATATTTTTTCAGCTGTCTCTTGTCATTTGACTTGTGCCGCATCAACAAATGAAGGTCCAGGAGGTTTTCCTGTCACAGGCTCTGCTCCATTCATATCAGGAAGCGGAACTTCACTTTGAGAAGGCCGCTCTTCCTTAGTCATATTTTGAGTTCCTGCGATATTGATAGGGTTATCTTCTGGCAATATCTCGCACAGTGTTCTGCATCTCTTCATTAGTCTCCCAACATCTGACAAGATGTTGATGCCGTGCATGATGTTTCCAGTGGCTAATTACAGCTGATTCACTCTTCCTAGTTTGTTCTTTCTCCAGAATCTCTGCTCAAGCATTTTACTTTGGATGACCCTGCTGGCCTTTGAAATACCAATGATATAGCTTCCAGAATCATTTGCAATACATGAGTCACTGTGCGACAAAGTGATAGACAAGTGGTGGAACCAAACAATGGACTGGGTGATAAAGTGCTGCTTAGTGGCACTAGGAATAGATCCCTCGATATAATTAATCATATAAGACCAAAGCACAGCATTTCCCCAAACACATGTAGAAGGCAGTAACAGGAAGCAAAGAGGGACAAATGGAAAGGAGAGGCCAAGAAGTCGGAGGAGTGCAATTAAATTGAGTTGGTTGCACCCAATATCACAAAATAAAATACACCTAAAATTTGAATGGGAAATTAATATGCCCTATGAATTCTCATCTAAACTAAAAGTGTCTTTTTAACATCCAAACAAATAATTGTGAGGAAGATGAAAAAAAACCACAAAACACTTTGTACTTCCCTTATGTAAAAGCCATTGGCCAGCCAGAGACATTATTTCTCAGCTCTGTCGGCATCTAGATTGAAACTATGACAGGTCTAGCTGATGACCAATTGATTGTGGCTTTTGCTGTCATTTTGAATGGGACACATTTTAAAAACTATTCTGTTTCACACATATTTATAAACTGTTATAACATCTTTGATATGGAGAGTGAAGTTAGCCTGTGTGTTGCTATCCTGCTGAACAGGCTTCGGTGGAAGAAAGGGATGGCAATTAACTTCCAGAACCAGCCAGTGAGAGCCCAGGGAGCGCCACAGTTCAATCAACAGCAGGCACTGGGGCAGCACAGGATGGTTAGCATTTCTTTCGGCTGTGCGTGTGGTCAGCACGATGGGGATCATCTTGATGGTCGCTGCCAACAGCAACACTGAGACTAAAATAAGAGGACAAGCAATATGGCAGCATGGACATTTTTAGTCTTAGACAGCACACTAATACCACTGAAGAATTACTATAAAGTTACGATAGCATTGCTTTCCATTTTTAGTTAGTGTGGAAGTCTATAAAGATTATTTCAATACATACAACCATAACTATCCTAATGGTTACTGTGATAAATACAAATATCCTAATAAAATCAATTAGCCCAAAAATTGTCTTTGATGATCATTTTATTTTTGACTAATGTTTAATGACTCTGACTCATGTCTCAGAAAGCAACACACTTGAAATCTGCTAAACATAGAAAGAATATTTTTCGTTAAATAAACATCATCTGGAAGATATTTGTGTATATATTTGTACAAAGTTTTCTCTTCAAAAATGTTGTTATAAAACTATAAGCATGCTGAAACACTGAAATGATCTTACAGTCTCCTAATGCTGGCCACCAGCGTATACCCACAGTAACATTTTATTTCAACTTATTACTTTTTCTTCGTTATTTATCTTCCATCTGTGGGTCACTCAATCCATCTTATTATCTTCAATAATTAAAATTAAATTATATTTGTCGATATCCTTTCTTCCTTTTCTCTGTCATTGAGTCTATTATACCTGGTAGCTATCTTACAGGACAGGGTGGAATTGCCCCTGTGGATTTTTGAAATTATCAGTGTTTCTGTAGAAGCCCTCATATTTAGCCTTAGTTGCTGCTGCTGGTTTCAAACTGCTGACCTTGTGGTTTGCAAACCCAGTGTATATATAACCCACTATACCATCTAAAAGCCACTCTTTGTTTTTAAGTAATTTTAAGCAGCATTTCTATATAATGAAATACATAAATTTTAAGAGTCCCATTTCATGAATTTGGACAAATACATATACCTTTATAATCCAGCGTGCAATTTAGATACAAAGTATGACTATGATACAAAACTTCTTCAGTCAGTCTCTTTCCCACACAACTCCTTGAGGCAAACATTGTCTTCCTTAATTTTACCTCATCCAGGACTGTTCTCCTTTGATACCATATGAGTGTGTGACACAAAGTTTTGCAATCTTTGCTCCTAAGAAATGTACATCTTTGGCTGTACATTCAAGATATAGTGATGAATAAGTGGTGGATAGACCACCAATAGAGAGATGACAGATAGATGATGATGATGATGATGATAGATAGATAGATAGATAGATAGATAGATAGATTTAACATACTTATTTCACTGATATGTGTGAGATAGGAAGAAAAAAAATTGTAATTATCTTTCTTGAATATATTTGAAAACTTCATGGAAGAGTAAAAGAAAAAGAATATATTATGGCTTTTGCTGAAGAATTTTTCGTTTTAATAGTCTAGTAGCTTCAGAATAATCATATATAAACTAGAGGAAGTCAGTGATTGTTTCCTCTATGCATTTTCTAAAATAATAATAATAATAAAGTTATTTTGCAAATTCAGCAAAATATTTCTGTTGAAAAGGTCAGCTGAAGGAGTACGCTTCCACAGAGTCTGTGGCCATCCGAAATCATTCGGGAAGCTGGAAAGACCCCAGGACAGGCTCAAAGAGTGTCATATTCCTTATGATTCCAGTAAAACCACTCGCAAATTTTCTCCATGTTCAGCCCACTGCAAGTTTGACCTCAGTGAGACCGGAGCACTGCTAATGGTTCTTAAAGTTTATGAAGAAACAAAATTCCTTCCCCTTTTAAATTATGAGATATTTATCTCTAATCCGAGCAAGCTTTTCTTGCAAAGCCTACCTGTCAGCGCACTAGAGGGAAGCGTGAGAGAAGGGGTAGTGATGGCAGAAAGGGACGGAGATGACAAAGGAGCGTACAGACACGGCATTGCTTCTGTTCAATGGCACCTGTTCCTGTCGGCACAAGGCACACTCTGCGCTTAGTATCAAACAAGAAAACCATGAAGTTCTTATGCATTTAATTCTGTGAAAACTAATGTTTCTGCCAAAACACAATGTGCTCTAGGAGATTTTTTAAAATCTAGTTTAGTTCAGGCATTATGAGCAACATTATACCGTCCAAAAGGAAGCACTGGATTTCTGCGTTCTGAAGAGGAAGTGCCGAGTCTGCGCCATTAAAATACATATAACTGAACGGTAACATCCCCTTGCTAGATGAGGTCAAAGACTTGAGTTTGTTTTTTTCTTTAACTTTAGGATTAAGAAGTAATGTTATTTATCTTTTTAAAGATACCTTTCTTTAACTCTTCCCCAGGGTTCATCTGTTTGAGTTTCTATTTCAGAGCTCAATTGTATAAGGATGTGAGTCAATTTAGGAAAATGTATTTATAACATTTTCAAATGCATTTTTTCATAAAATTTTAATGTCATGTCTCCCTATGGGCACAATGTAGGTTACAATATCTATTAAAGATTTACGTTTTAAATGTGTTTATGGGCAATATAATTAGATCCCATGTTTCACATTTCATTGAGAAAATTAGAGAAGTCAATTATGTTTTGGAAGCTGGAGGGACAGTATACAACCATAAGCAATAAACCAAAGCAAAGTAAACTGTGCTCCTCACAAAATTAAGTATCCATGTCTAAGACGCATCGAAAGTATTCCTGCATTCACTTTTACCTAGAGCAATAAAACCAAGGTTATTTCACACACAAAAGAGAGACTTACAATCTTGTGAGTTACAATGAAAATACTGGTATGTGTTGCGAGGAAAACTGGAAGTAAAGTTATTCCCACAAAAGGAAGAAAACAAAGGCCACACAGCTCTGCTCCTTGAGCTGTGGGCCAAATGCTGCCCGTGGAGGAGGGGGAAAAGGGGAGAGAAGCAGTGCATGCCTTCTTTGGGGCGACAGATCTCATTGCTTCGTGGCCTCTTGGCCTCCTAGCTTTACTTTGTGTTCTCCATCCCTTGATTCAAACACACTTAAGCCAAAGTGCATCTACTATTGAAAAAGCTCCAGGTTGGACTTGAGCTTCTAAGTTTTTTAATTTCCTGAGGCAGAAACGGATCTAGTTGACAAGTAAGTAAGTAGATGGGTCAATAAAGAAAAAAAAGACTGTCTATAGGTCTGATTCACTGGCAGATTTCAAAATATATAAATCTTTCCAGAGCAAAGGCAATCAAATTGTCCTCAGGTTTGTTTACAGTGTATTCTTTTAAGTTTAATTACTTTTTAAACCAGGTGTATAAAAGCTCAGATTTATTTGAAAGATTTTAGAAAATCTACAAATACAAATGCTTATCAGAATATTTTCAACACGTGTGTACTTATATTTCAGAGCAAAACAGTAACATGGGAAAGAATAGTTTTTGCTGTATTAAAATTGAGACTAAATGTATTTCATTCAGAGATTGATTAATTCCAAGAGTATACTAGGTAAATACAACATGCTAATATAGAGGATAAGTAGTCTTAGAGAGTGACATGGATGGGTACTAACTTTTGTCTGTATAAGTAAGCATTATTATGAATATGTACTATATTTGACCAATTATAAGATCCCACTTAAAAGATATATTATCAATTTTGATTCATTTTTAATTGAATTCATGCGCTCAACTATTTAGGATTAATCTTGATATAAGAAACATTAAGATGGAAAAATATTTTGTGAAGTAAGGAAATATTTCCTATTTTAAAGTGTCTTATTGGTTTTCTTGGTAGACATAGAAACCTTTATTGAACTCAGTGTGCACAACCAATATACTGGCTACCACAGGATTAAAAGGTATCCCGTCTTTCAAAGGACTGGAAGAAGTACCATGCAATCATTGCAGTGTTATTTGGAAAAGAGACCCCGCCGAAGCAGAAACAGGGTGTGAACTGACAAGCATCACACTGTAAAGGACACTGTGCTTGAGGGAGTCTCCTGTGTGCATCATAATAATTACAAAATGTTGGGCTACGTTGCACTTTCTACTTACTTTGAAATACAAAAGTTTTTCAAGTGATAATGTAAATAAGGAAATATTTTGCACTACTTGAAAATGAAAGTCAGCAAACTTTTCAAGGCTTGGAAATAGTGATGCTAAAAAATAAATGAGCTCATGATAAATGATTCTTCTTTAAAAGTACTTACAAGGGTCCCTAGCTAAAGGCCAGCTGGAGAATGCGCTTCCTTCTGTAACCCTTGGAGATATTGTATGTGCCAGACTGCTCACTGTTAGTGAGCTTCTGAATTTGATAAATGAATGAGACTTTACCATCATATTAATAGTTTATAGAATAAAAAGCACGAAGAAGCAAAACTAAAAAGAAATAATGTCTTGATGGAGTGGTGCTTTACATGTTGGGCTTCCAACCACAAGGTCAGCAGTTTGAATTCACCAGGTGACGTGTGGGGCAAAGATGAGGCTGTCTGCTTCTGTAAAGATTTCCAGATTCAGACAACCAAAAGGGGCCATCATTCTATTCTGTCCTATTGAGTCATAAGTAAGTTTCTACTTTGAAATGTGCCTTAATACATCCCTTCTGCTCTCACCAGATCAGATTTGGGATCTCTAGTCTGTGTCCTCTGTTGAGCAGTGACTTCACTTTTAAAATTGATTCCATTGTTCTAGGATCTCAGTACTTACATTATAAATTTCTGTAACAGGAAAACATGCAATATAACATTTTCCTCTCTCCGCATCTAGTGCCTACCTGGCCTATTATCAGTTGTTGCCACATTGGTTCTGAGTCACGGTGACTCCGTGTGCACACTGCTCCAGAGGATGTGTAAGGCAGTGACTTTTCATATCCCATGATGATCTGTCAAACCACCTCTGTGGGCTTGAACCACCAACTATCTGGCTAATAGCTGAAGTCTTAAGTTGCGATGTTTATCCTGGTGTTATCTTTTATTAATCATGAAGGGCTGTTTCATGTCATTTTAAAACATCTTGTTGAACATGGGATTAACTTTCAGTTGTAGTCCGCAGTGATGCAAGTTAATAGTATTGGCATAAGAACAAACTGGAAGGATAAAAGAAGTTAAAGAGACACTAGTGTCTTAAAATGTTGACTATATTAATCACCTGGAGAAACGTGTTCATCTGAAAATAAAATTAATACCCTTTTGTAAATCTAAGAAGTATGTTTCTTCCTCACATGGAAGCAGGTGGTAGCTCTGTCTGTCCTGAATATGGAGGGGAAGAACGTTCCTTGCAATCTACACATTTCATCCTTTGCTAGAATGTCCACATTTTGCCTGGAGCGATCTCCAGTGTCATTTGTTTCAAGGCTTTACTGAACGCTCAATGCTATGGCTGGCGATGGTGGAGTCTCTCACTTGACTTGATTTTCTAGTTTCATACAGTGTAACTTTACGCAGAATGCACAAAATGGAAGTGAAACTGAGTATTTGGAGAAAGAGAAAGGGAGGAAGGGGAAGAGAAGAGAGAAACATCTTTTGCAACTCTAGACAAATACAAAATGAAACTGTAAAATGTAAGAGGATGCTTTTCAAAGGCACATGTGCCCAAGCTAATAGCTTATGGAACTTGATGCTGTCCCGTGGTGCTATTGCTTCTTGGACAAAACTACTTCAAATCTGTCCTTGTCTTAAAAAAATCACTTTTCTTTGTCATAGGACCCTTGTTTGTAAATATATATTCTAGATATAGGTTCTAAATACTGTTTGGTTCGTGGTTGGAATAGCCATGTTCAATGTTATTATTTTGCATTGAGGATGGAGTCAGCTACATGCACACAGTTGTATGATGATATTTTAATGGTGAGGAACTGAGAGTAAATGTTGCCTATAATTTTCCAGTTATTTGATGAAAACATGTTTTTATTCCATAAACAGTATTCTTGACGACTTGCATCTCACTGAGATGCTCCTGTCAATTCCTAACAAACAGCAAAAAGAAAGAATAGAGGAAAAATTGAACGCACAGGGAGTAAAATGCCATTTCACACTGGGTGCTTTGTAAATGCGAGCCAACTCACACGAATCCTTTAGGCATCGGTGGAGATGGAGCGGAGCCAGAAGAGAAGAACACATAGCCAAATAGAGAAAGTTTGCTCAGCAAATTGAAACTCAAGCCTGAAATTGAAGTTTCAGTTAAATCTATGACAAAGGGCACATTTTGTCTTTTTACTCATTTTTCCCCTAAAATGCAAAGTTCATTAAATATTGATTTTTTGCTACACAATCCTTGCATATTTCCAGACTCTCCTTTCATTTAATCTCTGACATTGTAATTATCATTTAGGTAAATGTGAATAAAAGCACACTGCTAAATATTTGAATGATTTCATCTGTGTTTGCACACAATAGCAAAATATACCACTTCTCTATGTAATTACACCTCAATATAGAGAATTTATTTGGCATTATGGTCCTGGTTCAAATACCTTTTATATTATTGTATAATGTATTTAATATAGAACAGGTGAGAAGTTAATTGGAAATGTTTTATAGTAAATACTATGACATTTTCATATTTGAAGTATAAATAGTAAGGTTCTGAATGTGGTAGTGTTTTGGATTAATTTTAGATCGTGTTTAGATTAATTTTTAATCTAAAAATTAAATTGAACATGTCAAGTTGGTTAAAAATTACTGAAAAACCAAATGAAAATTGATTTAATATAACAAAAATATGCCAAATGACACAATTTGAAATATTAATATGCCAATATTTCTAAATTCCAATTGATATTATTTTTTGCCAACACATATAAGAGAATGTTTCAAGTAGAACTATATTGGCAAAAATAAGTAAATGCTATATATTTTTTCTGATTTTTTTATCCACAGACAAGTAAGAAAAGGATCACAGGTAATATCCATTCTAAACTATGCTAGAAGGCATATTTAAAAATTATATTTATATTTTTTAAGTATCAAAAAACAATCTATGCTCATTAGAGAGAAGTTCTAAATCACGAACAAGTGTAAAATGAAAACATATTAAATATGCTCAAAACCGACTTAGATGTTTCAATAATAATTTATTGAGTGACTAGGCTGCTACCAGAAAGTCAGCAAGTTTGAACCACTACATGATTGGTGGGAGAAAGACAGGGCTTTCCACTCCCCTGAAGAGTTTGTCTTGGAAACGTAAAGGGTTGTCTAAGGTGCCGTCGAGTCGCTGAGTTGGAATGAACTCGTGGCAGTGAATTTGGAGTGTATGCTGAAAAGAACTGCGGTTACTGCTGGGCGAGCATCGCACTGCTGCTCACGAAGTCGACTCTTCAAAATCCCCGCTTACTCTGCTGGGTATGATTCAAGCGGAGGGCTCCCATGAAGATTTATGATCCGGAAACCCTGTATGAGATCTCCCTGCATCAAAACCCACTAGATGGCAGTGGGTCTGAGTTTTAGGCAGTAGATGCTAAAATACCTACAGTGTCGAATATTTGAGGACAAATAAACTACAATATACTCACTTAATGCCTATTCTGTAGAGGTTAAGTACCAGGGAATGTAGCTAATACTGTGAACCAGGTGTTGTGTTTACTTTCATACTACAGTGTTTCTGGATCCAAATAACAGTTTTTCTCACCATACTTTTCTTCCATTTAATATATTAATTTCTTTAGTTCATTCAAATGTCCCTAAAACATTGTGTTTATGAGTGTGTGCATCGGATAGACAATCAACCCATTTAATCTTTTCCAGACAAGGGTTTACGTCTGTTCTAGTTTTAACTATAATAACCAATGTTGTGAATAATATACATTTGCATACTTGTACTTGTACCTTGATGACAGAATTCTAGAAGTATTATTCCTGGGACATGTTGCTATTAGATGCTGTGGTAATTATATAATTGTCAATTTAAGGATTAAGCATGTAGGGGTGGAGTTTAGCCTTTCAAACAGGTCATGGCCAATGAGGCTTCTGTGTGGGCATAGCCTTCCCTTAAGGATTCTGGGAATTCGTTATTTCCTCCTTGGAGGTGATAGACTCTCTGTTCACATCCTGGGAGACATAGCTACTGACAAGACACATGGACCCATCCTGATGCAGCCCTGGGTGCTGGAGAAGCCATGCAGAGACCCCTTCCAGCACTGAGTTGTTTCCAATGTCACTGGATCCAAAAACTTTGTACCCACTGGCCTGTGATCTTCTACATTTAGCATCATTGCAAGTGTTTCATGAGTTTGAAGAGGACTTTATAGATTGGTATTGGACATATGGGCTAATATCAGGTTTACAGACTTGATCAGGACTGGGCTGGCATGTTTTCTTAATGTTCAGTTGTTTTTGTATATAAATCTCTTTCTTATACATATTTGTGTGTCCATGGATTTATTTCTCTAGTCTACCCAAACTAACATAGGTGCCCTCAAGAGAGATATGACTTATAGCAACTGTGTTAGTTACATAATCTGGTGTCAAATTCAGGATTAAAAGTGTAGGGGTAAAGTCTATCCAGCCTGTCAATCAGAATACAGTCAATGAGGCCTCTGTGTGGACATAGCCTTCTTCTAAGGATTCTGGGAACTCCTGTATTTCCTCTTTAGAGGCGGGAGACACGCTCTCTCTAGGCTCACTCCCTGTGAGACATCCCTGTGCAGAAGACATGTGGAGAGAGGCAGGTGGAGCCAGACCTGAGGAGCCGGAGAAGCCATGTGGAGATCCCTGCCAGCACTGAGATGCTTATAACGCCACTGGATTCTCAAGTCTTCCCACCCGCTGGCCTGTGATCTTCTGCATTCGGCATCATTGCATACATTTTGTGAGTCTGAAGAGTACTTTATAGATTGGTATCGGACATATAGGTTAATATTAGATTTATGGACTTAATCTGGATTGGGCGGGATTGTTTTCTCAATATTTAATTGCTCTTGTATATAAAGCACTTTCTTTTACAAATATGAGTGTCTGTGAGTGTGCTTCTGTTGTCAACCCAATCTAACAGAGTGACCCTATATATAACAGGAAGAAACACTGTCTGGTCCTGCGCTAGCCCCCCGATTCTTCTTATAGGGAGCCCATTGTTCCAGCACCATGACAATTCATGTTGCCAAGGTCTTCCTCATTCCACTGCCGTTTACTTTATCAAGCATGGTATCCTTTCCCAGAGACTTTTCTCTACAGAGAACATGTCAAAAACTTATGAGAACAAGTCTCTCCATTCTCACCTCTAAGGAGCGTTCTGGCTATACTTCTTACATGGCAGATTTGTTTGTTCTTTTGGCAGCCCATGTGTGCTAGTCTGGGTACACTAGGGAAACAAATTCATAGACACTCATATGTATATAGGAAAGAGCGTTATATAAAGAGTAGTTGTACATTAAGAAAACATCCCAGCCCAGTCAAGATCTATCCCTTAAATCCAATACTAGCCCATACGCCCAATACTAGTCCATAAATTCCTCTGTAGACTCACACAGCCATGCAATGACGCTGGATACAGGAAGATCACAGGCCAGTGGGTGAAAAGTCTTATGGATCCATTGGCAAAAGAAGCATCTCAGCGCTGGTAGGGGTCTCCATGTGGCTCCTACAGCTGCCAGGTCTCTGATGCATCAGTGTAGCGGCATGTGACTTGTCAACCCCTCAGAGATAGTAAAGGGAGTAATGATTCCCTGAGGGTAGTGAAAAGAGAGGGTGGGTGGGGTGAGGTGGGAACCGGTAGCAATGATGACTGTATACCCCTACTCTTGGGGAACTAATGACAGAATTTTAAGTGAATGGATACATTGGATGGTGTAAGAGACAGCACACACAAACATAATATTATTATATATTGTGTCATCAGTGCTGTAATGCACCCTGGGTATATCATCCCTTCTGTGTGGCCCTTCTGTGAGAAACTGTCCAATTATCTTACAGGTGGATATTGGGTCTCCACTTTATCTATTCTCCTTCACATGTTTGTTGGCTTGATATTGAACTTCTGATACCTATTCCCATGGTTACCTCATGATCACACAGGGTAATGGGCTTCTTCCATGTGGGCTTTGTGCTTCCCTGCTAGATGGCCGTATGTTTACCCTCACCCCTTTACGACCCCAGATGCGATATTCAACATATTTGCTTATACACCCATTTTGTCTTCAGCAATCATGTCAGGGAAGTGAGTATCCTACATTGCTACATTAAATCTATATAATTATATAGATATTATCTGTAATACATATTACATATATACATATCTATATTCATAACTAAATGTATAATTTTTACTTTCTTGCTCTTTTCTTTCCTCCTGCCTCACTATCACATTTACCTATCGTTTACCTCTCGGATACATTTCAGTTGATCAAACATGGCCGAGAATGCCACACCCTTCTCAACCTCACCTTCAATTTAAAACCCCTTGCTATCCACCCCCCCACCCGCCCCGTCTCTCTTGTGATTGGCTCTCCGCATCCTTTCTGCCCCACCTCCTCCTCTCCTGAATGTTTGATCCCATTGCTGTCCCTTGTGATTGCTTATCCTAACTTATATAGACTTATAAAAAGAGAAAGACAGACACAGAGACAGAGACCATACAGATAATTCCAAGTCTAGCTGTTGTCCTGACCCAGAGTGGATGGCAGCTCTTTGTTAACTGGTGAGCAGGCGCTGTTATCACCCATCCGTCCAGCCCCTTTCTTTCCGGGATCCACATCCCAGGACCCGCCTACCTAACAGCACTTAGACCTTGCCGTTCTCAGCATTTGTTGCTGAGGGTGCGCCTTCTACAAGACCCCACTGCTATTCCTGAAATCAAGGATGGAGCGGTCTAATGCCTGCCCCGACCCTGTTACAATTCTAGACTATCAGTGTGGCCCCCTTGAGACTATTCCTCAACAAATTCAGATGAGGTGCCAAGTGCTGCCCACTGAGTCAGAAGTCTACACTCTGGATTCCTCCGGGACTTGGTGTGCTTGCTCCCATTGCTGGTCTGTTGCGCTCCCCTCTTGGTTGGCCCCATGTGGACGGGCTCTCCAGACGGGGTCTTCCATGCTGCCCTCTGTAACGCTGTCATCTAGGAGGGAGGGGCGTCATCATGTCTCGACCTGAGACTGGTCGGGCAGTCCCCTCTGTGAACAGTGCCCTCAAGACTTGGCACATCGGAGAGGTCTCCTCTCTTTCTCCCTTTCCTGTGGAGACATAAACAATCCCCTCCTGTTGGGTGGATTCCCTTATAGCCCTTCCTTTTCCTTCCCCACCCCTCCGCAGGCCCTACAGGCATAGGGGGAGGGGCGGAGCAGGGAGCTCTCTTTCAGCACTAGGGCCATCAGCATCGTTTTCCTTTCTTGCTTTTCTTTCTGTGTGTGTGTGTGTGTGTGTGTGTGTGTGTGTGTGTGTGTGTGTGTGTGTGTGTGTGTGACAGATGCATCATTTGGTTTGGCCCAGCTGGTGTCAGGCACGGGAGCTGTACAATATGTACATTCCCCCCTATGCCCGTTCTGCTGTCTGCACTTACCTTCTGGGACTGATGTTGTACGTGTCCTTTTGAGCTTGGCTAGCTTCCCTCAGCATAACGTCCTCCAACTGTTTCCATAACAGCATGTGCTTCATCGTCTCAGGGCTCTTGTTTAGGGATGTGTAGTACTCCAGTGTGTGTATGTACCAGAGGTCTTATAATCCTTCCTCTATTGAAGGAAATTTAGGCTGTTTTCAATTCTTTGTGATCGTGAATTGCGCAGTGGTGACATTGGACCACAGATGTCTAGTCATGGCCTGTTTCTTATTTCTTCTTGTTATATGCACAGTAGTGGAATTGCAGGGTCTTAAGGAACTTGCTTTCCATTTGTTTTAGGTATCATCAATCACTTCCTGTAATAGCTGTACGTTTCCATAAGACCACCAGCAGTGAATGAGAGTTCCTATCTCACCAGACCCCGCCCCCCCCTCCAACACTTGTTGCTTTCTGGGTTTGTTTAATTGGACTATCCTTGTGGGTGTTAGGTGCTATCTCATTTGCATTTCCCACATGGCTACTGATTGGGAACATTTTCTCATATGTTCATTGACCATTTGGGTTTCCTCCTTTGTGAATCTTCTGTTTAACTCTTTTACCCACCTCCTTAGTGGACTATTTTTTTTTCCTTTTGCTAAATTTTCAGGGTTTTGTAATTTTAGCAGTAAGATTTTTTTCTGTTATGCCATTATTAATTTCCTTTTCCCAGTCTGTGAGCGCTCTTATTACTCGCTTGATGACGTTTTTTGATGCACACAAGTTTTTGTCTTTAGCATGTCCCACTCATCTATTTTTTTTCTTCCTCTGGGTATGTGTCCTTCATTATTACAGGTAGCCCACTTATTCCCTGTGCTAGGTTTCTTAGCTTTGCCCCAATTATTTCATTGATGATCCTGATAGCTTGAGGTTTAACTTTGAGGTCTGTGATCCACCTTGAATTTGTCCATCTGTATGGGGGGAGGTAAGGGTTTTATTTCATTCTTCTACAGGCTGATATCCAGTTTTTTTAGCACCATTTGTTTAAAAGGAGCATCTGCTTCCCATTTCATTGTTTTGGGTTTTTGACCCCTATTAAAGATAAGTTGTATGTATTCCGTTGTTTCCATTTCTGGATTTTTCCGTTCCTAGCCATTGATCTGAGTGTCTGTCATTATTATATCAGCATCATGTTGTTTTAACAACTGTGGTGGCTGTATAATATGTTTTCAAGCCAGGTAATGCATGCCTGCCCACGTTATTTTTCTTTGTATGAAGCTCTTTGCCAATTCTGGACTTTTTCTCTTTCCATAAAAAGTTGGTAGTCAGTTTTTCAATTTCTTTGAAAACTTATGCTGGGTTTGTATCATGATTGCATTGAACCTGTACAGTGCCTTAGGTAGGATTGGCATATTAACAATATTGAATCTAGTGATCCACGAACATGGGACATTTTCCCATTTGTGAAGGGTTTATAATAATGTTCTGTAGTTTTCCTTGTACAGATATTTTTTGGGGGTGGGGGTTGTTAGGAATATCCTTACATATTTCCATTTATGTTTGGCTATTGTGAAGGGTACTGCATTCTTTATCTGTTTTCTCTAATCCCATCAGTTGTACATAGCAATCCAATTGACTTCTGCTTGTTGATCTTGTATCCTGCCATTCCTCCATATTCCTCCATCGCTTCTAGCACTCCTATTGTGGAGCCTTTGGGGTTCTAAATATATAAAATAATATATCTGCAAATAATGGTAATTTCACCTCTTCAGTCCCCGGACATATATCTTGGATTATCTTCCACTGCCTTGTATTATTGGATAGAGCCTCCAGAACACCAGAACAATGTTGAGTACAAGTGGGGACATGGGCATCCTTGTCTGGCTCCGTTTTATCAGTGGGAATGATTTTGTCTTTTCTGCATTGATTGTAACACTGGTTGTTGGCGCCGACTCTCACGGGCCATACTTGGAAGGGACCTGTTTACAGACTGGTCACAGGCCAGATCACTTGCAGCAGCAGGTCTGTCGCAAGCAGCGAGGTGGCAATGGGCAGGCTGATCACGTGCAGGTGGACTATCGTTCACAGAGACCTGGATGCAGAGAGTTATGGCAGATAAGTATTTAGTTGACAAGTTGATGGAGAATATCTATTGCTAATGTGTAGGAAGCAGGTCCTAGATGTGGGGTGTGTTGTAGGTATATTAAATCTATTAGGGTCCCATTTTTACCCTGTAATTTTTGAAAGGGAGAGTGCAAACTTATATTTGTATTTATAACAGAAGGCCTCTTTATTGTAGGTTGTTGCACAACTCCAAGTTCTCCTCTCCTTACACGCAACCCCAAGTTAGACATAGGCTACCGTTGTGGGTACCCCTGTGAGGCGGGGCTTCTGCTCAGAAGGTCGTCTGGCTATGCTCAGTAGGACCCTGTGTTCGCTGGCTACCTTGCCAAGTAAGCTTGGAGTCCCAATTCTGGTGGTGGGGAAAGGAGCCCTGTGTTGTCTTTCTCAGAAGTTAATGCGAATAGGTCTAAAAACTCTCTGGAACTAGCGACACCTTGAGTTCAAGTTGTGCCCCTGCCTCCCTGGGGGCCAGATCTCACCCTAGAAACCTGCCATTTTACTTGGTGAGTTTAAAGGAGGTTGTTGTTGATGTGAAAGGAGCAGGGTCCAGAGGCTAGCATGGTTGAGGAAATGGAAGAGGATAGTGGGTCTACCAGCGTCCCTTGTCGACCCTGCGTATTATGTGGGGAGAGTATTTGGTGGTATGGTGTTTTGCTGCTTTGTGTTCTTATAGGGTGTCAGAGAGGGGGTGAGATTCGGGCTAGGGCAATGATTTGGTGTCTGGTATGGCTTCATGAGCTATGTTCTTGTGATCGAGTTAATTATCCTGAAAGAATGCATATCAGGTCCAAGGGTATGGGGGAGGTGGCCAAGTGGGGGTGGGGGATGGGGTCTATTCCTTTCCCTACCTAAGTAGCCTAGGGGGGTGGAGTCCAGCAATGTCTTACTCGGGTGGCCTGCAGCTTATGTGGAAGACTTATTTTGCTGACTTACTATTATGTGCTCTTCCAACCATCTTTCAGGGCCTCCCTGTCAACCTCAAACTGGTAAAAACCTGCTTTGGGCTTATTCAGAGGACTTAGGTCCTGGTGGCTTTTCCTGTCTTGTTATTTTAAAGTTTTGTTAATGAGCCAGGGTGGGGTGGCTTAGATTCAAAGTTACACAAAGGAAGATGGACTCAGAATGACCATGGTCTTTTTTTCATTTTTTAGGGATTTGTAGATTGTCCTGGTATCAGGACTGTGTCAGCTCTCCCCCGGAAAAGGGGGAGCAGTTGGCTGAGTGAGTTTGGGGGTCACAACACCTGACTTCTCTTGGCTGCACCACTGGCTCACTTCTGGCTCATTCCTGTGGGGCACCATAGACTACACACACTTGGCATCCACACTTGGCCACCTCCACCTTCCCCACGTTTGTGATCTGCCTCAGTTAAATAGCCCAAGGGCTCTCTGATTATAGTAAATCAGTATCCAATTATCTATCATTACCCTGCTGGCAAACCACTGACAGCTAGGGAGAAGGAGACAGGGGGTGGTGGATGTGGCCACTCTGTTACTGGGTAGGAAGAGGAGGTGCAAAGCCTGCAAATGCGTGAGCAGAGAGGGGGATGCCAGAGTGAGCTCTTGTGACTAATCTTTGCAGGCTCTCCATGGCCCTGGGATTATGACCACCCTTAGATAATAGTCTGGGGAAATTACTGCACATGGGCAGATCTCAGATCTTGAATGCAGGAAGGGGTGGCAGTTGCTGTCCCACTGGACCTGGTGAGGGATTTGGAGAGTCCATGGGTAGACGGAGTGAAGTTAGGGCATTGCTGTGAGCATGCACATCACTCTGTGGGCAAAACTCACAAGGGATGTCTAAACTAGAGAACCTAGGACACTAGGATTCTATTTCTAGCATCCGGCCCCCCGGTATGGGTCTTCATAACTCTTAAACTTCTGACCTAACAATGAGAGCACTGGGCAGGTGATTGATTCTGTCTGGACATCATCTTTAGACTCCTTTTCTTCCTGTTCCTTTCATTGGAGCTATATCGTCTGTCAATTTTTCAATGTAGGGACAATCTATATTCTCTTCACTTGGGAAATATGTTCTTTTAAAGAGAAAATGATATATCTATGATTACAATTTGTTTTAATCTGGTTTCTTTACAAGGAAAGAAAAAAATCAAACGTGGCTTACTTTGCTGAAATTGTACAAAGTACAAGATACGAAAATATCTTAATTAATTTAGAATTTGGTGGTGTAGTGGATACATGTTGGGCTATTAACCACAAGGTGAGCAGCTTGCAGCCAACAGGCTGATCTTCTGGAGAAGGATGAGGCCTTCTGCCCCTGTCCAGAGTCACAGTCTCAGAAACAGCGCTCTCACCTGTAGGGTCCGCATGAGTATGCCTTAGAACTGACTTGATGTAGTCAGGTTCTTATGATGATGATTGTTTTAATGTGTCTGTGTTTGTTTGATTTTTTAATGTTAGGGGGTAACATCCCTGAATACAAGTAAGATATACACTACTTTTTAAATTTATATACCACTACTTTTAGAGAACTTTAAATATATTTAGGATGGCTAGATCTTTGAAATCAAGTGATGAAATAAATGGAGAAAACAGAAAGGTATTAAAGAGCTTTGAGTAAAGGTATCATTGTAGAGTAATATTTCTTTTAAAAAGAGTAGTATCCTTGGAATGTTATGCGTTAATTGGATGTAAATAAGACCAGTTGGGAAGCACGAGATATGTAAAGTATATTTTTGTGATCAAAGCTGTTGAAGTGGACCAGGTAAGAGAGAACAAAGGTGTCAAGGTAGTATAATGCACAGCATTATGGTTGATTGAGAAAGACAAGTAGGAGTGAAGAATGGAAGACTTGTGGGTCTGGGGCTCACTTAGGAAAGTGGATCAGAATGCCATCTTCTAATGAAAAAAGAAAAGCAGCATATTTGGGGTAAAGGGATGAGCTTCACTTTATGGTGTTTGGATTTGCCTAAATACAATTCAAATGACATATCCATTATTCATTTAGAAAAACGAGTCAGGAAATATGAAGTTAGAAATTGTTGGAGCTAAGGACACAATAATTTTTAGCCAGAATTGTACACAAAATGCCTCTGTGATATGATTTGTCTATACTCTTCTTATTTTCCAACACGACAGTTGAGCTACACTTGATTTCTATCTCTCCATTATACCCCAAGTTTATATCCCTCTGCTTTAAGAGTATTGCCCTAGCTGCTCACTGAGTACAACGTGTTATCATAAAAGACAGGATGGATGGAGTAAATCTTGTGAGATTAAAACCCTCAGCATCTTCACTTCCGCAGGGGCAATGACTCACAGTGAGAAGAAATAGCTGCAAGAATATCCTAATAATTGGACTTTGGAGTGTGCAAAGTATGAATCCAGCAAAATTGAGAGGTAGTCAAAATTAAATGATACACATAGAGATCAAGAGTCAGCAATAATGAGCTGAAATGGACTGTTAGTACATTTTGAATCAGAAAATAATATCATTTACTGCTCTGAGAATGACATGGCCAAGAGTAATGGCCTTGCATTAAACATCAAAAGGACATTTCAAAATCTTGAAGAACAATCCTATCTGTGATAGGAGTGTGTCTGTCCCCCTTCAAGGCAATCAGTATCATCCAGTTTTATGCATCAACCACTAATTCTAGTGATGAAGGTATCAAAGAATTCCACCAATATCTTCAGCCTGAAATTGATCAAATTTGCAATCAAAATGCATTGATAATTATTGCAAGTTGGAATGTAAAATATGGAGACATAGAGAAAGGAATAGTATTTTGAAAATATGGTTTGATGATAGAAGCAAAGCTGAAGATTATAGATAGATTTAAGGTACATATTATTCTGAAAATCATGTGATAACCAATCTGTTGTATTATACTTAAGCATGTTTATATTAAAGTGTATCTCAGAGGTGTAGCACCATTAGGGATCACCCATGTGAAGCTATGTTACTTGCCTGTTTTTTGGTAAAGGAAATCCAGGGAAGTTAAGTCTAAAGAGGAAGAAAACATAACAAGGGTTTGGGGAAGGGAAATATAGAGAGGTGGACAAAATAAGAAGGAAATGATGTCAAAAAGTCCAGGAAAGAAAAAATATCTTTGGAGATTGATTCTAGGAGCAATTGTACAATCGTGTTTGACAGGATTGAACTATGGAATTATATGACAAATATATCAACTCTCAAAGGTACAGAACATTTTAAATATGAATAAATCCTGGATCCAGGCATCGGTTTTGTCCTTGCATTAAATCCTAGCTCCAAATTGAGAACAATTAGTTCTTACAGCATGGTATTACTCGATGCTAACCTTCACAAAATAATCACTGAAGAAATGGGTGCTACAGAAAACTGTGGTGAAGAAAGCAGAGGGTGCTTGGCTATCAATTGGAATAGTGTCTGGGGTCTTAAAGCTTGTATTCAAACACGTGACTAGTCAGCTAGGTCCACATGGAAGAAACACACCAGCCTGCATGATCCAAAGATGACAATTGCAAAACTTGAATATGGTTAAGAGAAAAGTATCAGCGCTAATGTTATGAACACCCAATATGTAGATGGCGATGGAGGATAGTGGGAGCTCAAAGTCCATCTGAATAGTATCTAGTCAGACCAAGGCACTGGCAGATCCCTTCTAGCCAATAACCTTCCTACTAGACAGAGACCATTGGAATCTTGATTCTGCTGGATTGAACTCCATATTTGCCCAGTTGACACCCCTATAGACATGACCTGAATTTGCACTGGGGCAAGTATCTCTTACCTGTTCCATGACAGATATTTCCTCCCTGACTGTTTGAATGTTGATGGGGGTCTTGTATTTCCTACATATTATTTGTGTTTTGTTCTTTATATTATTATGATTTTAGCCTTACCACCTTGGTTTTTATTACTGGTATTTTCTTTTGGGTTTCCAGCTATGAAGCACAGGAGGAGTGGATGCATATTGAGAATAACTGCTAACAGTGGTTTTAGGGAATACAAGGGTAGAGGGCGGGCGATCTGGAGGGAAAGGGGATTCAGGAGTAAATAATGAAGGCTGGAGGGTGAACGAAGCACTAGAACTGATTGTGATTACATAATTCATTTTAAAGGCGATTTAACCATGGAGGGTTGTGGGGGAAACCAGCCCCTCACAACTATATCACAGGTCTGATAAGCGAAATTTTATGGGTAAAATATATAAAGATTATAGTAGTCATAGAGAATAAGAGAGACACAAGAGAAGATAAAATAAAGGAGTCAGACACATGCTCACCTCATGAACGGCCATGGTCTCACCAGCCAGGTCCACACACAGAGCAGAGAGAGAGGACAAGAGACGGGTTTTATTACTAACCAAGACATATATCTTTGGGGTGTGATTACAGGTAACCCTAGCATCACATGAAGGGGCTGTACAATAGGCATATGCATGACAGGAAGGGGATGATCTAGAGGTGTGCACGCAATAGGAAGGGGAGGGATTAGGGATACACATGTGACAAGATGGGCAGACCTAGACTCAGTATGACAGCCTAACCTTGCTCACTCTTGAATGGGTTTGACCTCCCTGGGCTCTCTTTCAGGGAAACAATCTGCTACCTTTATCAGAAGGGAGTGGACTTTACTTAGGGTGAGACAGACTATGCAGTCTGAATGCTATAGATGGCTGATAACCCTTAGGGAGAATAACCTCAGACCTGCTTTCTTTGACCTCCAAGTGTATAGTCATTTGCCATGTGTAGGAAGCAGCTAGGTTTGGTGTATATATTTGGGAGATAACTTGGGAGAAATTCCCAAGAGGGCAGGGAGGGATGCTCTAAGATTGATGTGGCCATAACAATATATTGCCCTTGATATGATTGAACTATTGAATTGTATCATATATAAATTATGTGCCAATAAAACTGTTGGGGCAAAAAAGACTTATTATAGAAAATACCTTTTTGAAATAACACAGTGACTATATTTGTGGACTTCTCCAGATGTAATACACAGAAATCAAATTGACTACATGTATAGGAAGTGGCAGTAGAGAAGCTCAATACCAGCAACTAAAATGAGGCCAGAGGCTGACTGTGGAGCAGACAACCAATGCCTCATACGTAAGCTCAGGTTAAAGCTGAAGAACATTGGACGAAGTTCAGGATAGACAAGATATTGCCTATGATGATCAAATCTGAATTTTGAGAATACCTCAAGGACAGATTTGTTGCATAGCAATGACAGAAGACATGGATTATGGGAAGACCTCAAGAGCATCATTCATGAAGAATGCGAAAGGTCATTAAAAAGACAGTAAAGGAAGAAAAGACCAAATCGGATGACAGAAGGGACTAAAACTTACACTAATTGCAGAATAGGTAAAGTACATGGAAGAAATCCTATCGTCAGAGAGATGAACAGAAAACTTCAATGGGCAGTTCAAGAAATCAAAGTACAATAGTATAACGAAATGGGCAATGACCTACTATTACAAAACGAAAAAGGAAGAACACACTCAACATACCAGTAATTGAAAGAACTCAAGATATACGTTAAACCTTGTGTTGCAATATTGAAAGAGTGTAAGGATACAATATTGAATCATGCAGAAAACTTCAAAAGAAGACAGAAAGAACCAAAAAGAACTAGTCAATATTCAACCATTTCAGGAAGTAGCACACAAGCAAGATGCAAAGTAATACCCATGCTCTTCAGCACTTTAAAGAGGTCTTGTGCAACATTTTGGAAAATGGAATACTTTTTTTTCCTTGTCTAATACTTCCATGAACATTGACTGTATATCTGACATGTAGTCAATCAATATGACCCTTTAAGTCTTAATTCCTTATGTGATCTCTTACAATTCAGGGCTCGATGCAGACTAATGTAGGACCAAGTCTCCAACTTTGTAGAGTGTGTGAATCAAGCCATCTTCTCTTCAGTGGATGGTCTGCTGAGAAACAGCCATCAACCAGACCTCCAACAAAGCCATTCCTCTGTGTACAACAGTCATATTGGATAGGAAGTGAAGGACTTAGAAAACTGTCTGAAGTGGTGAAAACACAGAGCAGAGACACCAGAGGTTGTGGCACAGAGACCACAGGGCAGAGCCTTTCAGGCCAAGGCCAAAGGCCAATGCATGGAGACTTTGGGAGAGAGCACAGGAGCAGTAAAGAGCCGATGAGTGTGAGGATTTGAAAATTTTACATTTCTATTCTGACAATTCCTGAAGCTGTTGGGGTTCTTTTCGTTGTTGTTGTTGTTGTTGTTGTTTTTGCTAATGCCTTCAGTGCAGCTTGCTCAGCTTCCTTCAGTGCCGTCGGTTCTTGCTCAAATGCTACCTCCTGAAATGGTTGAATGCAACTAGGTCTTTCTCTTTTCATTAATTTCCTCCCAAATAACCAACAATTGTGTGTTTGTGAACCTCGAAAAATGCAGTGCAGTTGAGGAGGCCAGTAATACTAAACAGGAAGAAGATGGGTTTGACAGCAAGTTTCTTGAATGAGAAAGTGATAAGAACAGAATA